>NW_028261382.1:20004765-20314340 GCF_051295495.1 Thamnophis sirtalis
AAAACAGTTTCCAGAGGTCAGGTTGGGCCCCTGGGTAGTGATGACTACCCAAGAAACATCTGCCAGCAACCCTCAACTTACAGCCATTCATTTAGTGACCGTTCAGAGTTATATCGGCACTGAAGAAAGTAACCTATGATTGCTTTTCACACGACCTTTGCAACATCCCCATGGTCACATGATCAAAATTCAGATGCTTGGCAAATGGTTCATATTTATGACGGTTGCAGCGTCCTGGGGTCACCTGATCCCCTTTTCCAACCTTCTGACCGGCAAAGTTCGTGAGGAAGCAAAATTCACTTAACAATCGTGTTACTATCTTAAGTCATTCGCAACTTAACAACTGTGGCAAAGGAAAATCGTGAAATGGGGCAAAGCCCACTTAACAACTGTCTCGCTCAGCAATGGAAACTTTGGGCTCAGTGGTGGTCATACATCGAGGACTGCCAGGGTTAATGTGAAAGATAGCCTGCCAGGCCTGGAAGCCTCCTTTTGCACTGGGCCTTCAGGCCTGCCACATTCAATACTGTGGGAAAATGGGAGAGGGAGGGGGTTATATGGAGCATGGGAGATATATGGTCATAATATAGTATAGACTTTATTGCAGTGTTTCTCAACCTTGGCAACTTGAAGATGTCCGGACTTCTACTCCCAGAATTCCCCAGACAGCTTTGCTGTCTGGGGAATTCTGGGAGTTGAAGTCCGGACATCTTCAAGTTGCCAAGGTTGAGAAACACTGCTTTATTATCATTGTGCATCATGTGTACAACGAAACTGGTGCTAGCTTCACTGGTGCGGCCCATGACAAAAAATACAAACAACATAAATAGTATAAAGAATAATCCCTATGCAAGGAATTAGGAAAAAGAAACAAAAAGAAAAAACTAGTCATATGCTTCCACGTGCACATGGAGTGATTGTGGTTGTATTTAAAAGTCTGACAGCCCAACGATAGAAACTATTTTTAAAACTATTGGTTCGGCTGGCTATACTTTGATGTCTTCTGCCGATTGGTAGAAGTGCAAAGAGACACTGACCAGGGTGTGAATCATCTCTGAGTATCTTCCTTACTCGGCTAAAGCAGCGAGATCTGGCGATGTCATCCAGTGGTGTTAGAGGGCAGCCGATGGTTTCTTGTGCTGAATTGATCACTCCCTGTAGGGCCTTCCTCTCTGCAGCAGTTAAACCAGCATAGCATACCATAAGGCAATATGTGGTGGACCGATAGAAAGAGGTCATTAGCCGTTGTTCTACCTGATTTTTTCCCAGAACTCTAAGGAAATGAAGTCTCTGTTGAGCCTTGCCAATAATAACATTCCTTTCTCAGAGTCAAGGACATCTTGCCCTGTACCTGGAGTGGTGTGTCTGGGAGGCATCTCCAGTTGAGACGATGCCTGATTGGGCCATGGGATGAACATGTGGGTGCTGGGCAGGGACTTGGACTTTCGTTTGGGTGGGGAAAACCTGGAAGCTTTCAGATTCGGATTTTCCCAGATGGGCCAATAGGACATCTCTTATTAAATGGAACTTTGAGGAAACTCGAGCCTCCGAGTCTTCTTTTGTTGGGGAGTGTCACTTGGAGACCCTGACAGTTTCAAAAGAAAGAACGCTTTCTTCATGGAAATCCGTGAAATCTTCTGTTAGCCGATGAATCAGATTTATAGGAATCTGTCAGTTCTCCTGTTGCTTTCTTAATCAGATGTCACCCCAAAGGCCCCCGTTGCAATTAAGAGATGAGATATGGAGGTTGGGGAGGGGGGAGGAAAATGTCACAACCCCTCGCTCGTCACGGTGGGGCCTCGTTCTGTGATCGCCACTTAAGCCCTCTCGTTCTTCCGGGAACATGACATTTGCTAAAGACAAAACCTCCTTGGCAATCCTCTGCAGTCCCATCTACAGTGTCGCCATGAAAGCTCAACAAAAGGCCACATTTATCCCCGGGGATGCTGCACTATAATAATATGACATTTTGTCACAAATTAATTTCAAGCCGTGGTAATATCCTTGGCTTGAAAAAGGAGGTTCATTTGGAAAGGTGATTTGGAAGACTGAAGTAACTCGTCATCGCGCTTAGTCTGAGCCAACATACTTGCCGTTTGGCCAACAGTTAACAATGGGATGAACTTCTATGGCGGTTCTCGGTCATCCAGCTCATGGTGGTCCCAAAGGTGCTTTTTCAAGAGGCACCTGGACTTTCTTGTTTGTCTCTAAAGGGTTTTTGCTTCTCATCCAAGAAGCTTCTTCAGCTGTGTCATACGTCAAGGATTACCTGCGCATGTCTATGGAGATTCTCCATCATCCAAGTCATAGTTGTCCCAAAGGTGCTTTTTCAAGAGGCACCTGGACTTTCTGGTTTTTCTTTGAAGAGATTTCGCTTCTCATCCAAGAAGCTTCTTCAGTTCTGAGCCTGAGGAGGAGATAAACCTCTAGGTCAGTGTTTTTCAACCACTGTGCCACGGCACACTAGTGTGCTGTGACATAGTGTAAGATGTGCCGTGGGAAAAACACCCGCTGGGTGTTTTTGCCTCGGGACATCTCTGTGTCCCGAAAGTTGCTTTCAGGACACAGGGATGCCTCTATTAAGTCCCTGCGGCCCCGCGTTTACTTTAAAAACGCGGGGACCGCCGGGAGGTAGCGCACGCAGGGACGTCACTGACGTCCCATGCGTGCGCCCATAGCAACAATCGCGGAGGACCGGAGCAGCGAGGAGAACGCGCGCTGTCAACTTGGTAAATTAAATTAAATTAAAGTTAAATTTTTTTAACATTTTCTAATGGTGGTGTGCCTCGTGATTTTTTTCATGAAAAAAGTGTGCCTTTGCACAAAAAAGGTTGAAAAACACTGCTCTAGGTGGCCTCAAGGACTCTACCTAAAAGGATGCAAATGACCAGCTGTCTGCAAGGAATATCAGTCCTTCCATTCCCCACCATCCAGTCAGAGCTGAAGAGTTTATAGAGTTTATAGAGTTTATTGGGATTTATAGGCCGCCCTTTTCCCTGAGGGGACTCAGGGCGGCTTACAACCACAAGGGAGGTTGTAAGCAGTGCAGTGTCAAAACAACACAGAATGTGAACAAAGAAAAAATAGTAAAAACACAACTTTCGTTCAGCAATCAAACACTCGGGCGGGTAAATTGGGAACCTATCCCCAGGCCTGCTGGGAGAGCCAGATCTTGAGGGCTGCGCGGAAGGTCTGGATAGTGGTGAGGGTACGGATCTCAACGGGGAGATCGTTCCACAGGGTCGGAGCTGCAACAGAAAAGGCTCTCCTCCGTGTGGTCGCCAGTCGGCATTGACTGGCAGATGGGATTCGGAGGAGGCCCAGTCTGTGCGATCTAATTGGTCGATTTAGGGAGGTGATCGGCAGAAGGCGGTCTCTCAAGTACAAGTAACTTCTCTGAAGAAGCTTCCTGGATGAGAAGAGAAATGTCTTCAAAGAAAAACCAGAAAAAGCACCTTTGGGACAATGGAATGGACACTTTTCCTATAGTTGGAAGTCCATTTGGGATTCAGTCTATAGCTAGTGAGATCCCAAAGTCAACCAAGAATTGTGGAGTTCTTGATGCTCTCTGAGCTTCGTTGTTGTTCTGACCTAGGCTTCCTGAGAAAGCATAAATCACACTCTTACTCCCCCAAACTCTCTTTTATTTAAATGGCTATGAATTATGATAATTCACAACCCGTAATGATTCACAAACTGTCTGTGAAGAGTCCGACAGATGTCTGCTCAAGTTGCCACAATCTTTCAGGGAATGTTGATAAGCACCCATCTTTATCTGCCTTGAAACGCTGCCAGAGATCTCATTGCCAATTAGTTTTGCAAGGCCAAACATAGCGCAGAGTCAAATGGAGCTTCTCAGAGTTTGCACCGACCAGAATAAACTAATTGCTTCCTGCAAAGGCTCACGTCCGTTTGCTCCTCTTTTATGTCTTATGGAAGAGACCAATCATCTCCAAGACTTACTCCCAAGTCTCTATTTGTCTTAATTGTTCTTGCCTTCTGCCAACTCTGCGCAGGCGCACACTGGGAACAGGCTCACACTGTTCTTCTGCCTCGCTGATGTCAGACTCCATAGGCTCCGGAGGCAGCACATCACTACCAGGTGGCCCTGGCCCCCTCTCTGCCTACAATGGAGAGCCCTCGTCCGAGCCTCCCCCAGACTCCAGGACTGGCCCAGGTTCCTCCCCAACCTCCTCACTGTCTGACTCTGCTGGCAGCTCCGCAGGTCGCCGGCAGGCCACAACAGTTGTTTTCTTGCAGGCATTTCGTTACCCAGCTAAGTAACTTCTTCATGCCCTGAAAATATTATCTAAACCAGTGTTTCTCAACCTTGGCCACTTGAAGATGTCCGGACTTCAACTCCCAGAATTCCCCAGCCAGCATTCGCTGGCTGGGGAATTCTGGGATTTGAAGTCCAGACATCTTCAAGTGGCCAAGGTTGAGAAACACTGACCTAAACAGATAATGAAACATCTGCAAGCCAACAACCAAACTCAGAGAGGAGACTCCACAACTCAACCCTGAGATGCCCAGAGTCTCTTTTATTCAACTCTGAGATGCCCAGAGTCTCTTTTATTCAACAAGAATTTGGTGCATTGCAGATCCGTTGTTTCCCACAAGTTGAAGTACCCCCTAGTACTTCTGAGTACTTCTCCACTATTCAGGAAGAGCTTCCCTGCTGTAATCTCCTTCATGTAATGACACACACACACCTCAACACAACTTCAAGTGTGCACGTTGAATTTCCTCTCGGCTGAATTCCTTCAGTGGCCTTCGTAGGTATCTGTAAAGAATGAACAAGCCTATTTCTAGGGCAACCAAAACACCCTCGCAACGAGAAATTAATTGCCAAGAATGGTTAATATGACAGGAGACTACATAAAACCCTATTATATTTCTTTGTGATTCTATTCAGTAGTGTATACTATTGCTGCATTCAAAGGCCAGGGCGATCTCCCGGGGTAAATTGCTACATTAGTTTGACATTTCTGGCTCCAATTAACCTTACATTTGAGCTATTTTCCGAGAGGTTTTTTTTCTTTCCCCTTCCCTCGTCTGAATTTGTGAGAAGGTTAGATGTTCACCCTCCCGATGCCGTTACAATTTGTTGATATACAAGCTCACGGATAAGCTGCAAAGATCTTTCTCTACTCACCCCAGGTAAACGTGCTAAATCTTGTATATAAATGGAGTTGGGGCTATCGGATTATGCACAGGCGGAGACGTGGTGGAGACATCAGCTGCGCATTTCGACCTCCGCCACAACTCCCTTGTACCATTGCAGGCAACTAGGGAAAAAGCTGCAGGAATTGGCTATGTCTAGTTTAAAGAAAAGAGGGATTAGGGGGTGACATGATAGCAGTGTTCCGATATTTGAGGAGAGGGCTGCCAGAAAGAATAGAATAGAATAGAAATACCAGAATTGGAAGGAACCTTGGAGGTCTTCTAGTCCAACCCCCTGCTTAGGTAGGAAATCTTACACCACTTCAGACATATGGTTATCCAATCTCTTCTTACCACCCACAAAGCCCTTCATGGTAGTGGATCTGGGTACTTGAGAGACCGCCTCCTGCCAATTACCTCCTCGAGACCCATTAGATCTCATAGATTAGGCCTCCTCCGAGTGCCATCCGCCAGCCAGTGCCGGCTGGCCACTACGCGGAGGAGAGCCTTTTCAGTAGCAGCTCTGACCCTTTGGAACGATCTCCCCGTGGAGATTCGTACCCTCACCACCCTCCAGACCTTCCGCGCAGCCCTCAAGATCTGGCTATCCCGTCAGGCCTGGGGGTAAAGATTATAATTCGCCCCCACCCGAATGCTGAATGAATGTTGCTTATTTTTTTAATTACATGTTATGTTATATGTCATTGTATGTATCCCCTCCCATATAAGTTGTTAGCCGCCCTGAGTCCCCTCAGGGAAAAGGGCGGCCTATAAATAAACTTATTCTAATTCTAATTCTAATTCTCGAAAACGTCCAGTATTGGCGCATTTACAATTTCTGGAGGGAAGTTGTTCCACTGATTAATTGTTCTATCAGGAAATTTCTCCTTAGTTCCAGGTTGCTTCTCTCCTTGATTAGTTTCCACCCATTGCTTCTTGTCCTGCCCTCTGGTACTTTGGAGAATAGCTTGACTGCCTCTACTTTGTGGCATCCCCTGAGATCTTGTCTTGCCTTCAGGTGCTTTGGAAGGGGTCAACCTATTCTCCAAAGCACCAGAAGGTAGGAGAAGAAGCAATGGGTGGAAACGGATCAAGGAGAGAAGCAATGTAGAACTAAGGAAAAATTTCCTAACCATGAGAACAATTAATCAGTGGAACAGAAGTTGCCTCCAGAAGTTGTGAATGCTGCATCACTGGAAGTTTTCAAGAAGGGATTGGATAACCATTTGCCTGAAATGGTGTAGGATTTCCTGCCTAAGCAGGAGGTTGGACTGGAAGACCTCCAAGGTCCCTTCCAGCTCTGTTATTCTGTTATTTTTGCAAATGCAGCTAAATCTGTTTTACTACGCATGCTGCTTTTTGAAGCAGCCGTCACATGCTTTGTTCCCTGCCAAACCCCCTACGCAATATCTTAATCTGTTAACTCCTGCTTAAAGTTGTTAACGCTTCTATTTTCCATAAAGGCATCTCGATCTATATTATTGGATACGAATGGCTGCCGCTGAAAACACTTTGTAACATCCTAGGCAATTTATGTAGGAATTAGTCTTACAACACAGAACATTGCATGCCCACTAAAGCAGGAATGACAGATGAAAAAAAAAACCTGTCAATTTCAATTTCTCTCCATGTCTCCATTTGGTAGGTATTTTAAGTTTAACGTTGCTACCGTTCAAATGTGTGCATTATATTTTTAACACTGATATACGTTCCAATCTCTGCATTTTTGTGCAATTTTGCCTACGGGCCCTGCTTTTCCAGACAAACTGCCCAAATATAATGCATTTCTTAAAACGTATTTTGAATCGATTTCTGCACTATTTTTATAAGAGCTTTATTGTAAATCATGGGGGAAATTATTGGTAAACCCCCTTATTAAATCAACAGAACATTTATTTATTTTTTTAAAACATTTATGTAACTATTCTATTGAATTATTTGGCAGCCACCAATCAAAAATTAAGACAGTATCAATATACCAAAACAAATTAATATACTGCAGATCTATTAAAACCACCTGAATCTGGCTGAAAGGAATATCTACTCCAGTGATGGAGAAGCTTTTTGTTACCAAGTGCCAAACGCTCATCTGGGCGCAACCAGGAAGAGGAGCTGCCGAGGGGCATGCGCGCACTGAAAAATTTATTGCATGCGTGCCGGTAGGCAACTCTTCCAGTTACTGCCATGAGCCGATTAGCTGGCGAGCATGCATACTCACAGACCAGCTCTTCCATATTCCAGCACTGCTGCACGCATAAAGGTGAGCTAATCGTCATGTCCACATGTGCGCCATAAACCCAGAAGACAAATGGCTGGTGCCACAGGCGTCAGGCAACATGGCTCCGTGTGCCACTTTAGGCATACGTACCATGGGTTCACCATCATGGATCTAGTTTCTACATCGTGGTGTTTACATAATGTTTGCATGATTTTTTGACCCATTATGGAAGTCCCCAAAGTGCTTTTTTCAAGAGGCCACTGGACTTTTCTGGTTTTTCTTTGAAGACGTTTCGTTTTTCATCCAAGAAGCTTCTTCAGCTCTGACTGGAGGGTGGGGAAGAAAAACAAAGGAAGTCCAATTGCCTCTTGAAAACCTTTGGGATAACCATGACCTGGATGACTGGGAAGCTCTGTTAGGAAAGCTCCCGGTTGGGAGAGCGAGCGCGTTCAGAGAAACGTTGTGAGAGTTGTGTTGGAGAACACACAAACCAGCATACAGAGATACTGCAGTTTAAATAGGCTTTTACTTTCGTGCAAATAGAGGTCTCAGAGTCCATCAAACAGTCCAAGTCATACACGGATAAGACAGTCAGTCATCAATGTCTTTCAGTTAAGGGATAATCCAACTAACATAGTCCAGTATCATACAAACAGTCTGGTACTCAAAGTTTGCTAGCAGTTGCAAAATTTACAATAGCTCACGGCACTTTCTAACAGCCAGCTTCCAAAACACTCAGATCAGATCAGCCCAGCATCTAACAAACAGAGAGCTAAAAGTCGTTCTGGCTCCCTCTTATGGCCGATTGAGGAAAACAGCAACCAATCACATTTTACAGTATGATTTAAAGAAACAGGTACAACATTGTTACATGATTCCTATATTGCCAACCCAACTGTTAGATCATATCCCTAACAAGCTCCATAGACATTTAGCTATGCGCTTTGGAACAAGCAGGCTTCAAATGGTGCGAATGGTATGAACGGATTTCCAGAAAAAACAGCGGACTGCAGGAGCCATTTGCGCTTCATTTTGAGATGCAGACAGGAGAGAGTCATCCTCAACAGCCTGCACCTGTCCTCAACAGGGAAGAGACACAGGACAGAAAACAGCCTGCAGAAAGCCCAGCTCCACAACCCCGTCCTTTCAGCAGTTCCAAGGAGGCTCCACACCCGTTTGCACCACTCAGGTGACCCTGAGGACAGAGATAAACCTCCAAGTGGCCTCAAGGACCCTCTAAAAGGATGCAAAGGACCAGCTGTAAGCAAGGAGGATAAATCCTTCCATTTTCCACCATCCAGTCAGAGCTGAAGAAGCTTCTCGATGAGAAGCGAAACGTCTTCGAGGAAAAACAAAAAAAAAGTCCAGTTGCCTCTTGAAAATACACCTTTGGGACAAACATGACTTGGTTGAATGAGAATCTCCAGACACCCAATATGGAAGCAGATCACCTTATTGGGATATTTTTTTCTTTCTTTCTTTTTTCTTTCTTCTTTTTTTCTGTCTTCTCTCCCTTCCCTTCCTTTTGTTTTCTTCTCCTTCTGTTTTTTCTTTTTCTTTCCTTTCCCCCTTTGTTTTCCTCTTTCTTTTCTTTCTTCTTCTTTATCTTCTTCTTCTTTTCTCTCTATCTCTCTCTCCCCCCCCCCACCTTTTCTTCCCAATCTAGCCTACAGTTCTGGGTTTCAAATAAAACTGCTGGTACTACTAGTATATAAGGCTATCACTATTGCTATGACAGTTGCATTGTCCTGGGGTCACTTGGTCACCATTTGCAGCCTTCCCAGCTGGCTTCCAGCAAGCAAACTAAATGGGGAAGTCAGATTCGCTTAGTGACTGCTATGACTCCCTTAACAACTGTGGCAAAACAGTCATCAAATCCGGAACTCATCAAACAACTGCCAAACTTAGCAATGGAAATTCTGGACTTATAAATTGAGGATTACCTGTATACTCTTCCTCATTCGTTGACTTCTTTCTCACTATAGAGTTAGAACTTAGAATATCTTTGTCATTTTGAATGTACACTAATCGGCATACATTAAAAATGAACTTTTGTTGCATGCAGCTCTCAAAGGATCACCACCTCCAATATGCACTATATAAACGAGACCAAGTAAGTAAGTAAATAAGCAAGCAAGCAAGCATCTAGCCACATGCCCTCATATATACACAGCGGTGGGTTTCACGTTTTGTTACCACCCGTTTGCTGCGGGCACACGGGCCCCTTCCATGCATGTGCCCAGCCTCAAAAGTTTGCCTAAATAGGACAGTATCGAGCCAGGGCAGGTGGGCCCACCGGTGATTTCCGCTATCAATTCGGGCAAATCTGTCTGAATACCCCCTCGGATTATATGACACCGTTTTCCTGACTCCTCAATGCCGACGAAAGAATAACTGTTGGGGAAAAGCCAGATTATTGCCATCTCAGGGCCTGAACGTTGCTTCTGCCAGTTCTAAATCTATCTCTTTGCCCTTTGCCTGGCATTTTGCAAAGATGCAAACCAGAGAAAAGGCCAAGGAGACACGAGAATATAGAAGGCAACAGAGAAGGCTGGATTTTCTCACACAGAATAGCTCTCGAGATGCATTTCATTTCCCCACAACGTCCAGACATTAATTTTACATAATGGTACCTCCATACTTATGTTTAATTGGTCTCGGATGGCGCAATGAGTACCAAATAATTTCCCCCCATAATGAATGCTGGTAGTCCTCGACTTGCGACCACAACTGAGTCCAAAATTTATATTGCTAAGTGAAAACTTTATTAAAGGGAGCTTTGCCCCATTTTACGCCTTTTCTTCCTAATGAAACCCTGCAGTTGTTAAATTACCCCCACACGGTCGTTAAGTGAATCTGGCTTCCCCATTGACTTTGCATGTCAGATGGTCGCAAAAGGGGATCATATGACCAGTGGGACATTGCAACCGTCATAAACGTGAGTCAGCTGTCAAGCAACTGAATGCAGATTGTGTGACCATGGGGATGTTGCAATGGTCCTTAGGGGTGAAAAGTGGTCATAAGTCACTTTTTTTCAGTGTCGTCGTAACTTCAAACGGCCACTCAACCAACTGTTCTAAATCAAGGACTACCTGTAATGTAGTGAGCCATCACTGACAAGTTCTAGCTTGTGTGTTGAGTACCAAACAAACGATGAGGACCAGGACAAAAATGTCCACCTCAAAATGCATTGAGTGCCAAATTTGATGAGTTTCAAAGCAGTTGAGCACCAACGTAACACTGCACTTTCATTGCTCTAATTTCACCATAGGTTCAATTCTGAAGCACTTTAGACCAAAGTATTTTGCACAAACAAAATGCTATGCATGTTGTGGCCTGCCAGAGGCCAGCAATTTCGGACAGTGAGGAGGTTGGGGAGGAACCTGGGCCATTCCTGGAGTCTGGAGAAGACTCTGATGAGGGCTCTGCGTCAGAGGCAGAGAGGGAGCCAGGACCGTCTGGCAGTTATCAGCTGCCTTCAGGGTCAGACATCATTGAGGCAGAAAAACAGCTGGAGCTTGTTCTCAATGTGCGCATGTGCCGAGTTGCCAGACAAAGGGAACCGCTAAAGAGTAGGGGTCGACTTGGGAATAAGGCCACAAGTGGACGGTGAATGGCCCTAACCATGGGGAATAAAAGAGGATTGAAAGGGGAGTGGAGTTTGCAAGAGACAATTAGTTCATTCCTGCATTCTTGCCAAGTATTGTGGCGTCTGAAAGATATCAGCCTGGCTACTCTCCAAGCCTGATAAAGGTCAGTAATTGTGAACTATCTTGAAAGAGTGTGGGAGAGGAAAGACTTTGCTGGAGAGGAATTCACTGTCAAATAAAAGGGGTTTATCGGGACAAGGACTCGGCTTCGCACTGCTGGGGAAGCCTAGGTCAGAACAACATAACACTTGCAGTTCCTATAGATAGAATCTTCTAAAATTGAAAGCATCTTTCAGTCTCTATAGCATCAATGCAAATAAATCCAAAAAAGCCAATTCAGTCCTGAGCTGCATCCATAAGAGGATGAGCTCATGATCACGGGACTTTATCACTTTATAATGCCGTGACAAGACCATAGTTGGAATATTATGGCCAATTCTGGTCAGTGCAATACAAAAAAAAAAGATGTTGAGACTCTGGAAAGAGTGCAGAGAAGAGCAACAAAGTTGATTAGTGGCCTGGAGAGGCTCAAGTGTGTGATGAACAATTGAGGGGACTAGATATGCCCAGCCTACGGAAGAGAAGGATTAGCAAGGACGTGTCCTTCCAGGACTTGTGAGGCTGTCACAGACAAGGAATCAACTTATTCTCCAAAGCACCAGAAGGCAAGACAAGAAGCAATGGGTGGAAGATCATTAAAGACAGATCCAACCTAGAAATAAGGAGAAATTTCCTGACAGTGAGAACAATTAATCAGTGGAAAAACTTGCCTCCAGAAATTGTGGTGTTTTTCAAGAATAACAGAGTTGGATGGGACCTTGGAGGTCTTCTACTCCAACCCCCTGCTCAAACAGGAAACCCTATTCCATTTCAGACAAATGACTGTCCAATCTCTTCTTAAAAACGTCCACTGACGGAGCACCCACAGCTTCTGGAGGCAAAAAGTTCCACTGATTGTTATCACTGTCAGAAAATTTCTCTTTATTTCTAGATTGGTTCTTCCTTCTGGTGCTTTGGAGAAGAGCTTGACTCCCTCTTCTTTGAGGCAGCCCTTCAGATATTGGAAGACTGCTATCATTTCACCCCCCCGTCCTTCTTTTCATTAAACTAGACAAACCCAGTTTCTGCAACCAGTCTTCATATGTTTTAGCCTCAGCTATTTTTCTGGACGAGGTGGCTCAATGGCTAAGACGCTGAGCTTGTTGATCATAAAGGTCGGCAGTTCAGCAGTTCGAATCCCTAGCACTGCGTAATGGAGTGAGCTCCCGTTACTTGTCCCAGCTTCTGCCAACCTAGCAGTAAAAATGCAAGTAGAAAAATAGGAACAACCTGTTCCCTTCCCACCAAAGGTGGGTCCTATTTTTGTACAACCTTTGGGGGGAAGGTAACAGCGTCCCATGCGCCTTCGACGTTTAGTCATGCCGGCCACATGACCACGGAGACCTCTTTGGACAGCGCTGGCTCTTCGGCTTTGAAACAGAGATGAGCACCGCCCCCTAGAGTCAGGAACGAGTAGCAAGGGGAACCTTTACCTTTATTTTTCCAGAATGGTATAGGATCTCTTGCTGGAGCTGAGGTTGGACTAGAAGACCACCAAGGTCCCTTTCAATGCTGTTATTCTATGTTTCTACTAACTCCAAATTGCTTCGTTTTCTGAGATTAGCCAAGTTAAGTTCGATATCTAGCTGCAATAAACTCCCTTATTCAAAATAGACCACAAGTATCTTCCACACCTTGAATTTAATGACTGTATGCCATACTTGGTGCCACCTGTAGCTCTGATCACCAGGTGCTACGCAAAAGCTACAAAAATATAGTACAATACCAGCAAATGTTGTTTTATTTAATATATTTAAGACATGTTTAATGTACTTCGTGAGGATCAAAAAAGAAAACACATACTTCAGAGCAAAGAGGGAAAAAGTTCACCGCCTGGATTTGGGGGTGGGTGGGCTGGGAGGAAATAAAATGAATTCAAATAAAGTGCAATAGCACCACCTTGTGGCCAAGATTAAAAACTTCGTCCTTTTCCTACACACACGTTTTCAGAATAAGGAATATTTTCAAGCTAATGAATGGGGTGAGTTTTGCCTGATCTAAGATCACCTGAAATTAAAACCACCTCCAAAGCTGTATCGTGCCAAGGATTGAGGTTCCCAAAATCTTTTAGTTTTGATTTGCAAAATAACTTCAGAGCAAGGTGATTCTCCTCCTAATCTATGTTGAGCCAGCCCTGGCATTTTTAATAGATAAAGGTTCCCCTCGCACATAGTCATTCCCTGCTCTAGTGGGCGGTGCTCATCTCTGTTTCAAAGCCGAAGAGTCAGCGCTGTCTGAAGACGTCTCCGTGGTCATGTGGCCGGCATGACTAAATGCCAAAGGTGCACAGAACGCTGTTCCCTTCCCACCAAAGGTGGGTCCTATTTTTGTACTTGCATTTTTACATGCTTTCGAACTGCTAGGTTGGCAGAAGCTGGGACAAGTAACGGGAGCTCACTTCATTATGCGGCGCTAGGGATTCAAACTGCTGAACTGCTGACCTTCTGATCGACAAGCTCAGCATCTTAGCCACTGAGCTGTAGTTCCCTCCTAATACATTTTAGGTTAATTACCCAACTAGTGGCTATTTTACTTTAAATTACTTAAACTGGATGTCTCTGGCAAGGTTTGCGCTTGTGCCGCAGACCTGGTGAACTTGCAAAAGCCCTGTGAGCTCAGTTTAAAAGAGCATGAATTACAAAGGTTTCATTACGTTGAATTCCAGATACATTTGCATTCTTTTTCCCCCCTTTTTGGAGATTCACAAAAGCTTACTAATCCACTGTCCTCTGCCCCCCAGATCAGAAATGTTAATTCTTCCTACAAATTACTGTAGAAAGTTAGTACCCACTCCTCTTTCTAGAAGAATGAAATGTTTTAGGAAACATTTAAAAGGCAGAATTTTGCATTTCCGCTAAAAAAAGAAAGAGAAATCTTAAGGGAGACAGAAACTCAATGCTGCAGCTCTGTCCCCACTAGATCTTTTGTGCCCATTGAGGAGGACTGGGACAGCCTGTCTACCACATGCAAAATTACCTGGGGACAATACACCATCCTTCAGGCTTCAACCAAACTTATATCAGACAAACTCCTAGCAGGGGTGTCTGACTACAGGCAATAGAACATATGTTCTTGCACAGGAACAGGAAGCTCAAGGGCAAGTCCCAAGAGAAGGTATAAATACCTCTCTCTCTCTCTCTCTCTCTCTCTCTCTCTCTCCCTCCATCCCTCCCTCCCTCCCCGCCATGTGATCAGCTGCACCAGGACCATAGGTGGTATTCTGACAGTTCGGACCAGTTTGCCTGAACTGGTAGTGGAAATCGCCAGTGGGCCCACCCACCTACCTTGGTTCTATTCATTAGGCATGTTTTCAAGCCAAAGTGCATGCACGGATGAATGCATGCACACTCACATTTGCAAACCAGTAGAGAAGGTAAGTGAATACCACTCCTGACCAGGACCATGTGATTGATAGTTCTTCTCCATTAAAACATCTTTTCAATCAGCCTCCATATTTCTAGTGTTTTTCTCCCTGCTTGGAACTGAACCAGATGGATATTTCTTCCAACAGTACTTAATGGGTTGGCTGATCTTTGCTAAACAATCAGGATAGGTCTTAGAAGACTAATCGAGCCCTAGACTCACTTCTGTCAACGGTTATCTAATTCTTCCCAGAACAAATTACCCATCCAATGATCCTAAAATACCTTCCTTAATGGGGGAGAAAAGGACAGGGTGGGAGATTAAGAGAGAAAATTGATTTGACACACTGGATTCAACCCTAAGTACCAACACTCTATGAGCCGCGATGGTGCAGTGGTTAGAGCGCAGTACTGCAGGCTACTTCTGCTGCCTGCCAGCTGCCTGAAATTTGGCAGTTCGAATCTCACCAGGCTCAAGGTTGACTCAGTCTTCCATCCTTCCCAGGTGGGTAAAATGAGGACCCAGATTGTTTGGGGGCAAGAGGCTGACTCTGTAGACCACTTAGAGAGGGCTGTAAAAGCACTATGAAGCAGTATATGTTTAAATGCTATGGCTAATGCTATTACTAATCTCTCCAGACAAAGGTGGTATTTGCCAGTTCTCCAAACTACTCAAAATTTCCACTACCAGTTCTCCAGAACCTGCCAGAACATGCTTAATTTCACCCCTATACTGGATGCTTTTCAAGACCAGCCGCATGTTGAGCGTGTTGCAATGGTCAAGACGGGAGTTGACTAGGACATAAATGATCTTATGGTCATCCTAAGAAAAATGCAATGCATGTGCAACATTGTCTCATTCACGCTTTATAATGGCTCTGTTAAACAGGTCATTTCAAGGGAACCTGTGTCAGAACAGCAAGGCGTAGAAAAATGTAGAGCATTGATTCTCAAGAATCACTCGAGATACATAGACTTTGACTCCCAGAATTCCTCACTTAGATTGGCTGGGGAATTCTGGGAGTTGAAGTCCACATATCTTGAGTGATTCTTGAGAATCAGTGCTCTACATTTTCCTTCGCCTTGCTGTTCTGACAGTCAATCACTGGGGAATTCTGGGAGTTGAAGTCCACATCTCTTCAAATTGCCATGGAGGAGAAACAGTGGGCAGAGTCACCTAAATATGCCAATCGATGAAGAAATATTCACGGGAGATTTCCTAACTTCCTACCCGACCCTCAGATTTTGTGTGTTTTCCTTCTGCTGTTTACAAAAATTAGGATGTTGTCCTCAAGTGCTTTGCAACACTCTCCCCAGCTGGTTCTTCTCTGTCCGTTCTCTTCTTCAATTTTTTTGGTTCTTCAGCTTTCAACTCAACTTGAAGTTCATTGCTCTGAGAAGGAAGGTCTGGGGCCCCTCTACGGTCACCAAGATGTGCCATGGGTTTGTCTGGCAGTGCTCCAAGATGTGGGATACAGCCAAGACTCTTAAAAAATAAGCAGAATAACAGGAGAACTATCAGAATAACTAACAGAACAGCTAACCAAATAACCGACAAAATAACATAGTTGGAAGTGACCTTGGAGATCTTCTAATCCAGGGGTGTCAAACTCAAGGCCCGAGGGCCGGATGTGGTGCACAGGGTGCTTAGATCTTGCCCATGGGGCCACCCTGGAAACAGCAAAGGACTGACCTGCATAGCTTCTGCGACTAAAAACGGAGCTCAGGAAGGAGCCCATTACAGCCCAAAACGGAGCTCGCAAGGGCCGTGTGCAACCCTCCCAAGCTCCATTTTCGCTGTCAGAGGGTTGCAAGAGGCTGTCGCAGCCTAAAACGGAGCTCAGGAGCCCGTTTTCACTGGCAGAGCCATCACAGGTGCCCCCGTCATGTGTGACGTCAAGCTGGCCGTGCCCCTCTCCCCCTCCCCCACCCTGAGGTTAAACACAACCCTGATGCGGCCCTCAATGAAATCGAATATGACACCTCTGTCCTAGTCTAACTCCCCACTCAAGCAGGAGATCTGTACATTAGAAGTCATGGACACAAATAATAGGAAAAAGTCCAACTGATGATTATTTTAATCCATGCAGAGCATGGTCTGGATGGGGCAGGGCACAAGAGATAGTGGTCTTCATGAAGTTATCAAAAAAAATCAAATGCAATCCTAGGCTGTATCAATGGAGGGATAGTTTGAAGATCACGTGAAGTATTTATTAGCGCCACTTTATAAGGCTTGGTAAGATCATATTTGGAATATTATGGCCAATTCTGGTCAGTGCAATACAAAAAAAAAGATGTTGAGACTCTGGAAAGAGTGCAGAGAAGAGCAACAAAGTTGATTAGTGGCCTGGAGAGGCTCAAGTGCGTGATGAACAATTGAGGGGACTAGACATGCCCAGCCTACGGAAGAGGAGGATTAGCAAGGACATGTCCTTCCAGGACTTGTGAGGCTGTCACAGACAAGGAATCAACTTATTATCCAAAGCACCAGAAGGCAAGAGAAGTGGGAAGCTAACCGAGCATCGGTTAAAGGGACTAGGCATGCCAGTCTAACAAAGAGAAGGCACAGGGGTGACATAATAGGAGCCGAGGTGGCGCAGTGGTTAGAGTGGAGTACTGCAGGCCACTTCAGCTGACTATTATCTGCAGTGCAGCGGTTCAAATCTCACCGGCTCAAGGTTGATTCAGCCTTCCATCCTTCCGAGGTGGGTGAAATGAGGACCCAGACTGTGGGGGCAATTTGCTGACGCAATTTGCTAAAAATCTGTAAACCGCTTAGAGAGGGCTGAAAGTCCTATGAAGCGGTATATAAGTCAAATAAATAAATAAATAAATAAATAATAGCTATTTTTACATGACACTTGAGGGGCCATCACGTAGAAGATGGGGGTCAACCTATTCTCCAAAGCACCCGAGAGCAGGACAAGAAGTAACAGGTGGAAGAATAGGAAAGAGAGAACCAACCTAGAACTAAGGAAAAACTTCCTAACCGTTAGAACAATCAACCAGTGGAACAACTTGCCTCTAGAAGTTGTGGGCCCTCCATCACTGGAGGTTTTTGCAAGGAAAGATTGGACAGCCATTTGTCCAGAGTGGTATAAGGCCATGAGAGCGAACCTATAGCACGCTTGGCACAGGTGGCACACAGAGCCCACTCTGTGGGCACATGCGACATCACCAGTTGCGCTTCCAGATTCCATCGCCGAATGCACATCGGACAGCTGCTCTCTTCCAGGTTCTGGCACTCCCAGTGCGCGCGTGCTCCAGTTTTGGTGCTCAATGACGAAAAGCTTAACCATCACTGGTATAAGGTCTCCTAACTGAGCCAGAGGTGGTATTCTGTCGGTTCGGAGCGGTTCGCCCGAACCAGTAGCGGAAATCGCGGGTGGCCCCGCCCACCCATCCCGGCCTCATGGCATCCTATTCAGGCCCCCTTTTTTAGCCAAAGTGCATGCACGGAAGGCTGAGTGCATGCGCGGACGTGGATGAACTCACATTTGCAAACCAGTAGGGAAGGTAAATGAATATCACCCCTTGCTTGAGCAGAGGATTGGACAAGAAGACCTCTAAGTTCCCTTCCAACTTTTTTATTCTATATTCTGTACACCAGCTTGAGGAGAGGCATCTCTAAAGGATTTTTCCGTTCTATTCCCAACTTCAGCATAGGGCAGTGCTTCATAGGCAGGCCTCACCTCAGTAAAACACCCAAATACCTGGTCCCAAAGGTGCTTTTTCAGGCGGCAACTGGACTTTGTTTTTTCTTCTGAAGAAGTTTTGCTTCTCATCCAAGAAGCTTCTTCAGCCCTTTTGCTGATTGAGAGCACCTTTGGGACAACCATGACCTGGATGATTGAGCAACTCTACAGATCCAGCTGTCAGGCCTGCAGCCATCTTTTCTTTTGGGTCTTTGGCCTGCCACACTTTCTATTATTCTGCTATGCATTTTCTATTGTGGGAAGATGGGAGGGGGGACTGTACGGAGTTAGATGATATGTAGCCATAGCAAAATTCTTTCTAGAAAGCCAAGGTCATCCTTTGTCTCTGCACCTGAATTGCCCAAAGCCTCAGCAAGATTCAACCTGGCCTCATGGGAGTCTGACAACCAATTAGAATACATTTCTTACGCAGGAACAGGAAGCTCCAAGTTATAAATCTATCTGTCAGGCCTGCAGCCATCTTTTCTTTTGGACCTCAGGCCTTCCACACTTTCTATTATTCTGCTTTGCATTTTCTATTGTGTGAAAATGGGAGCGGGGATTGTATGGAGTGAGATGATATGTAGCCATAACAAAATTCTTTCTAGAAAGCCAAGGTCATCCTTTCTTTTTGCACCTCTGCACCTGACCGGAATTGGATGGGTGGAACTGCCAGCATGGCAGTGGGAGGTTGGACCATGGGATGAACTAGCGGGTGTGGGGGCAAGATCTTGAACTGAGGAAAACCGGGAAGCTTTCAGATTCGGGTTTTCCCAGATGTGCCAACATAATAATAATTGGAACTTTGAGCAACACTTTGCCTTGGATTCTGATTTACTTTTGGATGCTATTTGGAACCCTGACACCAAATACATTTCTATGCCAAAGTTTGTGTATGTCTGAATGGAAACAGAGATAGATCCTATCCTACCTGGGCAGACATTTTACGCTTGCATGGAGTTTATGGAAATATTTTTATTTTACTTATTGATATATTCTTCTTTTAATGACCCCATAATCCCTTGCGGGGTGGAACCTGGGCAACTGAATGAAGCTGAGTGCTTACTGACTGGATGCCCTTCCTGTCAGCAGTACGGAGTTATATTCAGCAGATATGTTCTCATTGTGCCCAGAGAGAGAAATAGCTGCCTCTACCTAGGATTGAACTCACAGTCCCCTGACTGTGAGGCGAGAGCTCCACCGCACCACTCATTTTTTTTATTTATTGATATATGAAATGTATACACCTACTCATCTCAGTAAACAAGTGACTCTGAGTGGCATACAGCAAAGCTAAAATAATTAATAAATTCCAATAATAATAATTTTAAATTTTAAAAAAACCATTTGGAACTAGAAAAAAGCCAAGGCTAAGAAATAGAAATAGCATAAGAAAATCTGCCATGAAAGTGACACCAAAGATGCTTTGCAACTGACCAAGTCTAGCATTTAGTGAAAAGCAGAAAGCAAACATATTGTCAGCGTTCCAAGTATCATGCAGAATTAAATCAGAGTCCAAGGCAAAACGATCCTTAAAGTTCCAATTTAATAAGTCAGACACCTTAGCACATCTGTGGAAATCCCAATTCTGAAAACTTCCTGGGATTCCACCCAGTTGAAAGTTCATGATCTTATCCCCACATCCATAAATCCATCACATGGTCCAATCTTCTTCGGCCACACTGGTATCTCCAACCAGCTGGTTCCGGTCAGGTGCAGAGGTGCAGAGACAAAAGATGACCTTGGACTTCTGGAAAAGAATGACAACACATTCCACAATTCTACTCCTTTCTATTTCCCCCTCCCAACTACTACACTAATGAAACAGCATAATGAAATAATAGAAAGTGTGGCAGGCCAAAGATCCTAAAAGGAATATAACTACAGGCCTGACATATATATCATAACATTGGGTGGTGTTTAGAGAACCATGCGTAAAATCCATCTATGGTTCCTTGGTCTTGATAAAAAGAGCAGTTTTAACTGCAACAGATATTTTCACCCAATCTTGACTAATCTAAGCACCCAGGAGGCATCTGTTCATCATCCTTCCAACTCTGGTCCAATAGTCTGAAACACAGATTACACAAATACCAATTTTATCAACTCACTGTATTTATCCGGCCTTCCTCGACTTCATCGTCTTGATCCTTTGGCATGGGAGAACTTCGATCAGCATCTGGAAGAGACACTGTCAGAGTTTGTTGCAGCAATCACATCCAGAAACCACACACAGGTAACTGATTCAGCAGGATTCATTAACTTCTCCTTATATATAATATAACACATGAAGTAAATATACAATACCAAAGGCAGGTTCTTCCAACGTGGTAGAGAGTACAAGCAAACACAGGCAGAGGAGAGAACAGTTTCAATTTCAGTTCAGAGCAGCAGACTAGTTTTGAGTACAGCACAGACTCAGAGTTATAGAGCTAAGCTACACCCTGGCTCCTGGCTGTCTCTTTGTTGCTCACATAGCAAATACTGTTTCTGTTCCAAACTGACCCAGTTGCTATGCCTTTTCATTGGCTGGCTTTGTTGCCATGTCTCTGCCAAGTCATGAATTCTCATACTCTGACAGATATTCCTTGTCAGTAGCTCTGGGAAGGTACCTCGTAACTTTGAACAGTTGCTAAGAACTGTTCAGAATTACTGTTGTTCTCCTACCTGCTTAAGGCTTCAATCTCGGCCAAACTGCAACACTCACTGCAACAAGAAATCCAAATTCTAAATCAAGTCATTTAGGATCAGGGTGTCAACTCCCAGCATTGTCGTAGTGAGAGAAGGGGGGGGGAGTGCATTTCACGCATACTGTCAGCTGAAGTCGGATCTCAGATTACTGCAGCAGGCTTGGGAGGGGTGCAACTCATAGGGGAATGTGATTTATGACACAGACTGAGGGGAGGAAAGTAACAGGGGTATCAGCTATAAATCAAACAAAGTGTAGAGCTGACTCTGAAAATATCTTGCCTATGATGCTCCTAATAAATGACTAGTTTTGTATTGAAACTTGATACTCATGAATCAACTAGGGAATTTTTAGGAAATCTTACACAGCGTGGATAAAAATCAATGATTGAATCAT
The DNA here is from genome assembly GCF_051295495.1 of Thamnophis sirtalis. NCBI lineage: Eukaryota > Metazoa > Chordata > Lepidosauria > Squamata > Natricidae > Thamnophis > Thamnophis sirtalis. The sequence continues at coordinate 20,026,038 of NW_028261382.1, forward strand.
TTTTAATCAATTTTTTTTACTAAAATGCTTTGGGAGTAAAAATCTATCTAAAGTTAGTTTTCTATTTAAGATACATTAATAATTTCATTTATTCAGCATGAAATGGAGCTTATTATGTAGCATGAGGCTGTATACTAGGCAAAAATACACACGTGTTTGGAAAAGATGATACAATATATTGACTTGAAACCTGAAATATTCCTGTTGGGGATTTTACCAGAAACTTATGGTAAAGAAAATGTATATCTGATTACCCATGTAATAACAGCAGCTAGCATTATATTTGCACAAAACTGGAAAAGGTGAAGAGATTCCTACAAAGGAGAATGTGATTAGAAAAATATTAGAATGTGCAGAAATGAACAGATTAATTCTGGCAATTAAAGAGAAAGAACAAACTAATCATCATACTACATGGGAATCATGTTATCGATGGTTAGAGAATAAATATAGGAATTAGAAGTAAAAGTAGTTGTGTAAAATATAGAAAATGTATTAATAGAGTCAACATAGTTAGGAGACTTAAATAAATCAAGAAGAGGATTGTTATAGTATTAGGCATTTAAGGTATCCGTACTAAGCTAGGAATAGATTAAATATCGCACAAAATATTTGTACCCAGATGACACACTGTTTAATGGAAGATGGAAATAAAATAAAAATTTCAGCAGGTCAGAGGAGGAGCTGCGGCGGGACAGAGATGACAGTTGCTCTTTAAAAATTATGATTTAAATAGAGTTGATTTATTTATTTTTCTAATATTTTTATTTACAAACATGTAAAATACACACACACAAAATTTAGACGTACACCACATCAACACAATACAATATGGAGCTTCCTGTTCTTTCTAATAGCAATTATCAATTGATACTGCTCACCTTATATTATTTCCCCTTCTATTATATTTCATTTGGATTTCACCATTCTTAACCTCTTATTTTACTCATAACTATTATTTTATGAGTTTTGTTATATTCGTTCAGTGATTCTTGTTTCTTTCCTCCATTCACCTATACCATTTATCCCATATCTGGTAGAATTCTGATTCTTCTTTTCCCTGGATTTCTTTAGTTAGCTTGTCCATTTCAGCACAATCCATAACCTTTCTTATTGTTTCATCTTCGCTTGAAGTTAATTTGTTTTTCCATTTCTGGGCAAAGGCAACCCTTGGCGCTGTAATTAAATACTGGATTTCTTTTTTGTATCTTGCCGACATTATTCGTAATAAAAAAACTTCAGGTTATTGCCTCCAGCCAATTTTTGATCCTTTTCCAAAGAATTTTAGCCTCCTCACAGGTCTGCCATAAATGGTAATATGTTCCATCTATTGATTTGCATTTCCAACATTTTGGGGAGGTATTTGTTAAGATTTTAGCTAGCCTTGTTGGTGCCAAGTGCCATCTGTAAAACATTTTATACTGGTTTTCCTTGTATGCAACTGATAGTGTCATTTTTAAGTTTGTTCCCCAAAATTTTTCCCATTTGTCTAATTCAATATTATAGCCAAAGTTCTGCGCCCATTTTATCATTTGTTCTCTCACAATTTCCTCTTCCATTTTATACTTCAGGAGGAATTTATATATTCTCCCTATCATCTTTCTATCTGAGCTTTGAATAATTTTATGCAATTCGTGTGGTTCTGTTTCTAATCGAGCCTGTTTCACTAGTGATTGAAATCATCATTTAAATCGACTTGATTTAAATCAAATCCACCCTGTTTACGATTGCAAGCTGCAGACATTTCTCCTGGCCAGCTGTAGACATCTGCCACTAGATGACACTAGTGGTGCAAGATACGGTAATATCCTGCATTTACATTAAGGGATGTGGGGTAAGGGGAAGGTTTTCAAACAGCATAAAGAATAGTGTTTCTATCCCATAATATGCAATCAGAACGGCTTGGGCATGGAGTTGTGGTTGCTCTGATCTCCTCCGAGATGCAAAGCAGCTCTTTTTTTGGTTTCTCTTGAGAAATTTTATGAAGTTTCAGCAAACGATAAATACTAAAAAAGCAGAAAGAGAAGAGTTAGCAAGAGCAGATTTCTAGTTCCATGGAAGTATCCAACAAGATAAACTAACTATTGACTTGGCCAGCAGCAAGATATGGGTTTTATGTGTCCGTGTGTGTCTTTTTAATCTCTTCCCTTGTATTATTGCTGTTGCTTTTTTTAATGGGTTTCTTGTTTCAACAGCAAATGATTTTGTCAGAAGGCAAAAAGGGAAATGGTAAAAGATTTAAAATAAAATAAATGCAGTCCAAAATGGGAAGAATCTAAGGCAGGGGTGGGACACTATGGCCCCCTTTGTAACCTGTGGACTTCAACTCCCAGAATTCCTGAGCGACTCATGTTTAGGAATTCTGGGAGTTGAAATCCAGAGGTCATCAAGGTGTCGTAGTTGCTCACCTCTGATCTAAAGAAATCCCACAGGAGATCCACTCTGGGAAATCCACTGACTCTATAACAGATTAAAAATGGAATTATCTGAATATGTCAGAAAGATATCAGACTCAAAAGACAACCTGTGATTGATACATTTAATAAATTAATAAATTAATTTATAATTAATAGATTTAATACATTAATCACAGAGAGGTCCAGTTTGGTACAGTGATTAAAAACAGATCTCAGTGTTCCAAGCAATAAAACCATACCAAGCAAAACAACGAGGTAGATGAATTCCTCAAAGAATAGCTTTATTGGATATATCATATTGGCACAGATCTGGTGAAAAACGACTCTGAAGGCTTCCGCAGTTTTCGCCTAATTAAAAGTAAAAGTTTTCCCTCAACCCCAAACAATCAGTCACATGGTCCAATCAAGGCACTGTCTGATGGTGGTGACATCACGCCTCCTTCCTCCGCCCAAGAGAACGTCCTTGGTTCTCAACAGAAAGTATTTTATTTTGGCTACAAAAACTCCAACTATCTCTAATCCCCCCTCCCAATCCCTCGGCTCCATAGTGGCAGCACTGAGGCTCCAAAATGGCTTCAGCCAAGCCAGCTTCAGGGTTGACAGCAGGAGTTACATTTGCCAAGATTGACTCTAAAAACGAGCAATACCTTCGTCCAGGAACAAAGAGCATCTGTGAAGTTTGCAAGGGCAAGTAGACCTCGCAGCTACGACAGTGATGGAAAAAAGGAACTTTGCAAACAATCTTCACATTTAGGAGCTTCGCAGGTCTGTAAAACCAAGGGAAGCTGAAGTCTGATCCAAAACACAGGTGCCGTTTCACATAGCAACTGTTCTGCTTAATAACCAAATGGCCATTCCCAACTGGGGTCACTCAACAGGAACTACATTTAAACTGATTCTTAGATAGATGTTTTACCCTTGGTGTTCTGACCTAGGCTTCCCAAGATCATGAAGCAGACTCCTTGTCCTGATAAAACCTCTTTTATTTAGTTTAAAGTGAATTCCTCTCCAGCAAAGACCTGGCCAATAGTCTTTCAAGAGATTTCACAACTACAGACCTTTATCAGGCTTGGAGAGCTGCCAGGCCGATATCTTCCAAACGCCACTCTGTAGCAGATAATACTTGGCAAGAAGTCAGGAAGAGATCTTCACCCTAATGAATTGAACTAATTGTCTTCTGCAAACTCCACTCCCCTTTCGCTCCTCTTTATTCCCTCTGGGAGGGGCCATTCACCATCCACCTGTGGCTTTAGTCCTGAGTCGACCCTTGTTCTTTAATTGTTCCCTTCTCCTGGCAGCTCTGCACATGGGCACACTGGGAACAGGCTCCAGCTGTTCTTCTGCCCCACTGATCTCCGACTCCGAAGGCAGCTGATAACTGTCGGATGGCACTGACCCCATCTCTGCCTCTGACACAGAGCCCTCATCGGAGCCTTCCCCAGACTCCAGGACTGGCCCATGTTCCTCCCCAACCTCCTCACTATCAGAGTCTGCCACCAGCTCTACTGGCCACTGGCGGGCCACAACACTTGGGAAAGTAGTAAATGCAAGACTTGGTAGCTAAAGTTACTTTTTCATCACCGTCGTAACTGCAAGCAATCACTAAACAAGGTAGTCACTAAGTGAGGATTCTTCGATTCTCTTGCAAAAAGGACCAGAATCTGGTTAGAGAGACAGATATGCAGCTACAGTAGTGCAAAAACACATCTGCCAATTTCCTAAAAAGTGATTTATTGCTCAAATGCTCTCAAGGAGACCCTCTGCCGTTTTTATATTCAATTGTGAAGGATAGAAATGAACAGGTGTATCAAATATCACGGTTCTTCAACTCACTTTTTGGCAAGCTTTGTTCCAGCTGGATTTTTAGCCAGATGTTAACACGCTGGGTCCAGTCCCCAGGTGCTTCCACTTCCCACAGCCGAGACTGCTTCTTTGGGTAGGTCTCCAAGAACTTTTGACAAACTAAATAGGGAAGACAAAGAACAGGAAAAGTAATGATGTACTGTCATACCTCAGTATTCGACTGTTTCAAAACTCATCAATTTCAATATTTGAAGCATTTCGAAGCAGAAATCTCGTCCCGGCGCTCGTCTTTCTCCTGGTAGTTGGTATACAAGGAAGAAGATAGCTGCCTTGTGAATCACTATTTCTTTGAGCTGCAGTAAAGTAAGTCACATGGTTTTCTCAGTACCAGCCGGTTTTGGTTTTCATTGCGTTTTCCAGAACTAATTATTTAAAACTATGTAATGCCACCAACAATGCTGCTGCCCTACAAAGAAACCTCAACTTTGTGTCAGAATGGCCAGACAATTGGCAACTCCAAATCTCAACCAACAAACGCTCTGTCCTACACATTGGCAATAAAAACCAGACCACCAAATACAAGTTGGGTGGAAACGACCTCGTAGACGACACTCACTCTGTCACGGACCTTGGAGTACTCATCTCAAATGATCTAAGTGCCAGAGCTCCCTGTAAGAGCATTGCCAAGAAGGCATTAAGAGTTGTTAACCTAATTTTGCGAAGCTTCTTCTCTGGCAACATAGTACTGCTAACTAGGGCATACAAAACCTTTGCCAGACCAATTCTCGAATGCAGCTCGTCTGCCTGGAATCCACAGTCTATCGGACATTAATATGATTGAGCGGGTCCAGAGTTATTTCATGAGACTAGTACTCTACTCCTCTGCTCACGATAGAATCCCTTATGCTACCAGGCTCAAAATTTTGGGCTTGGACAATCCGGAACTGCGCCGCCTGCGGTCGGACCTAAGTGTAGTACACAAAATTGTCCACTACAATCAGTGGTGGGATTCAGCGGGTTCACACCAGTTCGGGAGAACCGGTTGTTATCTTTCTGGGCAGTTTGGTGAACTGGTTGTTGGAAGAAATCATTAGGGCAGAGAACCTGTTGTTAAATTATTTAAATTCCACCACTGGCTACAATGTCCTACCTGTCAATGACTACTTCAGCTTCAACCACAATAATACATGGACAAATGATACAAACTCAAGGTAAACCGCTCCAAACTTGATTGCAGAAAATGCAACTTCAGCAACAGAGTGGTCAACGCCTGGAATGCTCTACCTGACTCCGTTATTACATCCTCAAACCCCCACAGCTTCAGCCTTAAACTGTCCACGGTGGACCTCATCCTATTGCTAAGAAGTCTGTAAGGGGGCGTGCATAAGCGCACCAGGTCCGCTTATGCACGCCCTCTTACAGACCTCTTAGGAATAGGGTGAGATCCACAGAAGACAGGGGGCTCCAGGGTCCCTTCCAATTGTGTCGTTCTGTTCTTCTTCTTGCTGTGAACTCGCTATGTTCCAACAATCGTTTAGGAGAAAAGAGCGGGAAGAAACTATCATTTTCTGGCTAGAACTGACCCTTTAACACCACAACTTGCTTGTTTTATTTCACTTTATTTAATATCTGAGCCTGTGAAGCAGCCTTAAGAATGTGATCTGATGAATGTCAGCCTGGGACATCTAAGCATTCCTGCAGAACATTTACCAACTACATTTGGAAGCAGTGAAAACTCCTGTCTGGAAGCTTTGATTTATGGCTTCCGGTCAACCCTCAGTTTTTCTTCACGCAGCATCTGGGCCTCCCCTTTTCTTAAAAAAGAGAAAAGGAAAAAGGCATTTATCGGAGTAGACGCTGCACAGCTGTTTATAAGGAGAAGAGCTTCCAACAGCATGACTAATGTCAGAGATTATTCCAACAAAAATAAGTTAAGAAAGATTGCATTGGCTTAATTGAAGACAGCACTGGAAATTTCATGCTTTTAGGAATGAACACCATCTTCATTATTGATCGGCGCACTCAAAATGTAGACCTCGACTTACAACCAGTCACTTAGCAACCATTTGAAGTTACTATGGTCCCCCGAAAGGGATTAATTCTGAAGTTCTGGATGCCAGGGACATACACACACACACACACACACACACACACACACCATGGTCAAGTGACCACATTTCAGACACTCAGCAACCAGCCAAAATGTATAGCTGTTTTGCAACATTCCGCATTGATGACATCTTGGCATGGTGGTTAGAATGCAGTATTGCAAGCTAATTCTGCTGACTGTCAGAAGTTCGATTCTGACTGGCTCAAGGTTGTCTCAGCCTTCCATCCTTCCCAGGTAGGTAAAATGAGGACCCAGATGGTTGGGGGCAAATAGGCTGACTCTGAAAAACCACTTAGAGAGGGCTGTAAAGCACTATTGCATTCTATTCTATTGCATTCTATTCTATATTCTATTCTGTTCTGTTCTCTGTTCTGCTCTGCTCTGTTCTATTATTCTATTCTATATTCTGCTCTGCTCTGCTCTGCTCTGTTCTATTCTATTTTCTATTCTGCTTTCTATTCTATTTTCTATTCTATTCTGTATTCTACTCTGCTCTGTTCTATTCTGTATTCTGCTCTGCTCTGCTCTGTTCTATTCTATTCTATTTTCTATTCTATTCTGCATTCTATTCTGTTCTGTTCTCTGTTCTGTTCTGCTCTGTTCTATTATTCTATTCTATTCTATATTCTGCTCTGCTCTGCTCTGCTCTATTCTATTCTATTTTCTATTCTATTCTATTCTGTATTCTGCTCTGCTCTGTTCTATTCTATTTTCTATTCTATTCTGTATTCTGTTCTGCTCCGTTCTATTCTATTCTATTTTCTATTCTATTCTGTATTCTTTCATTAGTCTATTCATTCATAAATCTATTCTAGTCTATTGCATGGTATCATAGGGGTTAGAATGCAGTATTGCAGGTTAATTCTGCTGACTGCCAGCAGTTCAATTCTCACCTGCTCAAGGCTGACTCAGCCTTCCATCCTTCCCAGGTGGGTAAAATGAGGACCCAGATTGTTGCGGACAATATGCTGACTCTGTAAACCGCTTAGAGAGGGCTGTAAAGCATTGTGAAGCGGTATATAGTGTAGGTGCTACTACTATTTGTGTTGTTTTTGCCAAAAGCTGTTTTTTTTTACTTTTGGTTTTCTGCAAAAATACTCTTTGGGTAACGAACAATGGGCATTCTCATTACGGTCGTAATTGGAGGACTCCCCATCCTCCAATTCTTGGAGTCCACGCTCTGCAATAAATGGCATATCAAGGTTAAGAATTCTTAGCCATCCCAAAAGGTAACTGACTGCTTACAAAAGCACTAGAATATAAGATCATAGGGCTGGAAGGGATCTTGGAGGTCTTCTAGTCCAACCCCTTGCTCAAGGCAGGACACCTTAAATGTGTCTCTAAACCAATGTTTCTCAAACTCTGACAACTTGAAGCTATGAGGATTTCAACACCTCTTCAAGTTGCCACTTTTGAGAATCATAATGTCAGAGTTCCATGTAATACACCCTGAAGCTGACCCATGAAAAGTAAGTTTTTCCAGGTTTTCCATTAGTTCTATGCTGTAAAGGTACAATGGGGGGGGAGAGGGGGACACCAGTTAAGTTTGAATGTGGGACTTGAAGTTAAATATTGCATTGTGGGATGCTCCTCTTTAAGGTGTACGCAAACCAGCAATGTTAGCTTGTTTGCTCCAAAACACAGTGATTTTTGCCCCTAAATTTTGGTGGATCTTCAGAGACAGCAAACAGGATTTGGGAATGGCCTGGGAGGCTGGTATGCTGCCCACAGAGGCTTACTCTGGCAAAATGCTATCTCTGTTGATTTCTTTCCCAGCCCTTCCTCAAAATGCCAAATATTTATTTTGGGGCTGTTTGCTATGATTCTTGCCTGCCGTGGATTTGTAATCTTTAAAATCTTCTCCTTTTCTTGAACCCTCAAACTTTACCTTTCTCCATTTCAGCCGAGATAGGATAGCTGAGTCCCAAGGCATCCTCCGAGGGGAAAGACTGACAAAAATCCTGGAGCATCTGCATCCCGAGTCCACGTCTTCTAAACTTCTTTCGTACGAACATGGTGTCCAAAACTGGGAGCATGTAACATTGGCTGGTGTGTTCTCCACACAAATTTCCTGCATGCGGAGGACAAAACAACTCAGAAAAGGAACTTGTGAACAATGTCTTCCTCCACAAATCTCCTTCTCACCACTGAAATCCATGGCCTGCCTTTGGGGACTGCCTCCTTTGGTCTTCAAGAGATGTTTTGGGTCATCTCTTGCCTGATCCAAAGTTCTGGAGAACTTCAAAGGATTTCCCCTCCACGGAGAACAAGAACCAATGGATGGAAGCTTGGCCGAGGATGATCAAAATGTGAAATAAGGTAAAGGTAAAGGTTCCCCTCGCACATATGTGCTAGCCGTTCCCGACTCTAGGGGGCGGTGCTCATCTCCGTTTCAAAGCCGAAGAGCCAGCGCTGTCCAAAGTTGTCTCCGTGGTCATGTGGCCGGCATGACTCAACACTGAAATTGCACGGAATGCTGTTTCCTTCCCACCAAAGGTGGTCCCTATTTTTTCTACTTGCATTTTTTACGTGCTTTCGAACTGCTAGGTTGGCAGAAGCTGGGACAAGTAATGGGAGCTCACTTCGTTATGCGGTGCTAGGGATTCGAACTGCCGACCTTTCTGGTTGACAAGCTCAGCGTCTTAGCCACTGAGCCACCACGTCCCTAAAATGTGAAATATGGAGGCATAAATTAGACCTATTAAGCAGTGGAAGAGACTATATCTTGCTTCTATTTATTTATGCATCCAAATCCAGTTAGTCTTGACTTCTGACAAATCTTTGGACAACCCCATATTAGTTTTTCGCCAATTTCCAGAAGTGCTTTGTCCTTGCCTTCTTCCTAGGGCTGAGAGAGAGTGACCGGCCTAAAGCAGGACAAGAAGCCATGTTTTCTGGCTCATCATCCAACACTTCAACTACTAACCCAAAGTAATTTTTTCTTTTCTTTTTTTTGAGAATTTTTTTTATTGTTTTAGTTAAACAGAAATAAAAAAAAATCATCTTTCGTTACATCTTGTTGAAAGCGTATCGATTGGTTACAAATATATTCCGTGCGTTTCTTCCACAGTCCTTACATATACTTCATTCAAATCATGTTGGACATTTTAAATCAAGAAAGAAAAAGTTATATATTTTACTATCTCTGTACCCTAAATCTCATTTAGTTATCATTGTATAAACATGTTTTTATCTAGAACCATTTATATTAGAAGACACAACCAGCTACTGGCGTTCATTTGCAATTTCAATAAATCTCCAATACCCTTATACCTTTAAGACATGTTCTAAAATTAATTCGGTTACGTAGGATATGTGAACATTCCCCCCCCCCGTAACACACCTGTATGTATCATTAAATATTGTCCATTAACATTTCATTGTTATTATTGTAGTTAACTAAAGGTTATTTACTAATTATCGCACCTCTCCTCTCCAGACCCACACAATATTATAACTTTATAACCATCTTTAAACAATGATTTATTAATAAGATTTATATGACTTTTCCCTCAATCCCAAATTAGTTAATTACGGGCTAAGAAAATAAACATTAGACATCTAAGACAATCTAAGAAATATTAACATTCCTACTTGACATATACATCCAGAATGTATATTAGTATTTCTATGGTCTGGTTATTTATCCTAACTAGGTTTATTATTTCTCTATTAGTATCATAGTAAATTTATGTTAATGGATAAACATTCAGTGGTAATTTAAAACAGTGTAAAAAGTACTATAATCTCTAGTTAATAATCAGTCAAGGAAGAAGGCAGGGCTTAGCAGTGAGAAGACGGAGTTTCAGGCTATTCCTGAAATTCCCCTATTTCGAAGGAATTTGGACGGCTCATTGGACCCTAGCTGTCCCGTAGAAGACAGTGAAAGGTGAGGGGAGATCCAGTGACCTCAGAGACGATCGCAAAGTCTCTGGGGGGCGTGGAACTAACCCCTCCTGCCAACTCCTTTTTGGATTAGCAATATGCTAACCGAAACTGCAGGTTGCCCCTAAGAATGGTATGAATGGATTCAACTGGTAAGCTGATTTTATTACTCAAAGAGAAACAGTCCGCACTAAAATTTAAGCTAATTGGAACCAAAGAACAGAAGAATCTAGCGGCGAATTGGTCTTTTTTTTTTAATGGATTTATGGCTGGTGGTTACTCTATTTCTTAAACGCTTTAAGGAATTCTTCAACATTTCCCCCTGACTCTTTCTAAGTGGGCTGTAAAACTAACGATCTGACACTTTTATTGCTTGGCTGTGTTGGTCTAAGATCAGATAAGATCGCACAGTTCCCAGCGTATTTTTACTTGCAAATATCTTAGAGTCTTTAACTACGACACAACATGGCGTCGAATTATATTTCCAAGGGCTCGCTTCCTACACTTTTTTCTGCATTTCGAAAACTGTTTGATTCTTATCAAAGATTTGAAAAAAAATTGGATTATTTGACATTAAAACTTGAAGGAAAAGGTGAGAACGCTGAATGTTTGGATGTTCCTGAAATACAAATGAAAAATGTGAGAAATGACGTCTGTTCTATCTCGGAGAAAGGAAGAAACACTATGCTGGAAAGGGGGAGAGCTAAAGAAACTACACTTTATGAAACATCATTGGCAGATTCCATAATTCCACCTTCAAGAATTAAAGTTGATTTGAAAAGTTTAACTAGCTTGGGACAACATTACTATTTCATCAGAGACAATCTGAGCAAAAAGGTGCGAAGATATCCCTGTTTGGACTTGCTTATAAAAGCATTTGGTAAATCTATTCATCGAATGGCAATAGGACTGAGAAGGTTTTGCTATTGGAGAGACATAGGCTGACAGATGGAAGAATACAACTTAAAATTAGCTAAATCTAATTACTTTTATTTGTAATAGATATAGCTGAATAATAACTGATATTGATAGTAATGTATATAATGTGGAGTTGATATGATACATAATAATTGGATATGAGAAAGGAAGGTTAGAAATACTTTTGGACTATATATAAAGGTTATTAACTACAATAATTACCACTATTAAAAAATAAAATAAAATATATACAGTTAAATATTAATTAATATGGGGAAAATGTTATGATATATGATATAACTACATAAAGAAGGGAGAATGATAATAAACTACACTGCATGGAAGATGGACTTTTTGGTATTAAATATTATGGATGCTCAGCTAAAATAGGATATGAGGATTTGATGTTAATAGAGGATTTTGCAAACAAGTAAATGAAATGTCAGCATGTGGTTATGGACTAAATCTTTGGCATAGTTAAGGTTGAAGGATGTTTGAATAACTGTAGTTAACTAAAAGTGGAGGTATAATGATGGCAATATGGTAAACATTTGAGTCAAGATTTTTGAATTAATATGAATTAATGGAAGAGATGCACCAAAACATGTTGTAACCAGCTGATATACATTTTTTTTATATAATATATACCTGTGTTGTTGTTTTTTCTTTTTTTTTCTTTTTTTTCTTTTTGTTTTTTCTTCCCTGCCTTGTCCTTTGTTCTTTTTGTCTTTTTTGTTGGTTTCTTTTTTTTTTGGTTTTTTTTTTCTTTTCCCACTGGTCTGGGCATGTATTGCTTAAGAGTATTATTATTATTAATATTTTAAAATAATAATTACAGTCAAATGAAAATGGATATATGACGATGGTGATATATATGAATATCTGAGTTAAAACACTTGAGTTAACATGAGTTATGTTTGTTGACTGTGGAGGAGATGTACGAAAGTTTATTTGTGATCGACTGATACACTTTCTATAGCATGTAAAGAAGGATGTTGTACTTGTTTTAAATTAAAAATTTTTAAAAATTAATAAAAAAAATAATAATCAGTCAAAAATTAACTAGCTTTTTTCCATCAATTGGCATGATTAACCAGTATCTTTCCAGTAACAAAATAGCCTTTCATCTCTCGCCAGTTGTTGTGCCAATTCTATATCCAAAACCTTTCCAGGGTTTAAGACTTCTCTCCGCACATTGAACGATCTCTCATGTAGTTTTGTTGCCCTTGAGTTGTTGTTAATGTAAGCTTAACTTTCGTTGTCAGATTTGTTTCTAAATAGATTTGTCTTATTACCTCCATCTTTTTCGCTCTTTCTTTTTCTCCTACATCTTGAAGTTTGGAGTGGAACACCAAATTGTCAAAGTCACTTTTCCAGCTTCCCTTCTTTCCACTTTCACTCACGTTTACTCCATTTATAACAGTGTTTCTCAACCTTGTCAACTTGAAGATGTCTGGACTTCAACTAATGCTGGCTGGGGAATTCTGGGAGTTGAAGACCAGACATCTTCAAGTTGACAAGGTTGAGAAACACTGATTTATAAGTTCATCTAAGTTCTTATCTTTGTTTTCTGTATTCCCATTCACTTCCTTAATTTCTGGGGCTATAACCCCATCATCTTTTTCTGTAATATCCCATAGTCTGTCCCATTTCTTGTAGAATCTCTCAAATCCTTCTGAGATATTTTGAAATCCAGCCAAAATGTTTTGAATTAACAAGTTTTCTTCATCTGAGTATTGCTCCATTTTTTAGAATTAGAAATAATATAGGGAAAGAGCAAGAAGAAAAGAGAAATTTGGTACAATCTGCCACTCTAGCCTATCACAGATTTTGAAGAGTATATCTATTTCTATTTTAGACGAATGCTCTTTTATGGTTTTCAAAGAAGAAGGGTTCTAAAGTTTTTCTTTCCTTTTCCAATTCTTGTCAAAGTATTTTCCACACACCACTATTTGTAACCTTGAGTCTTATCAGGTTTGAAGGAGACGTTCCAAGTCCTTTTGTTGCACAGTCTCAGTCAATATAGTCAGATAAGGGTGGACAAAGAAAATACTGTCACAGCAGCAAAAGAAAAAAGAGCTTCAGATTTGGGCTTTCAAGTGGCAGATTCAATTCTTTTAAAATTTCTTTCCTTAAGTATCTCCAATATAATATTGCAACAAGTAGTAGAAGAAATTTGTTGAAGTAAAAAGAGTTTTAATTTAAGCCAAAAAAGTTAAAGTAGTAAAGAAAAATAAGGAAAAAAGAGATCCCTTCACCTCAAGCAGAAAAAACAGGAGCGTTGCAGTCACTCAATCCACAAAAGATTACAAGCAAGAGCAAAAAACTTTCTAAGACAGTCCAATGGGGATTAAGTACGCCACTTTGTTCTTGCTTAATGAACTAATTAAGCTTAAGAAAAAAGTTTCTTAGGGCAATCTTCTAAAAGAAAAGAAAAAAAAAACCTCACCAGTAGAAACACTTTCATTCTCTCTTCCGTGGAGTCATCTCCAACAATGTCAGCCGGGGGGGGGGAGGGCTGCCTGTTTGCCGCCAGTTGGAAGCACTCCCCTTGGTTCAATCAGGGCTTTGTGATATCCCTGCGACCAGCAAGGTCTTGTCTTCCCAGTCACCGTCTCTTTGGGACGGTTTAGGTCCTACCGGACCGTCCAGGGGCAAAAGTATCATCGGCGGATTCGGACAGCTGAATCCAACAATGAATCATTGCAACGATGGCTCCTCCCACTCAGTAATTCTTGATGTATCACTTTAGGTCTGTGTTTCTCAACCTCAATATAGGTAGTCCTTGACATACAACCACCATTGAGCCTAAAATTTCTATTGTTAAGCGAGACATTTGTTAAGTGAGTTCTGCTCCGTTTTATGATCCTTCCTGCCACCATTGCTAAGTGAATCACTGTGGTTGTTAAAGTTAGTAACTCGGTTGTTAAGTGAATCAGGCTTCCCCATTGATTTTGCTTGTCAGAAGGTCACAAAAGGGGATCACTTAACCCCAGGACTCTGTATCTGTCATAAATATGAATCAGTTGCCAGGGGTCTGAATTCTGATCTCGTGATCATGGGGATGCTGCAAAGGTTGTAACTGTGAAAAACAGTCGTAAGTTATTTTTTTCAGTGCTGTTATAACTTTGAATGGTCACTAAATGAATTGTTGTAAACCGAGGACTACCCGTAACCTTAAGAGGCATGGCCCAGAATTCCTCATGCTGCATGCTGGCTGAGGGATTCTGGGAGTTGAAGTCCACACATCTTAAAGTTGCTGAAGTTGGAGTAACCCTGCTGTACATTTAAACAATAGAGTTAAAAGACGAAGAGCAGCAAATGCAAGCATTATTACTGCTGTTCCTCTTTTAGCTGCATGGTTTAACTTATTAAAAGGAACTAATTGTTTTAAACTGCTGTAGATGTTCAAACAAAGGTTGGAGAGTCATTTGCCTTGGATGATATCAGGATTCTTCCTCCAGGCAGGGTGTTGGAGTAGAAGGTGTTACGTGTTTCATAAAGAATCACATAGCTTGGAAGGGACCTTGAAGGTCTTCTAGTCTAACCCCCTGCTGAAGGCAGGAAACCTTATACTATACCATTTCCAGGCTCTTCTTAAAAGTGTTCAAGTCATTAAGTGAATGCTGCGGTTGCTAAGCGAACCAATGGTTTGCTATGGGTGTCCTTATGCTGAAAAGCAAAACCAAGAATGCCAAAACCACATTTTGGAAAAGCCACCGTAAAAAGTGGTCACTCAACTGCAGGATGTTGCATAAATCCTTTCCATTCCCCACAAGCTAGAACCGAAGAAGCTTCTTGGAGGAAAAGTGAACATCTTCAAAAATAGAACAGACTGAAATAGGAATAGAAATAGGAATAAGGGTAGACTATCAGAGTTGGAAGGGAACTTGGAGGTCTTCTAGTCCAACCCCCTGCTTAGGCAGGAAACCCTACACCACATCAGACAAATGGTTATCCAACATCTTCTTAAAAACTTCCAGTGTTCGATCATCTACAACTTCTGGAGGCAACTTGTTCCACTGAATAATTGTTCTAACTGTCAGGAAATTTCTCCTTAGTTCTAAATTCAATTTCAATCCACAACCACTTACAATTCTTTCTTCTCCTCATTATGGAATCCTATTTTCAGGCTTCATGCAAAGCATGGAAAACAAGATGCATCTGTATCAGTAATCCACTTATTAATATATATCCAACTCCTAAAATACAATTTGGCTTCCCTCCCTCCAACCATGTTTTGGGAGAAACTGCCCACAAAGACCCACACAACTAATCTCCCACAATGTGTGACCTTTCCAACCTGCTCACTCTCCTTTAGCTACTTTAACAAATAACAGAGTTGGAAGGGACCTTATAGGTCATCTAGTCCAACCCTCCTCCCAAGCAGGAGACCCTACACAATTTCTGACAGATGGCAGTCCAGTCTCTTCTTGAAAGCCTCCAGGGATGAAGCTCCCACAACCTCCGAAGGCAACTTCTGTTCCATGGGTTGATTGTTCTCACTGCCAAAAAGTTCTCTTTATTTCCAGGTTGAATCTCTCCTTGTTCAGTTTCCATCCATTGCTCCTTGTCTGGTCTTCGGGTGCTTTGGGAGATCTTTTCTTCTCTGTGGCAGCTCCTCAAATATTGGAAGACTTCTATCATGTCTCCCCTGGTCCTTTCTCTTCACTAGACTAGCCAGGCCCAGTTCCTGCAACCGTTCTTCCTATGTTTTAGCCTCCAGTCCCTAATCATCCTGGTTGCTCTTCTCTGTACTCTTTCCAGAATCTCAACATCTTTTTATAGTGTGGTTATTATGTTATTATGGTTATCAGTTATTATGGCCTTTTCCCCACCCCTTCAGCTCTTTGCTGGGTTTGATGCCTCCTGAGAAACCAAGAAGAATCACAAAATAATCTTTCAGAGCCTGTGAAGAGTTGGTGAATTACCAGAGGATGGGAAAAGAGATGACCTGATTCCAATCTACCAAAAAAAAAAAGGAAAGTGGGGGGAGGGAGAAGTGGATCCAGCAAACTACAGACCAATCAGCCTGACATTGCTGATTCCAATTTGGTGCCTTTCCAAGCTCTGTTTGGATGGGATTCCTGTGGGTCAAGGATCCTAGATCCAGTCCTGGCCTCTCAAGCAGGGAATGGTCTTCCTGAAAACATTCACCAGTTTCCCTCCCCAAATTCCCAGGCAGGTATCCTCAGACCCCCAAATCACCAGGCTCCTGAGATTGAAAATACTCGGCTGAGGAGAGAGCAAAAATGTGAAAGAGGGGGAAACTTGAACAGAGGCAGCCGGTGCTCCTCTGCTTCTGCAATCCCAGTGGGGAGTTCTGGTGCTCCTTTATCTTGGCAGCTTTAAGATGGAGGGGCTTTTGTGACCCCTGGAGGTAGTGCGGCTGCCCACTCAGAGCACCTGCCTTCTTTATGCGGAGCAGGCAGTGAGCTCGTGGCCTTTTCCTGATAGTTTGGGCAGCCAGCCTAGTGGGCCACATGGCTTCAAGATGTCTCCCACTTGTCGGTTCCTCAGCTAGAGGACAAAACTGCACCTGGCATTTCTGTAAGCGGAGTTCTACATTTGTGACAATGTGTAGAAGTTTCGTTCTTGGAAGGACTCTTATAAAGGCCAGGCAATTCACAATGTTGTGGCTGCGCTTGCTTGACAGGATGCTCAATGCATTCAATTCATTTAATTTTCTCTGCCTGCACCCTGTGTTATGCTGAGATGCATTTGTGGCTCCTCTGACTCTCAGTTGAAGGTTTCTGCGGAGTTTGGGTACATTAAATGGCATTTTTCTACAGCTGCCAGCAGGTGGAGCTGTTGACCCAAGCAAAGATCTACCCCATCCTTGCCTGCCTGCTGTCTCTGCCACAAAAGAAGAAAAAAAGAGGACAAGATTTCCTGCTTCTTGGGTTTTTCCAAGGAATCTCCTCTCTTGCTAAGCAATGTTCGCTCTAATTTTTTTTCAGTGTGAGCAGAAAAGTATAGTGTTTGAGCGGCACATTTTCATGCCTGAGCACCTGAATTTTTTTCACAGATGTCACCTAAGACAACAAGGAAATCAGTATTATTTGAAACTCAAAGTTATGTTTATTCAAGGTACCCGCTTAATTAAAAGTGTTACATAATATCAGTATCACTTAACAATGGTCCTGCTTAGCAACCAAAATGTTGGCTCAGAAAGTCTGGCATTTGAAGCACGCAAGTCTTAAAACTGACAGAATCATAGAAGGAGAGAGTTGGAAATTGTGGAGCTGAGACTTTAAGGACCTGAATTCCTATTCCCCCTCCCTCTTGCCTCCTCTCCCTCCCCATCCCTCCCTCCTTCACATCCTCCTTCCCCTTCCCTGCCTCCCTCCCCTCCTCCTCTTTCTCTCCCTCCTCTCCTGCTCCCTCTCCCTCCTTCCTTCTCCCCCACTCTGCTTCCCCCTCCCTCTCTGCCTCCCCCACTTTCCTCTCTCTGCCTCCCCCTCCCTCCCTCCGCCTCCCCCTCACCTTTTCCCCTACAGTCCTTCCCAGGGAAAGCGAAAGTGGTTGCCTCCCTTGGCCTGGGAAACCAGGAGATTGAAGATAAAAGCCCATGTGAGTCACATCTCTTCTCCTCTTATCTTTTCAAAGCAGAAGGGCCTCCCTCCCCCAACCCCCACCCCACAGAAACCAGCCTCCGTCCTTTGCAAGCTGCTTTGCAGGAGCGACCCCTTCCTTCCCACTCCCCGCAGCCAAGTTCAAGGGGGGAGAAAAGCCCCCTTGGTGGGGTCCTGCCCCCTCTCCTAGATCCTTTCCGAAGAGACACACAGACCCCACTGAAAGACGGATAGGTTGAGAACCAGAGGTGGATGGAGGTTGGGTGGAATCTGCGCGACCCCCAAGAATGCTGAATTGTATCCCCCCCCCCCCAATTTACAGTGATGGAGAAGAGGAAGCGACCCTGCTCTTCCAAAGCTCAGAATCCCAAAGTTGGAAGGATCTTAGAGGTCGTCTAGTCCACCCCCCTACAGTAAACCGTCCGATACACCTTATATATCTTCCCGGTCAGATGGCTGTCCAGTCTTAGGTTTATATACAGGACGTCCTCGAATTACGACCGTTCCTTTAGGGACTGTCCATAGTTCCCATGGCACTGAAAAAAAGGACCGTTTTCTACACTTGCGATGCTAAATTCATACTTATGACCATTGCTGTGTCCTAAGGTCACGTAATCCCCCTATTTTTGCAACCGAGCAAAGGCGATGGAGAAGCCAGATTCACTGAACAACTGGAGGACTCGCTTAGCAACTGCCACAATTCGCTTAATGACGGAGGCAAGAATAGTCATCGAATGAGACAGGGCTCACTTCAGAATGGTCTTGCTTAGCAACGAACGTTTGGGGCTCAATCATCATCATGCATGGAGGATTACCCGTGTATATATAGTCACTAAATGACCTTAAGTTCTTCATAAGTCAAGGACTACATTTGTGTGTGTGTGTATTGAGGATACTGTACTGATTTGCTTAACAACGGTGGCAGGAAAGTAACACGGGGCCAAGTTCACTTCGCAAATATGGTCACTAAGTGAACCGTTAAGTCGGGAACTGCACCTAGATGAGGGCACTGGCTAGAGAGAGACATGGCACCAACAGCCTGGACTCCCCACCCTTCCCTCAGAAGCCAGCCTCGCTTCCTCTACTCTCTGCCTGCCGCTTTGCAGAGCGCCCCCCCCTGCGTAACCTGCCCCTCTTTCAGGAGCCTTTCCATCGGAATCGAGCGGGAGGAGACCTCAGAGGTCATCTAGTCCAACCCCCTGCTCAAGGAGGAGGAGGCTTAAATAATTAAGGAGTTGGAGGTGACCTTGGAGACCATCTAGTCGGACACCCTGCCCGAGTGGGAGACCCTTACAGAAACTCAGAGTTGGAAGGTATCTCAGAGGTCATCTAGTCCAACCCCCTGCTCAAGGAGGAGACTTACAGAATTAAAGAGTTGGAGGGGACCTTGGAGGTCATCTAGTCCATCCCTTGTCAAGCAGGACAGCCTTACAGAATGGCAGAATCACAGAGTTGGAAGGGACTTCGGAGGTCATCTAGTCCAACCCCCCTGCCCGAGCAGGGGGGAGAAGTAGAGGATTTCAAGAAGAGACTGGGCGGCCGGAATAGGGGGTCTCTCTCTCTCTCCCTTGCTTGTGGGCCACTCCTACGGGAGACCCTTCCCCATCTCTCTCGCCCCTAACTGGATGCCCCCCTTCCCCTCCCTTCCCTCCCAATCCCAGGGAGGGAAAAAGAAAAAGAAAAAAAGAAAAAGAAAGCGAAAGCGAAAGTTTTTCGGCGGCGGCGCTGCCTAGAAACCACGTGATTGAAAAGAAATAAGATACGGAAACACAAAGAGACAAGTAGCCGAGCTAAGTAAACAAGCGGGGCGTTCAAAGCAAACAGGCTATTTTTGTCCGTCTCTTTTAATCGCACAACCGCCGCTTCGGGTTGTGTCGCCTCCTCCTCCGCACTTCCCCCAGCCCCCCCCCCGTCAGCAAAAGCCAGCCTCGCTTCCTCTGCTCTTTGTCCTCCGCTTTGCAGAGCGACCCACCCACGCGCCCCTCTCCCAGCAGCCTTTCCATCGGAATAAAACTGGAAGGGACCTCGGAGGTCATCCAGTCCAAACCCCCCCCCCCCCGAAACAGGAGACACTAACAAAATAAGACAGTGGGGAGGGACCTTGGAGGTCATCTCTAATCCATCCCCCTCCTCAAGCAGGAGACACTGACAGAATTACAGCATCACAGGGTTGGAAGAGACCTGGGAGGTCTTCTAGTCCAACCCCAAGCACGAGGAAGTGACTTACAGAATTAAAGTGTTGGGAGGGGACGTGGGAGGTCATTTAGTCATTTGCAAATCATGTGACTGCAAAAGAACGATTTGGAAGGACGCCCCCACCCACCCACACCCACAATCATATTACACACCGCAGCAAAGGCAAATAGCAAAGGCAAACAGGCTATTTTTCTCCGAGCTAATAAATCGCACAATGGCCGCTTTGATTTATGTCGCCTTGGGGCATTCACAACTTCTGGAGGTAACTTCTGTTCCATTGATTAATTGTTCTCGCTGTCAGGAAATTTCTCCTTAGTTCTAAGTTGCTTCTCTCCCTGATTAGTTTCCACCCATTGCTTCTTGTTCTGCCTTCAGGTCCCTTGGAGAATAGCTTGACTCCGTCTTCTTTGTGGCAACTCCTGAGATATCGGAAGACTGCTAATCATGTCTCCCCTAGTCCTTCTTTCTATTAAACTAGACATACCCAGTTCCTGCAACCGTTCTTCATGTTTTAACCTCCAGTCCCCTAATCCTCTTTGTTGCTCTTCTCTGCACTCTTTCCAGAGTCTCCACATCTTTTCTACATCATGGCAACCAAAACTGAGTGCCGTATTCCAAATGTGGCCTTTCCAAGGCTTTGTAAAGTGGCATTAACATTAACACTTCACGTGATCTTGATTCTATCCCTCTGTTTATACAATCAAGAACTGTGTTGACTTTTTTGACAGCTGCTGCACACAGCTGGCTCCTATTTAAATGGTTGTCCACTAGGACTCCAAGATCTCTCTCACAGTTACTACTATTGAGCGAGGTACCACCTATACTGTACCTGTGCAATACAGAGTTGGGAAGGGATCTCAGTGGTCATCTGGCTCAACCCCCTGCTCCAGCAGGACACTCTATACCATTTCAGACAAATAGCCATCCAGTCTTTACCTAAAGGCCTCTGGTGATGGAACACCCATACCTTCTGGTGGCAAGCAGTTCCACGGGTGAATGGTCCTGTGTTAGGAAGTTTCTCCTTCATTCCAGGTTCCTTCTGTGCTTGGTTAGTTTCCATCCATTGTTTCTTGTCCTGCCTTTTGGTGCTTTGGAGGATAGGTTATTAAAATCACCATAATTAAAGTCTCATTCACATCTAAGAGTTTTTTTCCTTCATTAATTTGTAAACTCAAGGATTTATTGCCTGCATGTTCAACAATGCTTGCTGATTGTTTAAAAATTTGTGGGAATTTGCTCCACTCTGTACAGAGAGTTTCAGTAACCTACTACTACTGCAAAACTAATTTCTAAACTGCATACTACTTGCAAATATAGATTGTTGAAATGGCTCTACCATAACCAAATAAGAGGGGAAAAAACACCTTCCTTTTGTTTATAAAGTAGTGATTTTAGTTTGCTCTATGGAAGTCACTATTTTAAACTGACAGATAGGAAGTTTAATTAGATTAAAAGCAAAAATATTCTCAATGACTTTGAAAATCCCAATGAGTTATCAAATATAGGTACTCCTTCATTACAATGTGGGACTGGAATTTTTATTACTCAGCAATGTGGTCACAAAGCTGATGTCATGTGACCAGGCTCTCTCGCCTCTTTCCAACTCCGAGGGCATCAATCGTGTTAGCCCAGGGATCTGCAAAGCTGGCTCTTTTAAGACTGGTGGACTTCAACTTCCAGAATTTTGAGAGTTGAAGTCCACCAGTCTTAAAACAGCCAACTTTGCAGATCCCTGTGTTAGCCCAAAGCCTGGCGCTGGGCTTTGCTCCCCCATTGGTGGAGCCCCAAGAAGCAAGGAGGGAGAAAAAGAGCTCAAAAGAGCTACATTGTTGCTAAATGTAACTGGGGAGAGCCAGCCCAGGCAATAGGAAATTACCCGACCTCGCAGCAGGTCTGAAGTTGGGGTGGAGGGGGAGCAAAACTCCAGGCAGGGCTCTCTGACTGTTCTAATTCCCCGTGAAAACTGTTGTTGCCTCTGAAGCATTTGCTCCAGTGTTTTAAATCTTTAAGATCCCTTTCCCTTTTTTCTTTTCAACCCACACTGATTAGAGAATCCTGAAGTCGGGCGGCAAAGTACTGCAGTAGAAAAGGTTTAGCTGGAGGAGGTTTTGATTGCGATCGCTCTGTAGTTCGTGTCCAGATACCTGCCCCACCTGCCTCTGCGCGGCAATTAGAAACTACTGCGTGCGGTATTGCAGCCATGTGAGCGGCCGCGCAGGCGCGCACCTTAGAGGGAACAGTGTTGCTCGTTTGCCTCTGGTCTGCCAGAGGAACCAAGTTCAGCACAATTTCATTTACGCTTTGTCCAATCTTTTGTAAATATCCTTGATTACTTTCTGCAAACCACCTCCTGAATGAGAGGATCACACTGGTATTTCGTTTCAGGCTTAAATGACATTTTATGATTCTGTTAATCCCGTCCATCAATTTGAATATTTAGCTGAATGTCTTGAACTCTACTTGGTGATCGGGAATCCTTCAAGCCAATCTGCACTCCCATTTTCTCCTGATTTGCTTTTAATCCCACTTTGGCCTTACACAATATAATGGCAGAGTTCAGTCTTTGTGCTAGGCCAGATCTGCCTCCGGCCCTTTAGGGGTTAATGTCATATGTTCAGCATCCTGGATCAGGGAGTCAGAGATCTATTATGGGATAGGAAGGGAGAGGCTTTCCAGGGATTCTGAGAGGCAGCCTCTGCTCCTTTGAGAGGCTTCCAAGCAGAAGGGGACACAGAATGGCAGGAGCTGTCCATGGTACTGGGTCTTCTTGCCAGCCTGGCTCCCTTGGCTGTTGATCTGCAGATTTTGTGGTTGCACGTAGGCGCAACAGTGACAGACGCATGGCAGAGAAATGAGGAATCATGGGGAAGGTTATCCAGGAACAAACTATCTGTTCAGAAATGCCTTCAGGGAAGAACTTTGGGTCATTGTAAGAGACGAGGGAATGAGGAACAGAGGACACCCACCCACCCCAATTTACATTAAGCAAGGAAAGTAGAAAGGGTTAAATATCTCATCCAGATTCTGCTTCCATAAATCAGCTGTTCCTCAGAGTTTAAATTTAAGTTTTATTTTATTTATATGCCGCCCTATTCCCTAAAAGGGACTCAGGGCGGCGAACAACTTAAACAGGAAGGGGAACATACAAGTACAAAAACAGACATTTAAAATGACCAACAACCACACCTGTCGAGAGGGGAAGGGAGCTCATCAACCCTAGGCCTGCCGACACAGCCAGGTTTTAACGGCTTTTCGGAAAACAGGGAGAGAGAAGGGATTATAATACAATACAATACAATAGCAGAGTTGGAAGGGACCTTGGAGGTCTTCTAGTCCAACCCCCTGCCTAAGCAGCAAACCCTATACCATTTCAGACAAATGGCTATCCAACATCTTCTTAAAGACTTCCAGTGTTGAGGCATTCACAACTTCTGGAGGCAACTTCTGTTCCACTGATTCATTGTTCTAACTGTCAGGAAATTTCTCCTCAGTTCTAAGTTGCTTCTCTCCTTGATTAGTTTCCACCCATTACTTCTTGTTCTACTCTCAAGTGCCTTGGAGAATAGTTTGACTCCCTCTTCTTTGTGGCAACCCCTGAGATACTGCTATCATGCATACCAATATGCAATATATGTGGAGTTTGAATGCTGAACATGGCCTGGTCCAAGACTACGCTAAGTGATGGTTTGGCTACCCAAATTCGGCTTTATTTTCCAGGAAATGTAAGTGGATAGAGAAAGCTTTAGGGTAATTTCATTGCATTTTGGTTCCGACCCTCTCGAGTAAAAGGACCTTTGTCGGATGCAGGAAGGATGCAAGGGGAAGGCTGCGCTGCTCCCAGCCTTTGTCACCCACCACTCTTCTGAATGACAGAGCCAGAAATATTTCCTGCTTAATCCAGGCTCCTATTGTCAAATATTGATTCAATGCAACCCCTTAGCAACCCTTGCTATCTAAATAGAAGGGAAGGATCAATGTTAATGCTCAATTGGATATGAAAAATGGTGACATGGGCGTAAGAGGAAATAACGTGATTTTTGCAAGGAGACAAACTCAGCAGTATGGCCATTATTTTTCATATCCCAAAACAAATGATATCTAAACTGAACTCTGTTTTCCAACTCTTTTATTCAGAATTTGCACAGTCCTTGCCCCTTGGAAAAGCCCAGGAAAATGCTTTTCTAGGAAATATTGGCAAAGAAAAGAATATCACTTTTTCGACTGGCTGTCGAGTGAAGCTCAAATGGGAAATTCAAACTCAGGGCTTCTACCCTTATAAATCTCTTTTTGTTGTGATTCAAAAAACTAATTATGGATCTTGAGTTCAGGGAATCTATGATCTGGGATGCAGTGAGCTATCATGAGAGTTATATATTAGTATAATGTGTGAATCAAGATAATGGAGGTTCATTAAAAACAGTTAAACTAATCAAAGCTTAATATCTACAACACACCACAAAATCAGTCAAAATTAGGTGGCTTTTAGCAATAATCTCAATCAATTAATGCTTACTTTGGGGGGTGACAAAGTATATTTTTGATACGATTCACACATTTTGCAAAGACATGTCTTGCTAACCTAGATTATTTAATAAATATGATTGGCTGGATTGGCATAGCACCATTTTTTTTGCTTGAGTTCCATTTGATTGTTGCATTTTGAAAAGTTTTTGATCTTGAAAGTTGATATAAAAACATATTAAAGACATAAACTATGACTTACAAACCACAATGTCAAGGTTCATTAAAAAACACAAACACACCTTACGACTAGTACATTATGTGAATCAGGCTTAATCTATCTAGTTCAACATTGACACTGAATGATAATCATTTAGTGACACTTAACCCTGCTTTAATTAGCCATTTAATTGAAAGATTTGTTGACAAGCTTGTGTTTCTGGCAGGGAAGCTCATTTTTCACACTGCCCTGCTTTCGAACCCACAATTTATTTGTCATGGTGCTATAAAGATAGCTGCATTAGCCTCGGATAAAAAGCCCCTTAGCCATTTTACAGGTGGGAAGAGGCAACCAGAAGCCATTTTTCCTGGGTTTATTCAGCTTTGAAGGGACCACCGGGGTGTTTGGCTGTGCAGCTCTCACCTGTGATCGGGGTGGGGGGGAGCTGGCCTGTGAGTGCTTTTCCCGAGGGATGCTTACCGTACAGGGCAGCCCCTTCAAAGCATATTTAAACAGATGTTTCCCGTCTTTGAAAGCCAAAGCAATTCCTGCCACTGAACGGTGAACAGGTGGAGCTGCCTGCGTTCGATGGACAGCCAGGAGTGACCTTTTGCATTTCCATCAGCAGAACTGGGATCCTCTGGCCCCGCCAAAGGCTGCTGCTGATGAGCCGAGGTGGAAGGCAGAGATTGGACAAATGAGCCGTCATTTCACGAGGTGGCTTTGGAGAGGCCTCTCTGAACCTGCAAGTGGTCAAGCAGGAGAGCAGAAGCAGGAAAGTGGCCACTGGATAGGAAAGAAAGGTAGGAAGAGGATTGAACAGCTTCTGCTCCTCTGGAGGCAGCACTGCTCTTATTGTCCGGGTAGCCCTTGCAACGGTCTCCCTCAGGAGCCCAGGAAGGGGAGTGTGAGGAAGTTGCAGCAGGAGCATGCATGATGACCCTCTGGGAGCACTGGTCAAGGAATGGGATCCAGCCCCCAAACAGCTCCTTCGACTTAGTAATGCAGAGATCCATGAGGGTATGCATTTGCCTTTACACTGAAGAAAAAAAAGATCAAAACTAGACTTAGTAGCAAGAAAGATGAACCGAAAACAAAAGAGAAAAAAAGTAAACGCATAAAAAAGTTTTCACTCGAGATTTCTATCCAGAACATTTGTACAAAGACAACGGATTAGGGAAAAACATGATAAATGTCACTAATAAATGATCCAGTTTGAATTATTTTATCCTTCGTGCAAATAAACCACTGTGTGATCAAGTATGAATCACAGTGTACAGACCACAGTGGCTGTGTTTGCACATTATACCAATTTTCACTTATCTCTGGGGGAGAAGGGTATAAATTGCAACATTTAGTTCCAGAGGCAACCTGTCCCTAATTTATTGCTCTTGAGCAATAGATCAGCTTTGCCAAAAGGCATCAAGTGATGTGCTTTATATTGCTTTCAAACAGGCAACCCTATTTACTACCTCTGAAAAGGAGCTCAGGGAGCGGGGGGGGGGGGGGAGCCCTCCAAGCATCATCACAGCATGAATGAAAACATATGTCTACTCATCCCTCTGTTTGAGCAATTGCCACATCATTTTTTCCTGAGTTTCTGAAACAAGCTTTTCTGGAAACAAGCAATCTGTTCAACCCAGCGTAGCACACAGGAGTGCCATGCTGTGGATGAACAGACAGACTGCATTGGCCACTGATAAAGCCAGGTAACTCACCATTCGGGAGCAGCAGAGAAAGGAAGACAAACAGAGCGTTCTCTAGCATCATCAGCAAGGACAGGGAAAGGAAATCTGCAGATAGACAGCCTTTAGAAATAAAAGTTCCCTCTTGTCCATAGTAGAGTCATCTCTTAAAAATGGATGGCACTTGTTCAAATTCCTCATGATTTCCAAAAGAGAAATTCCAAATTATTTCAAATAAGAAAGGATTCGTTTTTCAGTAACAGTATGATTAGGATTATCTGTGTAGTTTGATGGGCATACAAGTCTAGGTAATTATTCTAGATATTTATCCCTGCTCACAAAACATGTGATTTCTTGAAACAAACATCCTGAGACAGCAGGTGTTTAGGAGCATGGTGAAAGCTCTTACTTAGGCTCCTGGCCTGGGTTCAGATTAGATGTTTAGCCATCATGCAACTTTGGGATTTTTAACTAGTTTCTCTCCATACCCAACCAGTTCATTTGCATATGTCATCCTTCTCCTTCAGGAGGCCATTCCTTGCCTCTGAAGGAGAACATGATCCCCAAATTTCATGCGAGGACAAATTGCCTTGACATTAAGGTCTCATCTGTATGGTGTTTCATTTGTACATATCTGCTGCAAAAGCCAGCCCTTTCGGAAGGGCAGCACCAACGGTTCAGCACCGAAGATTACTCAAACTCTGGTTTGCCCCAAGATGCAAAAGACATGACAACCAACAAGGAAAGAATTTTGTACGGATTGATTCATTCACAAGTGTCATGGAGCAATTGCTCCTCTGTGTAGACCAGGGTTAGATGGGCTACCCAGGACCAATGCAGGGCCCCCAACTTTGGGTCCATCTCTTTTTTTGTCTTCTCCTAAAGACAGGTTCCCCCCAGAGTCTCTGGGAACGGGGTAGCCTGTTCATTTGAAATAATACTATTATCTTCCCTCGGCGGGGGTGTAACTGCCAAACACCCTGCCTGAGAGGCCAGTTGCGGTGTTTGAAAACAAAGTGGCTCTGAAGTAAAAATAGCCCTAAGATGTCAATGGGTTTTCCTCCCCTTTCATCCAGGCAGCCGCTGCTCTCATGCCAGGCTCTGAAGGCCAAAGGTGGTCAGAAACGGCTCCCAGACACGTGAGGGCCTTTTCAGGTGGGGAGGCTACCGGGGTCTTGCGAAAGGGACTGGCTCCGGGCAGAGGGCCAGCTTCCTTGCTTTGCCAGCTCTTGCGAGGCCCACATCTGGGAGGCGCTCAGACATACTGCCCACCCTGGGCGACCCAGAAGGCAGTGCCTGGGCTAAGAGGGACTGGGCTGCTTCGACTTCTCCTGCAGCGGCTGGAGCTCGGGGGCAGCCTCCGCGCCGAGGCGGCAGCGAGGCAGTCCTGCACGTGGGAACGCCTTGCGGGTCGGGCTCCGTTCTTGACCGCCTTGGCATCGCCGGGCTGCTTTTTGGGGCCGCCATCCCCGCCTCGACCTCCCGGGCTCTTCCGAGGCTGACTCCCCGCCCTCAAACTCCCGCGTCTCCATCACACACACCCCCCGCGCGCATTTGACAGCCGCTGGTCAGTGCGTTCAGACGACGCGCGTTCCACGCCGGCTGAGGGAACCGCCTCCCTGGCGCCCCGTGCGAGCCCAAGCAAAACAGGGCGCGGAGAGTGTCCCGCGCCGACTCGTACTCTCTAGCGGTGGAATAGGGGGCCGCCTGGGCGGGGCTGGACAGCCTGGCCACGCCAAGAGCGTGGATCTCTTAGGCTCTCGGCCAAAGTGCGAGGTGGGGAGGGGGGCGTCGTTCTCCCCCCCCCCGCCTTGAAAGCGCGGGCGAGAAAAGGGAGGGAAAGCCAGCCGCTTGTGCCGAGTGTGCGCATGCGCGGGAGCGCAGCCCTCTGAGGGCCGAGCGGCGTGGCTCGCGCGCTCCTCCTCCTTCCCATCCCAGCCTTCTCGGGCGCGCGCCCATCTGTCATTTCCCTCCCGCCCTGCGAGGAAGGCCCGCCGTCGCCGCCGTCTTCGCCATGGTGCTGGAATCGGTGGTGGCCGACTTGCTGAACCGCTTCCTGGGCTGCTACGTGGAGAACCTGACGAAGTCCCAACTCAAGCTGGGCATCTGGGGGGGTAAGAGGCCAGGCTCCCGGAGGGGGGGGCTTGGAAGACCAAGTGCAGCCCCCGCCCAGGGAGGGGGTGGGCAGCCCCGGGGACGCCCCCACCCCAAGGGAGCCCCTTCTCCCCCCCCCTCTTCTCCAGCCGCCCTTTGGAAGCGCTTCCCCTCCATGCCCCCCTGCAGAAGGAGAGGAGTTTGGCAGACCCTCCCCCCCCTTTGCTTTTATCCATTTCAATGCATTGCCTTTGCCCCAACTTCAGTCTGGGCGTTCTATAAAACGGGAGGACCCCAAAATAAAGACAAAACCAGCTAATAAACCTAGTCAAACAGACAATAAACCTATGGCTACTCTTTGGCAACCTGCATCTGATTGCCAAGTCTCGCTTTGTGGTGACAACAGATTATTGTGACTCCTGGCCGTGTTGCAAGGAGCCGCCTTTCCCCCTGCAAACTCTGTTTCCTTTTCTGGAGGGGAACCATTTGGCCGTTTCTGTTTTGGTTGCCCTTTGGTTTTGTCCAAAAGCGGAGTTCCTCCCAGTCCAGCAATAATAGTAAATAGAGTACAATACACAATCTCTTACTCCGTATTTCTCATTCCTGTTCTCAAAACTTGGCCCTTTTTTCTTGGTTTGTGTTCTTTGAACAATCTGTCGGCTTTAAGTTGTGCTATGTGAGAAGAGTGATGTAGATTTGCTTTTGAAAATACATGTAGATCAGTGTTTTGCTCTCATGCTAGATTTCTTCCAAACACCCTGGCTTAAAAGTTAAAAGAATGTTATCATGACATTTACATTTGACTAAAAAAAGAAAGAACATTTTAATGTCATTTGTGTTAGTCAGAAGAGCCTTAGGAGGAAGACTTCTGGCATTTACAGAACTAAAACCAAAGTTGTTGCTTTGCTTGAGATACATTTCTCAATGACTGGACAATCCATTTTTCCCAGTTGCAATATAATCTGAAACATTTTCTCCACAAGCCACATTGTTGTTTTGCGATTGTTTGCACTGGAAAGTCTCCAATTAGAATACTTATACCTGGAAGGTGGATTTCAGTTGTACTGTATTTACATCGCTTCTGAAAAATGGGCCAGGTATTCCTTATTGACTGTCGGTTCTATTTCCTCTTTTAAAAACAGACTCCTGAAAAAAGTCCCTTAAAGTTTCCTTAGGTTGCATATAATCTAAGCTTCTTGTAAAAACGATAAAAAAACGATTCTTGCTTTTGTGGAGTCAATTTTGCAGAAAGTGTATTTACTTTCTGGATTGGATTGAAACTTCATTTGGGTTGAAGCTAGACCAGGGGGGGGGGAAGGGAAGGGCAAGAAAGAATTGAAGTTTGCCTTAAAAATCATCTGGCCTGTGGCAACTAAGAACAACTGTGCTCAAGTTTGCAGATCATGAGATATGCAGCCATGAGATAGCAGAGTTATGAAACAATAGGAACTTGAAGGAGCTTGAAATCACAATGGATTCTTTCAAGGTTGGCTGGAGGCTTTTCGTGGAGATGTTTTACTTTTGCTTTTAAAATCTGCTTGCCATTGGTTTGAAAATGGTATTAAAAAGATAATAAAGTAGAATAAAATATGGATTAAAAATATAAGAATGAAGACATGGCATAAAAAGAATAGTTAGAAGCTTGCTTAAAAGAAATGTCTTTAGCCTCTAACCACAAGATGTTCCAGCCAACGTCCCTATGTCAAAAGTTCAAATCACAAAGTTCAGATAAAGTTCGTTAATGACTCATAGTCCATACCTGTAACAAAAGGAGAAGTAAGATCCCATCTCCTTATAAAGCTTTTTCCTCAAGGTAACCAATAGGAAATGAGTTAAGTATTTCCTTGTTACGCTGCTTTTGAGAATGTATAAGAACATGTGCTTCGATAATGAAAGTTGTTCAGAACTTGCAATGCTAGCCATGGGCTAGCTTTCTGAATCTGGCTGCCAAATAAACTTTTCCTGTATCCTGAGAAGTCAAAAGCCTGTCATTTTCTGCAACAATAGGATGTGTTTTGTTACGAAATGGCAGTTTTTCAGGAAAGAGACGTCCTCTTAATTCTTCCTATGGGTTTGCGATAAGAGCTAAATACAAGTGCAAGGACAGAGTGCTCCAGGGTTTGCCCTTTCCTTGTAACTTCCCCTAACTTTTAGTGTGATTAATCAGCATTTATAGTTTTCCTCAAAAAGTTCATCCAGTGTGTAATCAAGATAAGCGGCTGATAGTTTGCTCTGCTCTTTGTGGCTGTAGCCATGATTTAACCTTGCATCTGTGTGGTCTGGCTTCTCTCCTCACCAAAACACATAGAAAGCCCTCCTCTGGTTAGAGATAACTGATACGGGGAGAGCTGTACGCATCTCCTTCTGATTCAGGCTGTCAGAACAAGGGGTAGCGCATAAAATGGAAACATTTTCAGCTCCTTTCTGATCTTCAAGCCAAAAAAGAAAGTATTTTGAGAATGAAGCAGTTTGGTTGCAAGACCCTAAGTTTGTGTCTAACTTGTAACTAAGATTAAAAATTGCACTGCTGCTTTTTTGCTTTAAAACCCATGGTGGGTTCCCGAGAACTGCAGCCATTTAAGGAGGGGGGGGGTTGCCTCTCACCTGCAAAACCACTTTGCTCTGCTCCGCCTTCTGTTTAACGTTCCTTCTTCCATTTGGAGAAGCTGAGGCAAGAATTGTTTTTAAGCTTGGTAGTGGCAACCTGTGTACTAATGGATCAAGGGATCTGGCAAATAAAATTTGATTTGTGAAAAAAAAATAAAAATGAAACCCATGGTGGGTGCAGTAGGAAGTTGCAGCAAAGCGCATTTCTAGAGATTGGCCCCGAGTCAAATACTACAATAAAAAGAGTCTTTCACAGTAAAATTCTGGTGTTTCACTCCTGTTCAGATTGGGGAAGTTCTCAACCTAGGTTGAGGACTCTATTCATGCTCTACATAACTTTCTTTGCAGATGTGTATGCATTTTCTCCCAAAGATTAAAAACGAAGTAACTAATTAACGTTAACTTTGTTTTTCCTCTGGGTCAATTATTTGTTTGTCACTGCTCATTGATGGTGCCTTCCAAATGTTGTTAGTGTTGCTGCTATTGAAATTAGCATGAGAAAAGTTAACACAATTCTTACATTGCCTTATTTCTTTCATGGTTTTGCAATAAGAATGAACAAGGCTGGAAATCAATTGTGTCCAACACAGCCTATTTCATTCCCTTTTAATTTTCTGTTGCAATCATTTTTTTTACACTTGTTTTAGTGTTTTAGTTTTTATGTTGTCTCCTAAGACTGACAAGAAGAGAACAGGCTACAAATATTGATAAATGTATACATAAGCCAATATTCCATAGTCATTAAATATGCTCAACACTTAGCTGGGGAGGCATTCCACTCCCCTGACATTTTTTTAAAAACGCCTTGCTTTTATTTGTGGATGTTGTCACTATGGCTGTATAATCATCAGCTTTTGTGATTAGGCAGATATGGAGGGAATGTGGCTCATAGTTATCTTGTTTTTTTTTATAGGCAATGTGGCTCTTGATAACCTCCTAATTAAGGAAAATGCTCTGGTAAGCAACCTGGAAGTTATCTTTTTTTACCTCCATGGATCCAAACTATGATTTACAAACTTGATAAGTACAAGATCCAGTCTGGGTCAGTTCACCAGGACCATTTCAATTTTTCCGAGCTTTTGGATTTGTGCTGGAGCCCATCCTCAGGGAATTACTCTCTACCAAAATATGTCCTTCGGGCTATGCTAATCTTATATTAATAAGTGTAGTTAATGCAGTTTTGATTGGCTTAAGAATCCTGGATTTCAGCAGTTTGCCACTTCGGGGGTCATGCTGTAAGTTTCGTGGTGTTGAAGAGATGCCTCATCCAGATAGTCCTGAAATGGGGAAATGCCAAGCCAGACCAACCCCTCCTGAGAAGAGCTCCTAGCGCTTTCTTTAACTTCCCATGTTAGAGCAGGCATGTGGAGCAACCCCCCCCCCCTTTTCATCTTCACCCTGGCCTAATTGATCTCTCATCTGTAACGAGACTAGCCAGAGTTGCGAGCAGATTTATGGAATGACTATGTGAGTCATTCCCCCTCCTCCCCCTTGTCCACCACACCCCAGTTGCCTCTCTGAAATATGTTTCCACTCTTACATGGACAGGAAGGAAAATTCAGTATCCCAACGCCAGGGCTGACTTTTCTTCCCCAGGGATTGCTATAGTAAGGCAGCTTGAAGTGTCTGGTCCCCTTTCCTGCCTCCCTGACTTAACCATTAACTTTTACTATGGATCAATGCTAAAAAAGGTATCTTCTTTTTCTTGCTCAGAGTGAATTGGACGTACCGTTTAGAGTAAAAGCTGGTCAAATAGGTAAGTTCTTCACTCAGAATGATGTTTAGGTGGTTCTGGGCATCCTCTGGGCCTGCACTGGAAAATACCTGGAGATGGAAGTTAGGAAACATTTAACAGCCACCCATTTAGCAAAACAGGTTTTGTAAATGTAGCTTCAATCAGGAACGTAGCAATTTTGCTATTGTTGGTTCGTTTCCAGGCACAGACCAAGTACAAATCATGGACTAAGGAATAAGGTGCACTTGAATATTGTTCTTACAGGCAGAAGCCAGAGGCTGGTATGGTCCATCTCTGCTTGCAGTTCATTTAATGTGTTGGCAGAACCAATGAAAGCTAAATGGAGGATATCTTGTTTTTAGATAAGCTTACTCTGAAGATTCCTTGGAAGAATTTGTATGGTGAAGCAGTCGTTGCATCCCTAGAAGGCTTATATCTTCTTGTTGTCCCTGGGACAAGTAAGTTTCTTGGGGTAAATTTACATTGCTCTGTGGACCTGTATTGGGTTGGTGTCAAACTTCCTACATAGGATATATGGCCAATAGAGCCTGCGCAAAGCAGAAAGTCCTCAGCTGTTTTGAACATAGAATGTCATAACATTTCCCACTTTGAATATTGAGAAGTCTTTGTGCCCTGAAAGTTCTCAAAATGCTTCGTTTTCTACAGCTGTTTTGTACTCAAAATAGAAAAGTGAGTGAAATTTCACACTCGGAACTAATTTGAAATTAAACATTTTTTAACCTTGAGTTCCTGGTGTCTTTTACAATGTATCCAGGCAAAGTAAAATGTTAGTTGAAGTAAGCTGATGCGTATCTGAGTCTTTCATCACAGTCCAGGACCTCCTAGGATTAAGTCCTGTGTGTACGTGGAACTTGGTTGCCAGGTGAATCTGCGTAGAATTACATTGTTTGTCTTTCTTTGTTGGTAATCTTACATAAAACATCCTTCCAGCAGACTATGGTTGCCCCTATGTCATTGGTCTTAAGTGTGTGGTTTGTATGAAGAAACTTGCAAGTAGAAGATCAAGAATAGCCAATAACAGTTGGATGCTAAGAAATCATACTCAGGTTCTGAGCTTCCCACAAAAATATGATTCTTAATTTCTGCTCTCTGGAGATTCTGATAATTATAATTATGGAACTCATAATCTCAGGAAAGATGGACTGCATAGGTTCTGTTCTGTCCCCCACTTAGCCCGTTCTGAAAATACAGCCACACGAAGCTTGCAAAAGAAATGTCTTTATCAGTCCCGGCTCAAGCTGGCTGCAAGCCCAAAATAAACATAGATAAAGTCTCTGGCAAAAAGTTAAACAGCAAATGCAAAACCAAAACTCTTAACCAGGTTTACAGAAAGCCAATCACTTATCCAAGTGCCTCTTTGAATCATGAACACGAACAGGAACAGAACTGAACACACGAACAAACAAACGACGAACATTGACTTCTCCCACTAAGGCATGGCTTAGTCTTTTATCTGCAGGAGAAGACCCTAACGAGCAACAGCTGCTCATTATCCTGAATCCCGAAACAACTCACAGGTTTCTGCTGAATCATGAGTCCCAGCAGCCTTTCCATTGGAATAAAACTGGAAGGGACCTCGGAGGTCATCCAGTCCAACCACCACCACCCCCGAAACAGGAGACACTAACAAAATAAGACAGTGGGGAGGGACCTTGGAGGTCATCTCTAATCCATCCCCCTCCTCAAGCAGGAGACCCTGACAGAATTACAGCATCACAGGGTTGGAAGAGACCTGGGAGGTCTTCTAGTCCAACCCCCAGCACGAGGAAGAGACTTACAGAATTAAAGTGTTGGGAGGGGACGTGGGAGGTCATTTAGTCATTTGCAAATCATGTGACTGCAAAAAAGAACGATTTGGAAGGACGCCCCCCACCCACCCACCCCCACAAACATATCACACACTGCAGCAAAGGCAAACAGGCTATTTTTCTCCGAGCTAATAAATCGCACAATGGCCGCTTTGATTTATGTCGCCTCCCCTCACCACTTCCCCCAGCCTCCCCCCCTCCCCGCAAAGCCAGCCTCGCTTTCACTACTTTCTACCTGCCGCTTTGGAGACTCGCTTAACCTGCCCCTCCTTCAGCAGCCTTTCCATCGGAATCGAGCGGGAAGGGACCTCAGAGGTCATCTAGTCTTACCCCCTGCTCAAGGAGGCGGCGGCTTGCAGAATTAAAGAGTTGGAGGGGACCTTGGAGGTCATCTAGTCCAGACCCCTGCTCAAACAAGAGGCCCTTACAGAATCATAGAATTAGAGTCGCAAGGGACCCCAGAGGTCACCTACAATACAATAATATCATAGCAGAGTTGGAAGGGACCTTGGAGGTCTTCTAGTCCAATCCCCTGCTTAGGCAGGGAAACCTTATTCCGTTTCAGACAAATGGCTATCCAACACCTTCTTAAAGACTTCCAGTGTTGGGGCATTCACAACTTCTGGAGGTAACTTCTGTTCCATTGATTAATTGTTCTCGCTGTCAGGAAATTTCTCCTTAGTTCTAAGTTGCTTCTCTCCCTGATTAGTTTCCACCCATTGCTTCTTGTTCTGCCTTCAGGTCCCTTGGAGAATAGCTTGACTCCGTCTTCTTTGTGGCAACTCCTGAGATATCGGAAGCCTGCTAATCATGTCTCCCCTAGTCCTTCTTTCTATTAAACTAGATATACCCAGTTCCTGCAACTGTTCTTCCTATGTTTTAGCCTCCAGTCCCCTAATCCTCTTTGTTGCTCTTCTCTGCACTCTTTCCAGAGTCTCCACATCTTTTCTACATCATGGCAACCAAAACTGAGTGTCGTATTCCAAATGTGGCCTTTCCAAGGCTTTGTAAAGTGGCATTAACATTAACACTTCACGTGATCTTGATTCTATCCCTCTGTTTATGCAATCAAGAACTGTGTTGACTTTTTTGACAGCTGCTGCACACAGCTGGCTCCTATTTAAATGGTTGTCGACTAGGACTCCAAGATCTCTCTCACAGTTACTACTATTGAGCGAGGTACCACCTATACTGTACCTGTGCAATACAGAGTTGGGAAGGGATCTCAGTGGTCATCTAGCTCAACCCCCTGCTCCAGCAGGACACTATACCATTTCAGACAAATAGCCATCCAGTCTTTACCTAAAGGCCTCTGGTGATGGAACACCCATACCTTCTGGTGGCTAGCAGTTCCACGGGTGAATGGTCCTGTGTTAGGAAATTTCTCCTTAGTTCTAAGTTGCTTCTCTCCCTGATTAGTTTCCATCCATTGTTTCTTGTCCTGCCTTTTGGTGCTTTGGAGGATAGGTTATTAAAATCACCATAATTAAAGTCTCATTCACATCTAAAAGTTTTCTTCCATCATTAATTTGTAAACTCAAGGATTTATTGCCTGCATGTTCAACAATGCTTGCTGATTGTTTAAAAATTTGTGGGAATTTGCTCCTCTCTGTACAGAGGGTTTCAGTAACCTACTACTACTGCAAAACTAATTTCTAAACTGCATACTACTTGCAAATATAAATAGATTGTTGAAATGGCTCTACCATAACCAAATAAGAGAAAAAAAAACACCTTCCTTTTGTTTATAAAGTAGTGATTTTAGTTTGCTCTATGGAAGTCACTATTTTAAACTGACAGATAGGAAGTTTAATTAGATTAAAAGCAAAAATATTCTCAATGACTTTGAAAATCCCAATGAGTTATCAAATATAGGTACTCCTTCATTACAATGTGGGACTGGAATTTTTATTACTCAGCAATGTGGTCACAAAGCTGATGTCATGTGACCAGGCTCTCTCGCCTCTTTCCAACTCCGAGGGCATCAATCGTGTTAGCCCAGGGATCTGCAAAGCTGGCTCTTTTAAGACTGGTGGACTTCAACTTCCAGAATTTTGAGAGTTGAAGTCCACCAGTCTTAAAACAGCCAACTTTGCAGATCCCTGTGTTAGCCCAAAGCCTGGCGCTGGGCTTTGCTCCCCCATTGGTGGAGCCCCAAGAAGCAAGGAGGGAGAAAAAGAGCTCAAAAGAGCTACATTGTTGCTAAATGTAACTGGGGAGAGCCAGCCCAGGCAATAGGAAATTACCCGACCTCGCAGCAGGTCTGAAGTTGGGGTGGAGGGGGAGCAAAACTCCAGGCAGGGCTCTCTGACTGTTCTAATTCCCCGTGAAAACTGTTGTTGCCTCTGAAGCATTTGCTCCAGTGTTTTAAATCTTTAAGATCCCTTTCCCTTTTTTCTTTTCAACCTACACTGATTAGAGAATCCTGAAGTCGGGCGGCAAAGTACTGCAGTAGAAAAGGTTTAGCTGGAGGAGGTTTTTTTTTTTTTTTGAAGTTTATTTATAGGCCGCCCTTTTCCCTGAGGGGACTCAGGGCGGCTTACAACTTATATAGGAAGGGGAAACATACAATGACATATAGGACAATACATAATTAAAAGAGTAAAGCAACATTCATTCAACATTCGGGCGGGGATGGATTATAATCTTTAACCCCAGGCCTGACGGGATAGCCAGATCTTGAGGGCTGTGCGGAAGGTCTGGAGGTTTTGATTGCGATCGCTCTGTAGTTCGTGTCCAGATACCTGCCCCACCTGCCTCTGTGCGGCAATTAGAAACTACTGCGCGCGGTATTGCAGCCATGTGAGCGGCCGCGCAGGCGCGCACCTTAGAGGGAACAGTGGTCATAACACTATCCCCCACCGCAAGGTCTGACAGTCTGGATGCAGTCGGAATGGATTGTCCATAAGGTGGCCCGCACTCATCTCCTGTGTTTCCTCCTTCGTATATCCCAAATACCTGCAGGAACATTCCCCTTGATCCAATGCTCCCCAGGTATCCGGTGGCCACCACATCTCCTCCCGCCCTGCGCGGCGTCGACACCCCATCCAGAGTCCTCCACCCTCTCCAAGGCTTACCCACCAGCCCCCGTGCTGTCAGAGTCTGGCGGCAGCTCTAACAGCTCCGGCCAAGCCCTAATACCCTGTCCAGGGTTCTCCACCCTCTCCAAGGCCGACCCACCAGCCCCCGTACTGTCAGAGTCTGGCGGCAGCTCTAACAGCTCTGGCCGAGCCCTAACACCCTGTCCAGGGTCCTCCACCTCCTCCAAGGCCAACTCATAAGACCCCTCGCCGTCGGAGTCTGGTGGCAGCTCCACCGACTCCTGCAGGGCCGCCACACTATCCCCCACCACAGGGCCCATCCCCTGGTTCCGATGCTCAGAATGCGGCCCAGAAGGGTTGGTGACGGCCTCCATGGAACACAGTCCCAGACACTGGTACCCCGCCGGGATCCTAGAAACGAAGTCCTGTGCTGCGGGGACCAGGGTCAGCAAGGGCTGGAATCTTGACGAAGCCCTCCTCGCCCATTGGCACTGGACACATGACTCCACACACTTCCGCACGTCATTTGTTAAACGGGGCCACCAAAACTGATGGGATGCCAGGTGCAGTGTCCGGAAAAAACCCCAATGCCTCGCTACAGGAGCGCCATGAACCTGAGAGAGCACCCATCTACGGATGTGCCCTGTGGGAATATAGAGCCAGCCCCGATACTTCAAAAGATCCCCTTCCAAAGTCCACGGGAAAGCCGGCCCTACTTCCGCCTTTCGTCGCTCCACCCATTCGTCACCCCGCTGCGCATTCCGTATCAGAGACTGTATGCTCACGGGATGATAAACTGCAGCGCAGGATGCAACGGGTAGAACAGTCCGAGGTGGAAGCGAGTCCGCAGGGTCAGAGTTCTCCGATTTCATAGGCAGGGCATCCGCTCTGGGATTCCACACCCCACGAATGCACGCTACATTGTGCGAATGGGGTATCACAGCGGCACAAACGTGCCGGTTGTCTGACATGATAGTTCGTTGCTGAGGGACGGCCGCAGTCCGCGCACCCCTTCTATTCTTGGGGCAACTCCCCGCCAGGTGTCCAAGATCCCCACAGTAGAAGCACAATCCCTCAGCACGTCGTCTATCCATCTCTGTATGTGACACTTGAGGTCTGACAGCACCCAACTCCATGGGCTCCTCCCAGTCCACTGCAGTCTCTTGATGAACCAGCATGCTGGTGGTCTCCTGGAATGCACGGCTAGGCCTTCGCCTCTGCAGCCGGGCGTCTAACCGGAAGCACAAGTGGACCAATGCGTCGAACGTTGGTGACCTGTCCACCCTCGCCAGTTCATCTTGCAAGGCATCTGACAATCCATCTTGGAAAGTGTCCATCAGAGCTGGTTCATTCCACGTTGAATCCTGGCTACGCAGCCTGAATTCACTTACATAGTCTTGCAATGAAACACTCCCCTGCTGCAGTAACTTCAAACGTCTAGTTGATGTTTCCCCCTTAATAGGATCCTCAAACATACGTTTAAAGTATTGACAAAAACCCTGGAAGTCATCCAACAAAGGGCTCGGCTGAGTTAACAAGGGGGTAGCCCAACAGGCAGCTGTGCCTGAGAGCAAACTGATAATAAATCCCACCTTCGTCCGGTCAGTGGGAAAGTCCTCCGCTCTCAAACTCAGGAACAGCTGGCATTGTCCCAGAAACATGGCAAACATGGCCTGACTCCATCAAATTTATCTGGCATGGCTACTGGGCACTTCCTCCTTTGCTGGGGGGGAGGGGTTGCAGCTCTCTGCAGCTGAGAAATTTGGTCAGCCAATACTGCTATTTGCTGGGTCAGTCTGGCGTTGTCAGCGTAAAGCTGCTCCATATTTTTATGAATGGAGGTTTGTCGTGGCAGAAGTCAAACTGTTCTGGCCCCACTTAGCCCGTTCTGAAACTACAGCCACATGAAGCTTGCAAAAGAAATGTCTTTATCAGTCCCGGCTCAAGCTGGCTGCAAGCCCAAAATAAACATAGTTAAAGTCTCTGGCAAAAAGTTAAACAGCAAATGCAAAAACAAAACTCTTACAGCAAACCAGGTTTACAGAAAGCAAATCACTTATCCAAGTACCTCTTTGAATCATGAACACGAACTCAAACAGGAATGGAACGGAACTCACGAATAAAGGAACGACGAACGACATTG
This sequence comes from Thamnophis sirtalis, assembly GCF_051295495.1. Lineage (NCBI taxonomy): Eukaryota > Metazoa > Chordata > Lepidosauria > Squamata > Natricidae > Thamnophis > Thamnophis sirtalis. Next base: position 20,065,757 of record NW_028261382.1, read on the forward strand.
ACTTCTCCCACTAAGGCGTGGCATCATCAGTCTTTTATCTGCAGGAGAAGACCCTAACGAGCAACAGCTGCTCATTATCCTGCATCCCGAAACAACTCACAGGTTTCTGCTGAGTCACAACAGGTTCATATGAAAAGAGGAGGTTGATGGTCTGATCGAGATATTATCTTGATGCAATATTGAATAAAATATGACTTCCTTGTTGTTGTTTTCCTTGTAGGCGTTAAATATGATGCAGAAAAAGAAGAAAAATACCTACAAGATAATAAACAAAAGGAGTTGTCAAGAATTGAAGAAGCCTTACAAAAATCAGCAGAAAAAGGTAGATTATTTTTAAGAGGTGAACATGACTGATGTGTCCAAAGCTACTTCAGAATCCTAGTGAAGCAGAACAGTCCTGGAAAGGCAAAATAACTGTGTTTATATTAATTTTACAGGAGAGAGAAGGACGTGAAAATCTATTTCCATGCTCTAGAAATATCACAATATTGGGAATTTTCTGCTTTCACTTTCACCCTTTACATTGTCTTCAGACAGAAGCCCCTTGTCTTGCATAATTAAAAACCCAATGGGACAGACGGAATCTCCCTGTAAAGTGGAGCTTTCAATGACAAACATGGTTGTGGGACACAGTTTTGTTTCTTGAATTGCGTAGGCGCTCTCTTGTCTCGGTGTTCAAAAACATGCATTGTTCAGCTTGTTCCAGAGTTGCTTCTCTGCTTTTAAATGTCTGCTTTTTGATCATGCTGTCATGTGGATAAAGGCGTGTCTTCAGATCTCATGCATGGCCTGGAGACCATTGTGCACTCGCCCGGTGGGTATGCATGTTTAAGCTCTCTAGCCAAGCAATTGGAGGAGGGAGGTTGAATGGCTGGATGGCAGGTTAGCAGCCTACATCAGGGGTCTCCAAAGTTGGGCTCTTTAAGACTTGTGGACTTCAACACCTAGAATTCCCCAGCCAGCCATGGACTCTCAGTTTCTGATGACAAAATCTTTCTTTCTGATGGGCATTTGGGAAAAAGCAATGCTAGTAAAATACCTTCTCAATTCAGATTGAAATTGTGTAAGAATATACTAATGTTTCAGTTTGAAGTAGCTTTGAGAATTTGTTAGCTAGAAAATTAATCTTGACAACTGAAAAGGTTACTCCATTTCATTTTATCTACACTTACATGAAAAATGTAGAAATGTCTATAATTGCAGTAGATTCTTTTATTGCAGGTGCTTGTGGAAATTTAATTTAGCAGTTCTGATAAAAAATGATATTTTCCTCAGTTATCTTCTTAATATTTTCCCCTTTATTTCTGTTGCTTGCTTTATAAGACTTTCCTAACTTTAATTTATCCTTTTTCTGTAAAATTGCTTACATTATGAAGGACATGTCTAAAAAGACTAAAAAACATTTTAAGAAACCATTTAAAGTTCGTGAGCACTCAAAAGGTAGGTACAATGAGCAGAATTTGCTGAACATTTCTGCTTGCTGCTTCTGTTTTTTATAAATTGATTTTAATAATTCTGCAGTAATATGTGTGACTATCATTGCCAATATTATTTTCATAAGAAATGAATGTAAAGAGAGAGAAACAAGAGGAAAACTAACAAGGCTTTTTCATGGTGTACATTGTGTTGAAAAGAGGGCTGCAGATTTGGAAAAAAATGTCTTCATAGCACTGGGGAGAAAATGGTTTCTTCAATACACAATTCAGTTGTGTGTTCCCTTTGATATTTTCCATGTTGGCTATTTCTCAAAAAAAAAATATATGAAAAGTTTAGCCTGTCTTTGGAGTGTGTTGTATGGTTTAATGAATTAGGTTAAGATCTAAGATCTTCTTTAGACTTTGTTGTGTAGCAAAGAGGAGAAAAAAAGAGGAAATGCTTAGAAGTGATGAAAAGTAAACAGAAGATGTTTAATATGATAATTGAAGGAATGAGATGGAAACCAACTTACAAATTATTTTTTAGATAAACCAAAAGAACAGAAGGAAGATACTTTCTTGGAAAAGCTTGCAACTCAAGTCATCAAAAATGTACAAGTCAAAATTACCAACATCCATATCAAGTATGAAGATGATGTAAGTGGCCTGGAGCCTGTGCAAAACTGACCAAGAGTAAGAAAAAACAGCCTCTTATATGAAGGGCTGGGCTGCTTATCTAAGGATCAGGACGATAGTTTTCATAAACAATGGCCCAAAATGTAAATAAAATGTAAAATACATTGTTTTTTGAAGAGGCTGGCAACTTTCCTGTAAAAGATTTACAGAAGATTGTTTTTGCTTCAAAATATGTGAAAAGAAAGGAATTGTAAAACAACTAAATCCTGTATTTTATTTGCTAGCATTTAAGATCCATTTTGGATCTTATGCAGATTTTTTTACGTGTAACTAAACTGCAAATGCATTTATGCTAAGGTGTTTAATATTCCTTATGAAGTATTTTCTCCTGTACTTATAGACCACAGATCCGAAGCAACCGATTTCTTTAGGAATGACTCTGGCAGAACTCAGCTTGCAGGTAAGGGAAAGAGGGGTTTAAAACTTCCTGGCAGGCTTGAGGGAGGAGCCAATGTCGCAACAACACAACGTGCGGTCTCGACAGTCCGAGACCGCCATTGACACTTTTGCTACTGGACGGTCTGGCAGGACCTAAACCGTCCTGTAGAGACGGTGATCAGGAAGACAAAGCCTTGCTGGTCTCAGGGAATTGTCATGTCCCTGATTGACCCAAGGAAAGCGCTTCAAGCCAGTGGCAAACAGGCAGTCCCCAGGCTGACGAAGTCAGAGACGGCTCCAGAAGGAAGGAAGTGAAAGTGAGTCCATCAGGTGAGGTTTTTTTTTATTATGAGAAAGATTGCCCAAAGAAACTTTTTTTTAAAAAAAGATAAATTAGTCCCTTAAGTAAAAGAATAAGCGGCAAATTTAATTCTTATTGGACTGTTTTAGAAAGTTTTTGTTTTTTCTTGTAACAATATTTTGTGGATTGAAGTAACTGTAACATTTCCTGTTTCTCCGCTTGAAGTGAACAAATTGATTTTTTCCCCCCTCTATTTTTTACCACCTTATTTTTTGGCTTAAATTAAAACTCTCTTTTTTATTTTAACAAATTCTCCCTACTATTTGTTTTTAAATTCCACCAAAGACAATTAAAGATTTTTGTTTGCCATAAAATTGAGAAAAGTATGAAAAAGTAGAATCTGCCATTCAGAAGCCAGAGTCTGAAGTTCTTTTTTTGAAACAATGTATCCTTTGTTCATTCCTATTTGATCCTACTGACTTTGTAACTGAAGGGTTTGCAACTTGTTTACAAAATCTGATAAAAAGTCAAGGGCACGAATTGCTTCTTGCAGGTGCTCTTGGAAAATATTTTGGGAAGAGAACCCTTCTCCTTTGAAGAGTACAAAAGAATTTGTGCTTAAGGTAACTTTATATATATATATATATATATATATATATATATATATATATATATATATATATATATATATATATATATATATATATATATATATATATATATATATACACACACACACACACACACATATATATATATACATACATACATACATACATACATACATACATACATATATATATATATATATATATATATATATATATATATATATATATATACACATACACACACACACACACACACACACACACACACACACACACACCAAAGAGGCTTGGAAGGCTGGAGTGGCAGTGGCTATTAGACTCCTTATTTCCTTTTTTTTACTTCATTCTTTTTTGGAAAAATGGATCAATATTAAGATGAATAATAATTCATTAATAATTCAAAATAAAATATTGGCTGGAAATCAAAATATTTTGGAAGGATTTGGGAGATTTGAGAAGAAGTTGGCTAGACTATTGTTTATCACAGCAAAATATGATGGGGTAGAGCCTAAAAAATCAAAGAAGAAAATGAAAATATAGAAGATAAAGACAAGACAATAGATAAACTTATTAATGGAGCAAATATGGGTGAAAGTGGAAAGAATGGAAGATGGAAAAGTGAATTTGACAATTCGGAGCTTTATCCCAGATTTAAAGATACAGGAGAAAAAAAAGGGTGATAAGGATGGAGCTAAGAAAAGAAATCTATTCAGAAATAAGTTTGACAACAAAAGACACGCTAATGTTAATAACAACTCAAGGGCAACAAGACTATTTGAGAGACCTTTTAAGCAATAAAGTGCGGAGAGAAGTTTATAAAAACTTTATAAAGGAGCTGAAAAGAGAATTGACACAACAATTGGCAAGAGAGATAAGACTGTTTTGCTACTGGAAAGATACAGGTTGATAATGAAAGTTGATGATGAAAAGTTAGTTAATTTTTGGTGATTAATAAGTAGGAATTTCAGTATTTTGTAGATTGTTTTAGATTATCATTGAATGTATATTCGTTAACATACGATAACAATAATGAAATGATAACCTTAATAATATAAGTCACTTGGCTATAAATTGTAAATTGGGACTTGGTGAAAAGACCTAAAATTTTTATTAATAAATTTTTGTTTGCATCTTGTTATAAAGGTATAATTACTTTGGGTCTGAAGAGAGGAGATGTGATATAAATAGTTAAAAAAAATTCGTTAATCATAATAATAAGGAAATGTTAATGGATATTTTTGATGATTAATAAGTAGGAATGTTAGCATTTTGTAGATTGTTTTGGATTCTTATTAAATGTTCATTCGTTAACATATAATTAATTATGATAATAATAATGAAATTATAACCTTAATTAGTGGAAATAAATTGGATACAAATTGTAAATTGGGACTTAGGGAAAACACCTAAAATTTTTATTAATAAATTCTTGTTTAGAGGTTGCTATAAAGGTATAATTTGGGGGGGGGGTGTCTGATGAGAGGAGAGGTGATATAAATAGTAAATAATTTTTAGTTAACTACAATAATAAGAAAATGTTAATGGATAATGTTTAATTATATATATATGTTGTACTAGTAAAAGCAAATTGGATATAAGCTTTAAATTGTGAGTTGGGGGGAAAAGCGGGGGGGGATGCTTAGATATCTTATTAACTGACTTTGTTTCAGAATATATTATAAAGGTGTAATGTTATTGGATGTTTATTGAAATTGTGAATGAATGCCAGTAGGTGGTTGTGTCTTTAAATACAAATGATTTTAGATAAAAGCACATTCAAATAATTGTAATTAAATGAGAATTGTGGTACAGTGATAGTAAAATACATAAATTTTGATTTAAAATGTACAGTTCAATTTGAATGAAGTATATGTAATGATTGTGGAAGAATCACATGAAATGTATTTGTAACCAATCAACACGTTTTCTACAAGATGTAACGAAAGATGATTCTTTTTTTGTGTTTTTTTTTTAAATTAAAATAATAAAAATTTTCAAAAAAAACCTTTCTGGTGGGCTGACAAGAATGGCAAGTTATTTTAGGCTGTATTTATTTTCACACTGGAAACCATTCTTAAAACAAATGTTACTTAATTATTGTAGAACCCCCATTGCAGCCTTATTAACAGTGGGGAATTAGTGGAGATGGTTCAAGAGACGTTTCTAGCTGTGAGACTTTGACTAAATAAATCCTTTCCAGATGCAAGAAAAGCTTGATGCCTTAAAAAAGTGAATCCGGCAAGATCACATTAATGTCTTTTTTTTATTTCCAGACCACGAATGAAAACTGGACTCCTTGCATTTTAAATGAGGCTGCAAAGATCATCTACAAGGTACAGCTTGTCCTGGGGTTCAAGCACAGCAATTTCTCCTAGAGGTACCTGAAAAAGCATATTCAGGGACATGAATTTTAATGGCCAGCATGCTTAGTGATGCATCGCGCTTAAGCCTGAAGTGGCAGGGCTTTTGATCTCTTACCCTGTGAATAGTGGATCCTCGGTGTCACTTTCTTCCTCACTTCCCCAAAAGCTCAGATACGGGTTTTTGAAAGCTAGCTTGTGCTCCCGTCTTTTAAAAGCATGTTTTGATGCTCCCTCAGGCAAGCAGAACAACTCCTTAATTGGCTGCCAGGCCCAGAAGTGCTTTTGGCAGCTTTTGGCAACGTTCCCCTCAAACAAAAATTGTTCTGCCTGGCTTTATATCCGCCTTGGTAAATGTCTATCCTTTGATGCGTTTCTGCAAATGCTCCTCTGACTTTGTTGCTGTTTGAGGGGTCCTTGGCACTCTTTGTTGCAGTCCCTAACCAACGACATCTTTTCTTTCAGCTTCTGAGCCTTGATTCCCTGAGTGTCTACTGGAATGTGGAGAGTGAAATGTATTACTGCTCTTCCCGCGAGCAAATCTTGGTAATTTAAATCTTATTGTACTTTATGTTTGTGATGTCTTTTCACTGATAAGGTTGGTAGAGCAATAATATAAGATGAGATTAGCCAGCAGACAAGGACTTCCACTTTCCTTTGCATGATGTCATCCCCAAAGCCCACCACTGGCCGGACTTAATGGACATGTTTGTAAGATGAGAAGCGGGAGTCTTCTTCCTGACCAGTGTTTCTCAGGCTTGGGCTCTTTCAGATGAGAGGACTCCAGTTCCCAGAATGCCTCAGGTAGCCTTGAACACTGCCTAGACAGAGGGAGAATTCAATAAACATTAACTTCAAATTAGGCAATTTATCAGTGGGACATTGCCCCTCAAATCTAACGCCTGACTTTTTTTCTGCATTGTTTCCTCTGATAAGTTAGTTAGTTAACTTTATTGTCATTGCATTTTGTACAACAAAATTAAATTTTTTGTTTTGTTTTTGGTTTTCCCTTTATTTGTATGCCGCCCTTTTCCCTGGGGGGACTCAAGGCGGCTCACAGTTCAAAAAGGGGGGGGGAGACAAACAATACTCCAACATGGAGACAATACAACATATTAAAAAGAGAGCACAACAGTCACACAATTCGGGTGGTGATAGAATCTTAACCCCAGGCCAGCCGGGACAGCCAGATCTTTAAAGCGGCGCGGAAGGACTGGAGGGTGGTGAGGGTCCGAATCTCCATGGCGAGTTCGTTCCAGAGGGTCGGAGCAGCCACCAAGAAGGCTCTCCTCCGGGTAGTTGCCAGTCTGCACTGGCTGGAAGATGGAATTTGGAGGAGGCCTAATCGATGCGATCGTATCGATCTAGTGGAGGTAATTGGCAGTAGGTGGTCTCTCAAGTACCCAGGCCCACTACCATGAAGGGCTTTGTAGGTGATAAGTAGCACCTTGAAGCGCACCCGGAGATCAACAGGCAGCCAGTGCAGCTCGCGGAGGATAGGTGTTACGTGGGTGAAGCGAGGTGCACCCACAATCGCTCGCGCGGCCGCATTCTGGACTAGCTGAAGTCGCCGAATGCTCTTCAAGGGCAGCCCCATGTAGAGCACATTGCAGTATTCCAGCCTAGAGGTCACAAGGGCACGAGTGACTGTTGTGAGGGCCTCCCGGTTCAGGTAGGGACGCAACTGGTGTACCAGGCGAACCTGGGCAAATGCCCCCCTGGTCACAGCTGACAAATGATGTTCGAAGGTCAGCTGTGGGTCCAGGAGGACTCCCAAGTTGTGAACCCTGTCTGAGGGGTGTATAATTTGACCCCCCAGCCTGAGAGATGGAACACTTGGCCAATTCGCAGGAGGGAAGCACAGCAGCCACTCGGTCTTTTCTGGATTGAGCACAAGCTTGTTGACCCCCATCCAGTCTTTAACAGCCTCCAGACCCTGGCTCATCACATCCATCGCTTCGTTGAGTTGGCACGGGGCGGACAGATACAACTGAGTATCGTCCGCATATTGGTGGTATTTTATCCCGTGCCGTCGAATGATCTCACCCAGCGGTTTCATGTAGATGTTGAAAAGAAGGGGGGACAGGACCGAACCCTGCGGCACCCCATACGTTAGGGGCCTAGGGGTCGATCTCTGCTCCCCAACTAACACCGACTGCGACCTGTCCGAGAGGTAAGAGGAGAACCACTGTAAAACAGCGCCTCCCACCCCCACCTCCCGCAGTCGTCGCAGAAGGATACCATGGTCGATGGTATCGAAAGCCGCTGAGAGGTCAAGGAGCACCAGGATGGAGGCGTGGCCTCCATCCCTGGCTCTCCAGAGATCATCGGTCAACGCGACCAAAGCGGTTTCTGTGCTGCAGCCAGGTCTGAAGCCTGACTGGAAAGGATCGAGATAACTGGCTTCCTCCAAGGACCGCTGGAGCTGAAAGGCCACCACCTTCTCAACAACCTTCCCCACAAAGGGGAGGTTGGAGACCGGACGATAGTTATTTAAAACAGCTGGATCCAAGGATGGTTTCTTCAGGAGGGGTCTCACCACCGCCGCCTTTAAAGCAGGGGGAAAGACCCCCTCCCGTAGAGAGGCGGTAACAACCGCCTGGATCCAGCCTCGTGTCACCTCTCTGCTGTTTACAACCAGCCAGGAGGGGCACGGGTCCAGTACACATGTGGAGGCTCCTACAGCTCTCATCGCCTTGTCCACATCCTCAAGGGTAACAGCTTGAAACTCAACCCAGCAATGGCTTACCAGATCATCCCTTAGTGCCTCGGCTGGTTCTACAGAATTGGAGTCCAGGTCCGCCCGGAACCGAGCAACCTTGTCTGCGAGGAATTGGACGTAATCCTCAGCCCTGCCCTGCAGCGGATTGCCCGTATCCCTCCTATTTAGGAGGGAACAGGTTATCCTAAACAGGGCGGCTGGGCGCGACTCAGCAGACGCAACCAGAGAGGCAATGTATGTTCTCTTAGCCGTCCTAATTGCTCGAATGTACTCTCTGGTGCAGGTTGTTAAACGTGCTCGGTTCGGTTCGGATTTACTGGACCTCCATAAGTGCTCTAGGCGTCTCCTTTGGCGCTTCCTCTCCCGGAGTTCCTCAGTAAACCAAGGAGCCCTCCGGGATCCACTGCCTCGGAGCGGCCGTAGAGGCGCAATCCGGTTAAGAGACTTCGTCGCTGCCAAGTTCCAGGCAGCAACCAGAGTCTCCGCCGGACTGCGGGCGAGGGTATCAGGAATAACCCCAAGTTCCGTCTGGAACCCCAAAGGGTCCATAAGTCGCCTGGGGCAGAACCACCTGGTCGGCTCCTCCTCCCTACAGTGGGGGTTTGGTCTCTGAAAGTCAAGCCTCAATAGGTAGTGGTCTGACCATGACAGGGGCAAGATCTCACTACCCCTCAGACCAAGGTCATAGTTCCACTGCTCCGAGAGGAATACGAGGTCAAGCGTGTGACCCGCTGAGTGGGTCGGTCCTCGAATTACTTGGGTCAAGCCCATGGTTGTCATGGAAGCCATGAACTCCTGCGCTCCGTCAGAGTGACCACCCAGCGAAGGCAGATTGAAATCCCCCAGAACCATAAGTCTGGGGAACTCAACTGCCAGCTCGGCTATCGACTCGAGGAGCGAGGGGAGGGCTGCTGCAACGCAGTTGGGAGGCAGGTACGTTAGCAGCAGACCCACTTGACCCTTGAGGTCCAACTTCACCAGCAGGGACTCACACCCGACAAGCTCCGGAGCAGGGATCCTACGAGGTGCTAGAGACTCTCGGATAACAACGGCCACACCCCCACCCCTTCTCTGAGCTCTCGGCTGATGGAGCACCTGAAAACCTTCTGGGCACATCTCTACGAGGGGGACTCCTCCCTCCGGGCCCAGCCAGGTCTCAGTAATACATGCCAGGTCTGCCCTCTCGTCTAAAATTAAGTCCCGGACGAGAGGAGCTTTATGAACTACAGACCTGGCAAATGCAATCTTCAGTGTGCAATGACAGTTCAGGTTGTGGTTGTTAAAAAATCATGCAGTCTTTAAGCACAACATCAGGTGGTGGGTGGTTTCCTCATTGATTTGACTTATAGGAAGCTGGCAGTGAAGATCACAAGGGGTGATGATGTGAGTGTGGAAAGCTGTGCCCCAATCATGATCTCCTGTGACTGTGGGGACACTGTGACAGCCACAACTTCCAAGGACCGGCCATAAGTGTCAGGCCTGCAACAGTTCGTTTAAGAATCTTTGGCCTGCCACACTCTCTCTTCTAGCTTCATATTTAGTATGCGTATTCATTAAGGGGTGTGTGGAATAGCAAGGGGTAGAATGTGTTGTTTTCAAAATAAAAAATTCCTTTCTAGAAGCTCAAGGTTATTCTTTGTCTCCGCACCTTTGCACCTGACTGGAACCAGCTGGGTGGAGATGCCAGCGTGGAAAAAGAAGATTGGACCATGTGATAGATTTGTCGGCATGGGGACAAGATCATGCACTTTCAACTGGGTGGAATCCCAGGAAGTTTTTTAGAATTGAGATTCCACAGTACGATGCCAACAAGTCTGATTTATTAAATTGGAACTTTAAGGATAGTTTTCCCTTGGACTCTGATTTAATTCTGCATGATATTTGAAACCCTGACATTATCCCAATTCTTCTTTAAATTTACTTTATCAGCTATCCCAAGCTGGGAAGCTGTTAGGGGTACTGAATCCCAGTTCTGACCCAACGCTGGGCAGTACAAAATTTTAGTGAAGATGGAGGAAGAAAAGAATGCAGCAGAGAAGGCCAAAGATAATGGATTGCCTGTATTTGTCGATACTATCTATGCACTTTCTAAAGAGATAGTCGAGGCTGTAGAAGCTAAAGAAAAGGAATTCTGGCTGGGAGCCCAGCGAAAGGAACCAACCCCCAGACCTCCTTCGCAGACGGAATTAGACCTGCAAGATGAAGCCTCAGGATTTATGACTTCTAAAGAATGCCTGCTAGAAGGAGAGGGGGGCACAGGGAAGCTCCGACAGATGACTGGATGATGGTCAGAAGGTCTGATGAATGGAGAATCACGCAGTCATTCTCTGATGGGCCTCCCAGACCAATTTGGACGGCTAAACCTGAGTGGAATCAACCCCTTCGCCTCTTCAGGACCACCTAAGTGGAACCTGGCACTGACCACATTCTCCTTTCCTAACAGAGAATTTGCTACGCAGTGGAGTGGAGATCTTGGCTCCTTCCACATATTATTATTATTTATTATTTATTTGTCTTGTATGCCGCCCACTCCCGGAGGACTCCGGGCGGCTTACAAAAGAAAAGGGAAAGGGGGGAACAAGACAAAGACAACATATTAAAAACAAAACCAACATTCACAATTTCTATGGAGGTAGATGCTTCTCAGCTCCCCCCAGCCTGCTGGAACAGCCAGGACTTGGTGGCTTTGCGGAAGGCCGGGAGCGTAGCATAGCAACCAGCGAATCAACCCATAACCTTGCTGCGGAGTAAAGCCAACATCAGTCACATCAGCACCCCTCCCTCTTTCTGGGGTGCAACTAGCCCCCCCCCAAATTGGGGAGTTCAATCCAGCCAGCAGAAAGGGGCCTGGAACACATTCACCTCTCCCCAACTGCAAAGGGGTGGCTCCGAGCCCATGAATCAAAGAAACCCAGGGTGGGCTTTCTTCCTGGGTCATGGATGGGCTCAATGTCAATGGACGCCTGCCTCCTCCCAGCAGATGGCGTCATTCCAGAACCAGGGACTGGGATCGCCACAGGGTCCAGCCCCTCCCCAGCAATGCCTCCACAGGCTTTTGCCCAACCATTGGGTGTGGCCCAACAAAGGGGCTTACCACCCCAGGTAGCAGGCCAACAGGCTGCCCCTGTTCAACCACCAGCACCCCCTCCTCCCACCCCCCCACAGTTTCGTGCAAAATTCAACGGGACCCTAGATAAGCTGGCTTATTTCCTGAATCGAATATGGGTGCACGTTAATCAAGTAGGCCCACAATACCCATATGATCGAGAGTTGATCCAAGAAATAGCCGAGGGGATGAATGAAAGGGAGGCTACACAATGGATAGTGGAGCTCCATGAGGAAGCGGCTCCTGAGCTAGATGATATAACTGGGTTCATCCAATTGATGCATGCCCGATTTAGCGATGTGGCCCAACATGTGGATGCTGAAGACCATATCCAGGCATTGTGACAGGCTGGTCGTCCCGTGAAGGAATTAGTTTGGGAGTTCTGGAGAATAGCTGGGAGACTACGATACTGGCCAGAAAGACTCTTGGTCTACACATTCAAAAAAACCTTATATCCCAAACTGAAAGAAGATTGTGCCGTAAGGGGGGTTCCAAAACGTCTCCAAGATTGGTACACCATTGCAATCATACTGGACCACAATATTAACACCTATCGAAAGCCTGGTACCGGAACCCCTGCCAAAAAACCTTTGGCACACTGTATGCAGAGGCAGCAAGCTAAAAAGCCTCCATCAACCCCTCGTTCCTCGGGGCCCTTTATAAAGTGCTACCGATGCAGTCAGCTGAGCCACAGAGCAACAGAATGCCTGGCTCCAGTCCCTGTTCCACAATCGTGCCAACCACCTGCCAGCGCAATGAAGAAAAAAACCAGAAAACCACCAGAAAAGAGTCATTTGGTACAACAGCCAATGGAGGCGGAGAGTCCTGCCATTGAAGAAGCCCCTGCCACCTCGGAGGAGGAGGAGGATGAAAATGCCGAAGACAACTCAGTAGTGAGTGCACCTATCCACCCCTTTACGATAAAATCCAAACTCCAAGTACCAGAAACGGGGTTGGAAGGGGAAGTTGGGGCGATCCTAGACATGCTTAATCAGCATGTCAATAGTGGAGCAGCTAGGTATATGCACAAGATCCCTAACCCATCCTATGCGGTTTGAGCAAGTAGATGGAACCCTAATTGGGGGCGCTCCAGCCACAAAGATCACCGAGTTAGTAAAGTTGACGATAGGCCGCCACTATGAGTTCCTCAGATTCATCATGCCCCCTAGAATGCAGGAGTCAATTATCTTAGGACTTGCATGGTTGGACAAGTGGGCACCTACTATAAAATGGGAGATCGGCATTAGAAAATTGATTATTAATTTTGGGCCGTTATCACCCGTGGAGCCTAAAGGCCACCCAGGAACGATTAGACCAAACAGCCCAAACCATCCAGAACCTGCAGCTCCAACAGCAGACACCAAACCTCCGTAGATCCAATGAGTCCCAAAAATCTACTGGGACTTGGTGGAGGAGTTCAGTGAGGAATACGGAAACTACCTTCCACCTCACCGCCCCACAGATTGTGCAATAGACTTCAAACCTGGGGTAACCTTACCAAAGCCAAAAATGTACTCTATGACTCCCAAGGAGATGATTGAATTGAGGAAGTACATCAACACCAATTTGAAAAGGAGTTTTATTGAACCAGCGAAGTCGAAAGTAGCGGCTCCAGTGCTCTTCAGAGAAAAGAAAGATGGTGGAGTTTGCCTCTGTGTGGATCTGTGAGCTTTGAATGTAGTATGCGAAAAGAACACCTTTTCCTTCCCCCTCATGAAAGATATGTTGAACCACTTGGTTAAAGGCAAGATCTTCACCAAGTTGGACTTGAGAGAGGCGTATTACTGCATACGAATCCAAAAAGGGGATGAGTGGAAGACCGCTTGTAACACCCCCCTGGACAGCTTCCAGTACAAAGTCATGCCTTTTGGACTACAAGGAGAGCCCGCAGTCTTCATGCAGTACATAAATGAAGTGCTACATGACCACCTGTACCGCGGAGTACTCGTTTATTTAGATGACATCTTGATCTTCTCTGAGACCCTGGAAGAACATGTGAAATTGGTATGGCAAGTCCTGAAAAAAATTCTAGCTTCCAAACTACACAAAATTGTCAAAGTGTGAGTTCCACAAGACCTCGCTAGATTACCTGAGGTATCGTATCTCCAATGAAGGGGTAGAAATGGATCCAGGAAAAGTGAAAGTGGTGTTAGATTGGAAACCTCCCAGTACTCGCAAACAACTACAAAGCTTCCTTGGATTTGAAAATTTTTATAGGCAATTCATCCTGACTTTCGCTGAAATTGCCCTACCATTAACTGAGCTATTAAAGATGGACTCTTCCCTAACAAAGCAAAGAAGCAAACCAACCACTAAAGTGGACGATGGACTGTCAAAAAGTCTTTGAGAAATTAAAACGGCTCTTTGCCCAAGAGCCCATATTGCAACACCCCGACCCAGAGTGACCATTTATAATCCAGACGGATGCCAGTGATGTAGCAATAGAGTACTGCAAAAGAGTAAAGAAGGCTACCTCTTGCCATGGGCTTACATCTCCAAGAAACTCACCGCTACTGAAAGAAGATGGCCCATTTGGGAGAAAGAGGCATTCACGATCAGGTGGAGCATGCTCACCTGGAGACATCTCCTAGAGGGGGGGGGACATACCATTCAAGGTCTGGACTCATCATAAAAACCTCAAAGCTCTCCTAGCCCATTGGAAGTTATCCCCCAAACAAGTTTGCTGGGCACAATACTTCCAAAGGTTCACATTCGAAATAAAACACATCCCCGCAGGAAAGAACTTGTTAGCAGATGCTCTGTTGAGAAAACTGCAATATGACAGTAAGAAGGAAGAAGTTATCCACCACATCATATCTCCATCTCACCAAAAAGCAGCTCTAGGCACCACTTGGAGCCAAGATAAGTTGACGACCGAGCTGAAGGCAGCTCTCCGGACAGACCCGTGGTTCAACAAAAACAAGGACATCCTAATGGTGAACAATGGCTTAGCCTGGAAGGGGTCCAAACTGTATGTCCCTGCAGGGTTCTGGAGAGAGTTCCTCAAATCAATTGGGTCCACACAGGGACTAAGCTCAGCATTTCATCCCAGCACCAATGGCGCAGCAGAGAGGGCCAATGTGATGGTGGAACAATACCTCCGGTGTTATGTGGACTATCAGCAAGATAACTGGTCAGACTTACTACCTTTCACTGAAGTGGCATAGAACAATGCGGTCCACAGCAGTACTGGTTTAACTCCTTTCCAGATTACCAGTGGCATGGAGTTCGTTCCCATGCCTGAGCTGTCAAAAGAACCTCCCTCCTCCATGTCTCTGAATGAATGGATGGACACACTGAAGAAGGGATGGGAAAATATGAAGAAGGCTCTAACAGATGCGGTAGAAGCCTACAAGAAGCAAGCTGATAAACATCGCTCCCTCCAACCCCCCTTTAGGGTGGGGGACAAAGTTTTTATATCTACGAAATACATAAGATTGAGGATGCCTAGCAAGAAATGGTTCCAAAATTCCTAGGACCTTTCCCAATAGAAAAGATAATTAACCCAGTTACGGCTAGATTCAGCCTACCCAGAATCCTAGGGAAAATTTACCCAGTATTCCATTGTAGCTTGTTAAAACCTGTAAGGGGATCTAGCATAAGGCCATCTGCCCAAGCTCCCCCTCCCCCTGTAGTGGTAGAAGGGGAAACACATTATGAAGTGAAAAAAATCTTGGATTCCAGGATGTATAGAGGTCATTTACAATATTTGGTGCATTGGAAGGGGTACCCTTTGTCTGAAGCCACATGGGTGAAAAGTTGGGATCTAAAAGCGGATAAATTAGTGAAACAATTCCATGAGAAGTTCCCTGATAAGCCAAAGGGTCCCCCTAGGAGAGACAGAGGCGGTTAATTGTATAATGGTAACTTCTAATTTTAATTTTCTTTTCCAGAAACTGTTTCCCTTTTGAAGAGAGGCTGCCTGTCAGGCCTGCAGCGGTTCCTTTAAGAATCTTTGACCTGCCACACTCTCTCTTCTAGCTTCATCTTTAGTATGCGTATTCATTAAGGGGGGTGGGTGGAATAACAAGGGGTAGAATGTGTTGTTTTCAAAATAAAAAAATCCTTTCTAGAAGCTCAAGGTTATTCTTTATCTCCACACCTTTGCACCTAACTGGAACCAGCTGGGTGGAGATGCCAGCATGGAAAAAGAAGATTGGACCATGTGATGGATTTGTGGGTATGGGGACAAGATCATACACTTTCAACTGGGTGGAATTCCAGGAAGTTTTTTAGAATTGGAATTCCACAGTACGATGCCAACATGTCTGATTTATTAAATTGGCACTTTAGTTTTGCCTTGGACTCTGATTTAATTCTGCATGATATTTGGAACACTGACAATAAGTCTTCTTGTTGAGCCCTGTTGTAACTTCGAATGGTTGCTGAACAAGAAGTCACTAAGTGAGGACTACCTGTATAGTCAAAAGCCCTTCCCTGTCTTTCATGGTTGGCAAAGCATGATGATACCCCTGACGACAACAATCGGACCAACCACTTGGTGGGCTCCGTAGTACCTTGGGGTCTCTGGCCTGCTGGCAAAACTATCTCTTCATGCTTTTTGAAAGACTGTCGGGCGGGGGCAACCTTATTATTTCTGCAAGAGGCAAGAGAGAAATGAGACATTCTGACATGTTTTCCTCATTTTTTTAAAAAAATCACCAGACCCATCACTCTGTGGATATTTTGCAGCCAAAGAGCAGATACTGTAGGCTGTGCGTGAACATCTAGTGAGGGGGATGTACAGTACACGGGTACTCTGGAAGGAAAATAACTTCTAGGTTGAGTTATTTCTCTTGCATGAACTTTGCCTCCTTTAAGAGTTCTCCGCATTGCCACCTGAGCTTCATCCAGACTATAGTGACTTTGCCTTGATCACTGAAATACTTGAAAGGTTGTGGGTTTCTTGCCAAATACAGGAGCAGTTGAAAAAAGGAGTCCCTTCTATGAACCAAGAGCTTCCTGACTATCAGTACAGTAAGTGAGAAGGGTAGAGCTGAAGGGGTAGGGTTGGGTCCATGGGTTGGAAGAGGGGGGAAACCTCAGCCCACCTGTGAGGATGGAGCTGGGACTGACACAAAGGATGGGTGGTCTCTGTAGGGACCCACTGAAGCCTGCTACCAGGTAAGAAAAAGGGTGTGGGATGGGTAAGGCTCTCCTGGCCATGGAGTTGTGCTGTGGAGAGCAATTTAGCCAAGGAGTCTAATAGAGACAGGCAGAGAAGATATGATGAAATAAATAGGTCAGACAGAGTTCATGTCGTGTCTTGTGCTGAAGTGAGCCCTTTTGGCACCATCATGCTGTCTGAGCTCACCCATGGGAGTTGTGATTCATAAACCAAGTTTTTTGGTAGAGCATGAACAGTATCCTGTGCCAAAGCCATAACATTGCTAGTATAAACCCAACTAGTAATAAATGGAGTAGCCTATTTTAATTCAGCAAATTTGCAGCAATGATTTTATTCCGATTTTTATAGAGACTAGTTCCTAATTTCTCTCTCTTTCTCTCTCTTTTTTAAAGTATTTAAACCCGTATTGGCTTCTGCAAAACTCTACCTTAACCCTCATGCCGAAGAAGAACTGGAGACTCCCAAGGTTGACTGCGCCATGGAAGTCCAGAGCATCGCCGTTGAACTCACCAAGCCTCAGGTAGTAGGATGTATGTTACCCGCTCAGATCCCCCAGGTGACGACTTCCGTAAACTCTTCTAGATGAAGGGGCTTTCCCAGGAACCCTGGGCTTTTTACCGTTGTTAGAAACATCTTCCTCGGCAATGCTCAAAATTCTGTGCCTCTCTAGTTAAGATTCCTCTTGTGGTTTTTTTTCTTCATTTAGTACCTTAGTATGATTGCTCTCTTGGAATCCATTGATTGCATGGTCCGAAATGCCCCGTATAGAAAATACAGACCTGAAGTACCTCTGCACAGGAATACCAAACAGTGGTGAGCTGGAGATATTTCTGTGTTTCTTCTCATCTGGTTGCAAGAATTCTTCAGTGCAGCAAATGGCAGCCATTGTTGAATCCCAACTGGCATTTTCAAAAGTATTTTGAAATATTGAAGGAAGAATTGTTTTGCTTTGGCCACAAAAATTAAGGGAAGCTTTTGCAGAGGAACAACTAGGAGCACAAACTCCTTCAGTTGAGGAAATGCTTAGAAATTCTTGCCTGCAAATATCCTGCCTGCCCCAGGTCCTGTTCCTGTTAGTTCAAATTGTTTATTTCCCAGGGCTCAATAATGTGATTGTTTCTTACAGGTGGAAGTATGCAGGAAATTGCATTCTTGACCTTCACATCAAGCGATACACGCAGATGTGGTCGTGGAATCATATAAAGAGCCACAGGCAACTTCTGAAAAGTTACAAAAACGTTTACAAAGTTAAACTGACACAAACCAAATTATCAGAGGAAAATCAGAAACAAATCCAGGTAATTGATCCAAGGCTGGAAGGACTGGCACCTGCGGGCCAGAGCCTTAGCCGGAGGAGGAGGAGGAGGAGAGTTGGAGGAAGGTCCTAGAAACTCCATGTCTGCATTTGTTCCACAGGACTTGGAGAAGGCTCTGGATGTTTTCAACATTGTTTTAGCAAGGCAACAAGCACAAACCGAGGTAGGTGTCCCCCCCCCCCCGCCCTCCTGGTTCCTCTTATAAGGATTTTAAAATAGTCCATTTTAAACACGGAGTGAGCTTTACACACCTGCTTTAGAAATAGTTGCACTGACCATCAATAGAAATACTCCCAGGGCAATTTCCATTGTCAGCAAAAGTGTTTAGAAGTGTTTCTAAAAACAGCACATTGAGAATCCAACACAACTTTGTGCCCTTTGCAAAGGATTTCATTCAAAGGAATCTTGCAATTTTATTCCTTCAGTAGTAATCATAAACCATCCATTAGCATACGTACCCGAGCTTTGCAAAATGGCCGTTTTTGGTTATTTTCCATGAAATTTTAGTATTTAGGGGATGGTTTAGTTTGCATAAAGACTCCGTTTCTTTCTGTTTGGTGAACATGAGGCTGGTGAAAGTGCCAAACCTCTGATCCTTTGTCTCTGATTTATAGGTTGTGAGGTCAGGACAAAAACTCTCCAAAACATCTGAAGATGGGGAAAGGAAGGAGGGCTGGTTTTCTGGCTTTTGGGGCTGGAATGAATCCAAGAAGAAACATGATGAAGAAGACAAGTCAGTCCCTGAAAGTAAGTCTCCCGTTTGTCCAGCAGCCTCGAGACTCCCGAGTGTCTGGTTGCAAAGGGCGGAACATGAAACCAGGAATGAAGCGACCAAACTGAATGGAAGCAGGCAAGGGGTGAGGGGGAGGGAAGGCAAAGGAACCCCAGTCCTAGCCCAGCCTCAGGCCTACCTGAGGGGCAAAGTGCCAGCCCTTCCTTCTGCTCGGAGGGTCCTCCAAGGTAACCCCTTCCACCCTTTCTGCAGCTATCAATGACCTCATGACCACTGAAGAAAAGGCAAAGCTGTTTACCGCCATCGGCTACAGCGACAATTCCTACAACCTGACTTTGCCCAAAAAGGTAATGGCGACTTTGGATTAAATCTGGAGCGTCACAGAAGAAGATGAGCTGTTCCATTTTTTGTGGGCGAAACTTACAAGTGGGCCATAATTCACCTTTCCCTCTCTGCGTTGGGGAGGGGAGGGGACCCCGGGTATCGCATCTGCCTGACATTTGTGATGAAAACACCCCATTCAATGCTCTGCAATGCTTTTGTCTCCCATTTAGTATGTGGCCCATGTGGTTTCCCTGAAGCTGCTCAACACTTCCTTTACTATCAAAGAGGACAGGGATGTCCCAGACACCCTTGAAATTCAGATCATCGATTTAAGCACTAAAATCTCACAGAGGCCAGGCGCACAAGCTCTGAAGTAAGTGCCGGTTCCACAAGTCCCTTCCAAGTTGCTTATGTGAATCTGGGCTCCTTGGTTTATTGAAAGGGTGACTTCTGCAGTATGGCTGATACCGACCAATCTCTTGGGCACTTCTTAGGTTAAAACTTGTGCCCTCTTCCTCCTCCTGCATCACTTGGGCTCCCAGCCGTCCCATTGGTCTTTCATTAATTGTACAGACATTTTCTCCTCTTTAAGAAGGAACCTGGCATCATCGCTTCCTTACAGTTTGAGGATGGAAAACCAGTTGCCTGTTGATCATTTGCAGGATAGAAGCAAAGCTCGAACATTGGTACATGACGGGCTTGAGGCAACGGGACATTGTGCCTTCTCTCGTGGCTTCCATTGGGGTTGCTGAGTCGTCTCTGCTTGAAATCCAGTTTGAGACCAACCCAGAGGACAGCATGGCTGACCAGAGCCTCTTCCTTTGGTTGCAGCCCGTGGAAATCATCTACGATGCGGTGAGTGAGATTGGTGTGAAATGCTTCTCTGTTCTCAACATTTGAACGTATTTCTGTATTTGCAGTCCCATGAGAGAGAGAAAAAAAGAGATACAATTGATAACTGTCTTTTCTCAGAGAACAATCAATGCCCTGGTGGAATTCTTCCAAACCAATCAAGGCATGGACCTGGAACGCTTAACCACAGCCACCTTGTCAAAACTGGAAGAAATTAAAGAGAGGACCACCACAGGTCTGTTTTGGATACCTCAGGTCAACTCCAGATGATTAAAAGCCCTTTTGGCCCTGTGGGCAAACGTCCAGGTGCAGAGGGGTTTCCCACGGTGTACTTTAAGCCAAATTCTGTTCCAGCGGGGGAAGGGGGAAGTGCCCGCCTCAGCTCCGTTCTGTTTCCCGCCTTAGGGCTTATGCATATCATCGAAACACGGAAAGTCCTGGACCTCAGGATCAACTTGAAGCCTTCCTATCTTCTGATCCCACAAACTGGCTTCCACCACGAAAAATCAAACTTGCTTCTTTTAGACTTCGGTACTTTCCAGGTAAGTCATGATGACCTTTCTTAAAGATTGAAGGCAAGATAAATTACTGTATTTTTCAGACTATAAGACACAGCGGTGTATAAGATGCATCAAGATTTTGAAGAGGTAAGTAAGAAAAAAACATTTTTGTCCACCCTGTACGCCAGGAGCACTCTGCAGGCTTCAGCAGGGCTGGGGGAAGCCAAAAACTGCCCCATTTTTGCAAAAAAAACAACCATTTTTTTGCAAAAATGGGATGCAGGGGTGGGGCTTCTGGAGGCCAAAAATGGCTGTATTTGGTGTATAAGACACACCAACATTTCCACACTCTTTTTTGGGGGGGGGAGGTGCGTTTTATATTCTGAAAAATACAGTAATAAATGAAAGCTTGGAGGAAGAGAGAAGTTGTCCCTCTCAGGTGTAATCTAATCCTGTCAAGGATTGATGAATGCAGCCGTGGGCCAGTTGTGTTTATGGACACATTTGTGAAAACTACGTGACAGTGGCAGGTTAAGCAGCAGAGACACTTATCATTCAACAGCTGAAGAGCATCAGCCAAGGTCACCACCAGAACTCCAGCAGTTCCCGGGAAGAGATCATGGACAAAGCCTATGACAGATTTGATGTAGAAATCAAGAACGTACAGCTGCTGTTTGGCAGATCAGGTACAATGCCTCTAAATCCAAAACATTATTGATTGCATATCAAGTGGGAAGCAGTTGACACAAAGGGTGCAGTATTCATATCGTTACATACACGTCTTGACATTCGAATTGATTTGCTTCTTTGGCAGCCAGGCATCTTGAAGTTTTCATATATATATTTTTGTGGTATCGCTAGGGCTTACTAGACTTTTATGTATCCATGTTATTGATTATCATGTTGGTATTACCGAAATATTAGCAACTCTCATTGTATTTTAGGGGAAGATTGGAAAAAGGCCCGGTCTGAGCCCACATCCTTGCTGCACATATTGCGTCCCATGGACATGTGTATCCAAGTTGCCAAATCTATAGTGGAGAAGGACATCAGGATGGCAAAGTAACGTAGCAATTTTAAAAGCTGTAAAGATGGTTCAGGTGGAGCAGGCCTTGTTTTTGTGGAGAGGGAGCTGGCCTTTTATTCAGTGTGCTTGCTGGTGCTACAGACCTCTTGAAATGTTGTTAGAGTGGCATCCTAGGCAGGAGTGGGAATTCATGGTTCTTTTTTTTTTTTTGAAGAGTTCTTTTTAATCGTGGCCTTTGGCACACTGAAGCTACTGATCAATGTCATGAAATTTACTTATCCAAATCTTCTCAGGACAAAGTAGCCAGCCAGTCTTCCTGGAGACGTTCTAATGGTCTTTTAAAAAGCTTTCCCAATGTACCTTAGCATTTTTTGGATGTTTCTCAAAATCATTACTTTAGGCTCAATTGAAAGAAAGCCTTTAGCTGGCTGTTCACTTCGTATCCTTGTAACCAGAGATCAGTGCGTATGTTTGTAAAAACAAGATGTTAATTACATTTCCTTTGATGGTGCCTCTTGTGCAGTGCGTGTCAATTCCACAGCCCTGCTGAGTTTTGGTGTTGCTGGGTTTTTTTGTCTGTGTGTGTGTGTGTTTTCCCTTCTAGATCAAGAGCGTAGCAGAGTTATTAGCAACCTAGTTCTGTTTCTTCTCCATGTTTTATATCCTTAGGTTTAAAGTGTCAGGTGAGCTTCCTTCGGTTCACCTGAGAATTTCTGATCAGAAGATCAAAGGGGTTTTTGAGCTTATTGACAGCATTCCCCTCCCACAGAAATCCGATGTTTCAGTTTCAACTGCAAAGGTATCAAACTCTTTGTACATTTGGGGAAAGTACAGCCAGTAATTACCATAATTATTGGCATTTCTGAGACACAGAAAGGTCAAAAGTGTAATAAATACTAGTGAAGCAGTCATACCAGCTGGGCACTGCTGGGGGAACATTCCAGTCTGAAGTGTTGTGATTATATGAAAATATAATCCAGTGGTTTATCACTGTCTCTCACTCTTTTGCAGGGTCCTGCCATTCCTGTGGTCTCTGAGGGAAGGAAAGACTTCCTTGGGGCCACACACTTGCTGGAAGAATTAGAACCAGGTAAAAAAAAAGAAAAGAAAGGACAGCCAAAATTACGGCAAATCTAAGGGAGTTGTTGCATCTGGCTATTTTAGAAGGCATACTTGTGGCTCAGACAACTTTGCCTTAAAATCTTTAAATGGCACATTTTAAAAAAACCAAGTTATGGTAAATGGAAACCCCTCGGCCTCGTCCCTCCCGCAAATGGCTGTACAAAACCAATTTTATTTAAACATTGATTAATGAATCCATTCCAAGGTGAATATTTTGATGCTCACAGAATGTCCCAATAACACTTTCTTTCTTCCTTAGAATCTGACGATGAATATTTTGATTGCGATGAGTATCCCCAAGAACCAGAGAAAGTTGTTCCCCCCCAAAAAAAGCAGCTGAAGAATGAAACTAAAATTGTTCAGGATCTGACAGACCTGCAATTAAAATTTGAAATTAAGGAGGCAAGTGTGGGGTTTTTTTCTGCATCACTTAGCGACCGAAGTTTGATTCCCACTTGTGGTCATAAGTTGAGGACTGCCTGTATTTGAAATGCCCAGATTTCAAAATTCAACAAGCATCTCTTATTTAGGTGATTTTGGAACTGATCAAGCAGCTGCAGAGAGAAGAAACAATACTTGTATTTAACGTGCAGCAGCTTGGGATGGAAGCCACTTCTAGGACATTTGACCTGAAAGCTGAGACTTACTTGAGAAAGATTAGCGTGAATTATTATGAAATTCAAGGTAATTTGGTTAATAAGTTAAGCAGTTACAAAAATGTACTTTTGGGCAGGGGGTGATAATAAAATGATGGTTTGATCTGTGTTCTTGATAGAAAAAAAACTTTCTACCCAAAAAGTCTATAGTCTTAAAAACAAAACAGAGCAAAATTGTTATGGATTTTGTTTAAAAGAGCTAATTGTAAAAAAGGCTTAGTTTAAAAAACCATGTGGGTTTTACATAACCTGTCATTTCTTAGATACCACATATTTTTGTAGGTAAACGGCAGCAAATTCATTTGATCAATTCATCGGATGTCTCCGGATTAGACCTTTTGAAAGTAGAATATATCAAGGTAAAGACCTTTAAAAAAAAAAAAGTTACCAAATGATACGTACTGAACTGCATGTGCAAATAATTGCTTTTGTACAATATGAAAACTGTGTTTCAATTTTTAGTCACATATTGATTATATTTCTTCACAGGCCGATAAAAACAGTCCAAAATTTCAGACAGTTTTTAACAATACTGAAGAAAGTATGGAGGTAAGGAAAATTTAAGAAAACTCATCCTAACTTTAATTGTAAATAACGCTGGTGTCAGCGTTCCAAATACCATGTAAAATTAAATCAGAGTCGAAGCCAAAACTATGCTTAAAGTTCCAGTTTAATAAAGCAGGCATGTTGGCATAGTGCTGTGGGGATTCCGACTCTGGAAGTTACATCAGAATCCCACCCAGTTAAAAGTTCATGATCTTGCCCCCGCACCCACAGTCCATCACATGGTCCAATCTTCTTCCACGCTGGCGTCTACCCCTAACTGCTTCTGGTCAGGTGTAAAGGTTTAGGAGACAAAAGATGACCTTGAGCTTCTAGGAAGGAATTTTTAATTTTGAAAACAACACATTCTATCCTTTGCTAAATCCCCCCCTTAATAAGAGTGTGGCAGGCCAAAGATTCTTAAAGGAACCGCTGCAGGCCTGACAGGCGGCCTCTCCTCAAAAGAAAAACATTTTATGGAAAAGAAAATTAAAGAAAGGTTACTAAAACCATATATATATATAACCACCCCTTCCTCCCCCAGGGGGACCCTTTGGCTTATCAGGGAACTTCTCATGGAATTGTTTCACCAATTCATCTGCTTTTAAATCCCAACTTTTCACCCATGTGGCTTCAGACAAAGGGTACCCCTTCCAATGCACCAAATATTGTAAATGACCTCTATACATCCTGGAATCCAAGATTTTTTTCACTTCATAATGTGTTTCCCCTTCTACCACTACAGGGGAAGGGGGAGCTTGGGCAGATAGCCTTATGCTAGATCCCCTTACAGGTTTTAACAAGCTACAATGGAATACTGGGTAAATTTTCCCTAGGATTCTGGGTAGGCTGAATCTAACCGTAACTGGGTTAATTATCTTTTCTATTGGGAAAGGTCCTAGGAATTTTGGAACCATTTCTTGCTAGGCATCCTCAATCTTATGTATTTCGTAGATAAAAAAACTTTGTCCCCCACCCTAAAGGGGGGTTGGAGGGAGCGATGTTTATCAGCTTGCTTCTTGTAGGCTTCTGCCGCATCTGTTAGAGCCTTCTTCATATTTTCCCATCCCTTCTTCAGTGTGTCCATCCATTCATTCAGAGACATGGAGGAGGGAGGTTCTTTTGGCAGCTCAGGCATGGGAACGAACTCCATGCCACTGGTAATCTGGAAAGGAGTTAAACCAGTACTGCTGTGGACCGCATTGTTCTATGCCACTTCAGTGAAAGGTAGTAAGTCTGACCAGTTATCTTGCTGATAGTCCACATAACACCGGAGGTATTGTTCCACCATCACATTGGCCCTCTCTGCTGCGCCATTGGTGCTGGGATGAAATGCTGAGCTTAGTCCCTGCGTGGACCCAATTGATTTGAGGAACTCTCTCCAGAACCCTGCAGGGACATACAGTTTGGACCCCTTCCAGGCTAAGCCATTGTTCACCATTAGGATGTCCTTGTTTTTGTTGAACCACGGGTCTGTCCGGAGAGCTGCCTTCAGCTCGGTCGTCAACTTATCTTGGCTCCAAGTGGTGCCTAGAGCTGCTTTTTGGTGAGATGGAGATATGATGGGGTGGACAACTTTTTCCTTCTTTCTGTCATATTGCAGTTTTCTCAACAGAGCATCTGCTAACAAGTTCTTTCCTGCTGGGATGTGTTTAATTTCAAATTTGAACCTTTGGAAGTATTGTGCCCAGCGAACTTGCTTAGGGGATAACCTCCGATGAGCTAAAAGTGCTTCGAGGTTTTTATGATGAGTCCAGACCTTGAATGGTATGTTCCCCCCACTTCTAGGAGATGTCTCCAGGTGAGCATGCTCCACCTGTTTGTGAATGCCTCTTTCTCCCAAATGGGCCATCTTCTTTCAGTAGGGGTGAGTTTCTTGGAGATATAAGCGCAAGGCAAGAGGTGGCCTTCTTTACTTTTTTTGTAGTACTGCGGCTATCGCTACATCACTGGCATCCGTCTGGATTATAAATGTTCGTTCTGGGTCAGGATGCTGCAAGATGGGCTCTTGGGCAAAGAGCCATTTTAATTTCTCAAAGGCTTTTTGACAGTCCATCGTCCACCTTAGTGGTTGGTTTGCTTTTGGCTTTGTTGGGGAATGATCTGTCTTTAGTAGCTCAGTTAATGGTAGGGCAATTTCAGCGAAAGTCGGGATGAACTGCCTATAAAAATTCGCAAATCCAAGAAAGCTTTGTAGTTGTTTGCGAGTACTGGGAGGTTTCCAATCCAACACCGTTTTTACTTTTCCTGGATCCATTTCTACTCCTTCGTTGGAGATACGATACCCCAGGTAATCTAGAGAGGTCTTGTGGAACTCACACTTTGACAACTTGGTGTACAGCTTGGCATCTAGAAGTTTTTTCAGAACTTGACGCATCAGTTTTACATGTTCTTCTAAGGTCTCAGAGAAAATCAAGATGTCATCCAAATAAATGAGTGCTCCGCGGTACAGGTAGTCATGTAACACCTCATTTATGTACTGCATGAAGACTGCAGGTGCTCCTTGTAGTCCAAAAGGCATGACTTTGTACTGGAAGCTTCCCAGGGGAGTGTTAAATGCAGTTTTTCACTCATCCCCTTTTCGGATTCGTATGCGGTAATATGCCTCTCTCAAGTCCAGCTTGGTGAAGATTTTGCCTTTAGCCAAGTGG
This sequence comes from Thamnophis sirtalis, assembly GCF_051295495.1. Taxonomy (NCBI): domain Eukaryota; kingdom Metazoa; phylum Chordata; class Lepidosauria; order Squamata; family Natricidae; genus Thamnophis; species Thamnophis sirtalis. Next base: position 20,092,198 of record NW_028261382.1, read on the forward strand.
TTCAACATATCCTTCATGAAGGGGAGGGGATAGGTGTTCTTTTCGCAAACCACATTCAAAGCTTGCAGATCTACACAGAGGCGAACTCCGCCATCTTTCTTTTCTCTGAAGAGCACTGGGTTCGCTACCTTCGACTTGGCTGGTTCAATAAAACCCCTTTTTAAATTGGTGTCGATGTACTTCCTCAATTCAGTCATCTCCTTGGGAGTCATAGAGTACATTTTTGCTTTTGGTAAGGCTACCCCTGGTTTGAAGTCTATCGCACAGTCTGTGGGGCGGTGAGGTGGAAGGTAGTTTCCGCCTTCCTCACTGAACACCCCCGCCAAGTCCCAGAAAACCTTTGGCACTCATTGGATCCCCGGAGGTTTGGTGTCTGCTGTGGGAGCTGCAGGTTCTGGATGGTTTGGGCTGTTGGTTCTAATTGTTACTAGGTGGCCTTTACGTTCCATGGTTGATCACGGCCCAAAAATCAATGATCAATTTTCTAACACCGTCCTCCCACTTGATAGTAGGTGCCCATTTGTCCAACCATGCAAGTCCCAAGATAATTGACTCCTGCATTCTAGGGGGCATGATGAATGTGATGAACTCATAGTGTCGGCCTATCTTCAACTTTACTAATTCAGTGATCTTTGTGGCTGGGGCGCCCCCAATTAGGGTTCCATCTACTTGCTCGAACTGAATAGGATGGGTTAGGGATCTTGTGTGTATACCTAGCTGCTCCACTATTGACATGCTGATTAAGCATCTGGTGCAGCCGGTGTCTATGATCGCCCCAACTTTCCCTTCTACCCCTGTTCTGGGCACTTGGAGTTGTGATTTTATGGTAAAGGAGAGAATAGGTGCACTCACCATTGGGTCGTCCGGCATTTTCATCCTCCTCTTCCGAGGCCCCAGAGGCTTCTTCAATAGCAGGGTTCTCCACCTCCATTGGCTGCTGTAGTAAACGGCTCTTTTCGGGTGGCTTTTTTGTTTTTTTCTTCATTGCGCTGGCAGATGGTTGGCGTTGTTGTGGAACAGGAGCTGGAGCTAGGCATTCTGTTGCTCTGTGCCCCATCTGACAACATCTGTAGCACTTTATGAAGGCCCCACGAGTGCTTGAAAGAGGCCTGGAACACATGCACCTCCCCACAGCTGCCAAGGGGTGACTCCAAACCCATGAATCAAGCAAGTTGGAATGATGTCAGTGTTCCAAATACCATGTAAAATTTCTGCTAGGAGGCTAGATTGTGTCAGTTGCATGCAGAGGGGGACTCGCCTCTTATTCCTACATGAGGAAGGCAACACGTCTTCCTTTCCCCTTTTTCTTTCTTGGGAATTGAACTCTGTTCACTGGTCTCTTCTGCGGCATTTCTAGGGGGGGCATGGTGTGGGGCTTACTCTACTGAGAGCAGTTGGCAGAAATAGGTAGATGTTGAACCCAGGGCAGCCTGCAGGATACAGTAAAAAGTGACAAGGGGATGACGCAGCGGTGGGATCGGACCAAGAGGAGCTTTGATTGCAATGTCGTATCCCACACCTTGAATGTTTCAAGCGCACGTCCCTGCCTTAACATAACAGTTTGCGTGAACATGCATGTGCTTTGCTGCTGCTTCGCCATCTGCTGCAAACTGAAATTGAGTTTCTCGTTTAGGCCGATGTTGATGGTCCTCACTTTGACACCGTTTACAACAGAACAAAGCAGTTGCTGAATGTGAGTATTGTCAATAAGAGCATTGTCTTAGCTACCCAGGGGAGGGTGTCCTTTGGAGAACGAATACTTGTTGAACTAAAAGAGCTCAGATTCCAATTGGATTGTTAAGCCCAATAACTCACATTTATCCCACATGGGCTAAGGGGCCTTTTTAAATGATAAAAACCTGTTTTCAGGTGAGAGGCCCTTCCTTCATTTATCTCCTTTTTTTTTTTTTTTCAGGTATCCTTTTCTTCGTTAGACTTACTTTTGCACACCGAAGCCTTGCTTTCTATCATGAATTTTTTCACATCTGCCTCAAGTGGTATCACGCCAGCTGAGAAGGGGGCTGATGTAGAGCGGCCATCAGAAGACCCCAAAATAGCTGTTTCAAAATCAGGTATCTGAGGATTGATATCTCTCTCTCTCCCTCTCTCTCTCTCCCTCCCTCTCCCTCTCTCTCTCCGCCAATCCCATTTAATACTGAGGAACCAAGGTGATCCCTTTTGACCATGATGAGCCAATTAAATCCATAAATTTAAGAAGCCTTTTGAATTTCCAAGTTTCTTTGCATGGGTTTGAAGCAGAAGGAGTGGGGGGGGGGTGTCACAAAACCTTGGTGTGTTCACTGCTCCAAGACCAGGGAGGAGGAAGAAGAATGAGGAACACGGCTGGGGGAAATAGGCCTACCACGCTGACCGATCTCTTCTTGCTTCTCAGATGCTGCTGGCCCTGCAGCCATTTCTGATGACGTGTTTGACTTGAAGCTCACTGCCAAACTAAATGCCTTTAACATTTTGGTCTGCGACCAGAAAGCTAATATTGCAGACATACAAATTCAAGGTAAGCACATTTGAAATAATCCACGGGAATTTTTTTAAAAAAAAGCAGTATTCAGCTGTCCTCCTTCCTAGTTACTTAACCCTGCTATTGCTGTAGGATGGAATTCTTCTTCTCGTTCGGTCCTTGGGTCAAATAGTTTCCTATAGCAGCAAGAGAGGAGAACTAGTAATAGATTAAGTGTAAATTCCCTAAGAAAAGTCCCAGTGCCCAAACCTCAATCAAAAATGGGAGACATCCCCTTTTATTTTTATCCTCCTTCCTCCCCAGGCATGGAGGCCTGTGTGTTTACAACCACAAAGCACACCAAAGTCTCTGTGCGGCTTCAGGATTTCATCATAACCAACGTCGATCCGGAAACGGTTCATAAAAAGGTGAGCCTGGCATTGGGAGGCCTCGGAATGAGCCTCATGGACCAGTTTGGCAGAGTTAGGAACAGAAGAGATGGTCAGAGGGGGGGGGGGAGCACCTCTGAGTGCACTGAGTGTAGAATTGCACACTCTGGCCTGTTCACACATCGCCTTTCCCCCTCGAGATGGAGAAACTGAATTGGGAGGCAGGGAGGGGGGCCTGGTGGAGCTGGAAACTTCTGAGGGGCAGGGGCTGACACCCCAGGGACCCTTTTTTCCTTGCTGAGGGGCAGGGCAGGGCAGACCACAATGGATGATATCGAAGTGAGAGGTAATCGTGGTACATGTGATCTTTGCAGCCAGTCTCGATAGTGGGAGATGAAGTCTTCCATTTCATGATGTCCCTTTATTCCGATGCCACTGAAGGAGAGGCCTACACGGACATGTCCAAGGTTGATGGCAAAATGTCTCTGAAAGTGGGCTGCGTTCAGATAATCTACGTGCATGAATTTTTCATGACGCTTCTGGTAAGAGAGACGCTTCTTTCTGTCAACTTACATCAGCCTTCCCTAACCTTGAATATTTTTAAGATGCGTGGACTTCAATTCCCAGAATTCACTTCATCTCTCAGATCCGGAAGATGAAGCGAATTCTGGGAGTTGAAGTCCAGGCATCTTAAAGTTGCTAAAGTGGAAAAACACTGCCTGACGCTGCGGTTCTCAAATACGTAGGCCCAAAATCCTGGCCTCCTAACAAAGGATGGAAAAGAATAGCATCAGTCCCACAGTGCAGAGCTTGGTCATTACTTCTTCTTTCTTTACATTGTGACATTAGAGAATGAGATGGTTGGAAAGTTTACACAATTAATACTTATTTTCATATATTTTTTTTACTCACGTGGGGGATCCATTTGCACTTTTCTTTCTTGACCTCCCTGCAGCGGCGCTGCTTAATTAGCCTTGTAATTCTGTCCTTGCTTAGCATTTTCTCAACCACTTCCAAACGGCCAAGGAGGCGCTGAACGCGGCCACGGTTCAAGCCGCAGAAAAGGCCACCTCCAGCATGAAGGATTTTGCTCAGAAGAGCTTTCGCCTCTCGATGGACATCAACCTGAAAGCTCCCGTCATCCTGATCCCTCAGTCTTCCGGGTCCAATGAAGTTTTGATAGCTGATCTTGGCTTAATCAGAGTTTGGAACAAATTCACCCTGGTCTCTGGGGAGAAGAAGACATCTCCTCCCGTGATTGACGAGATGGATATCCAACTCACCCAGTTGAAGATCTCCAGGTATGTATGTTGTGAGCCTCTTTCCCCTCCAGATCAGCAGACAGATGGCTGCCCATTGAGAGTGTTCCTTGCTTGTTGCTGTGGGGTTTCTCCTGGCAGTGGGAACACTTTTCTGCAGCAGAGAAGTCTGTCAGGGTTTCAAATAGCATCCAAAATTAAATCAGAGTCTGAGGCAAAGTATTGCTCAAAGACCCAATTTATTAAGAGAGCCATGTTGGCACATCTGGGAAAACCTGAATCTGAAAGCTTCCCGGTTTTCCCCACCCAGTTGAAAGTTCAAGATCTTGCATCTCCACACCCACAAGTCCATCCCATGGTCCAATCATCCACTGCCACGAAGACAGATTCCTCCCATCCAGTTCTGGTCAGGTGCAGAGGTTCAAAGACAAAGGGTGACCTTGGCTTTCTAGAAAGAATGTTGTTATGGCTACATATCATCTAACTCCATACAATCCCCCCTCCCATTTTTCCACCATAGAAAATGCATAGCAGAATAATAGAAAGGGTGGCAGGCCAAAGACCACAAGAAAAGATGGCTGCAGGCCTGACAAAGCCATTCCTTGAAGGCTTGACAAGAGACCCTGCCCGGCCCTGTGAAGTGGTCTGAAGCGCAACTGCTGTCTTTAGCCGTCTTCCTCCACCTTTGGTTATGAATGCAAGCATAAAGTAGAGCAAGTGGCAGTTCTAAGCAAGCCATCTTGCATTTCTTTCCCCATCAGACACAGGGAGGGCTTCCGAAGGGCTTAGTCAGGACAGGACCCCTCGATTGAGCTAAATTGTTTTGGGGCAAAGCAGGAACCAGGGACCAAAGCAGACTTCCCTCCATGGAAAGGCCCCTTTGGCGGAGTTTGCATTAGAGCAGGCGTTGTCCAAACTTTGGCAACTTTTAAGACTTGTGGACTTCAACTCCCAGAATTCCCAGCCAGCATCCCAAGTAAGTGAGCTTTAGGCTTTGAAGGGCTATTCCCAATGATGCCGTGCCCTGCCGGCAGGAGGGGCTGCTTTACTCAGAGGGCCACCTGGTGACTATCCACCCGTTCCCCTTTCATTTGTAGGACAGTGGTGGGCAGCAGCCCTCAGCCAGAGATCGAGATTTTGCAGCCGGTCAATCTACAGCTCTCAGTTCAGAGGAACTTGACCTCCAATTGGTATCTGCAGATTCCAGGGATCGCCATCCAAGGAGACTTAAAGGCCATGCTGGTAAGGTCACAAAAATCCAGGAGAGTCATGGATATAAGCTCTGGATTATAGCAATCGCTTGTGTTCCAATAGAGGCTACACTGGTTTTGCCCTTGAAGGGGGCTTTGATTTTCCACTTAGGCTTATTTCCACTTACAACTTTTTTACATAAGGTTTTTTTTCCCTTCTGGGTGGAAGCATTCCTGCCGTTGTAAACACAATAGAAAACCAACAATTTCTGCCTTTTCTGACAGTGCCGCAATCACTCTGTACTTATATGTTTACTACTGGGTACTAGCTAATCCATGCAGACCCATCAGAGTGACAGGCAGGTATTTCCTACCTATACTGGCAATGAAATGCATTCCCCTCCCCCTCCCAAGAGTCTGCCATCTGGCCTGTGGAGGTGCTTTAACTGTTGTGGGAAGATCTTTTGCCAGCCTAAGATTGATCTTTACTATTTGCATCAGGTTGGGGAGGGGGAGGCAAAATGGGTAGCATTGCTGGAGGAAAGCAGTTTAATAAAAGATTCTTCACTTTGCAGTTCTCACTCAGTCAGGATGACTTGACTTTGCTCATGAACATATTGCTGGAGAATCTGAGTGAAGCTGCTGCAGATCCCAAAGCCACACCCTCAACCTTGCCAGATGCTCAGAAGTCTAAAAAGCCCGAAGCTGAAGCTGTGGCTGGCCTTGAGGAAGGTACGTCTTGAGCATTTAATTCAAAGAATTGCAAAATACATCACTTATTTGTTACCACCATCAGGACAAAGTAGTCCTGGGAAGCACTAGGGAAAACAAGTTTGGGGTGTTAGCTACAAACCGGGAGTCTTTGGACGTGAAAGTGGCTGGGTGGCTTTGGGCCAGCCATTCTTTCCCAGCCAGACAACCTCATAGGGTTGTCGTTATGTATAAGAGAAGAGAACATTAGATGGGAACGGCACCTTGAATTCAACAAAAAACCAAGGTGGAATAAAAAGAAATGGCCTAACGTATGCTGGTCTTGGGCTCTAATAAAACTTCCATTTGTGAAATCAGATCAAACGGGGTTGGCATTGAATGGAAGAGAATGACCTCAAGTACCAGTCCTCAGACAAGCAGTAGTCACGGCTGCTTTTAAACCCCTTTCTCGTTACTCAATCGTCCAGGAACCCCTGAGATTCCTGCAGAGGAAGCCCCTGGAGAAGCCCAGCTGAAGAAAAGTGTGGCTGTGAAGTTTCATTTCAACTTTGAATCACTCTCCGTTGTTCTCTACAATGCCGATAAGAACCAGGTTGGTGACAATATTCTTGAAAGCCAATTTCCTTGGGACCCCGAGATACAGCATTACAAAAGAAATATCACAGGCCAAGGAGATCTGTGTGGTCCAAAAAAGGAGAGTTTGTTCCAAAAACATGTGAAATTTTATCTTTAGGGCTTGTTAGCCATTTGTGTGTGCCTCTTCATAAATGTGTACACACGCACTCACTCACACACAGACAATGTCAACTCATAAAGTTGCCATGGTGAGGGAAGGGGGGGAGTGCATACCTTTGACTAGAATCGGATCTCAGATTACTGCAGCAGGCTTGTGAGGTGTGCACCTCGTTGGAGAATGTGATTTATGACCCAGACCAAGGGGAGGGAAGAAATAGGGGCAATGTTCAGCCATAATTAAAATGAGGTCAGATCTGACTGCAATGGGGTATTGCCGAAATGGTGTTCCTAATAAATGACTGGATTTCTTTTGAAATTTGGCTTGAGGCTCATGAATTAATAAGGACATCTTTCAGAAACCTGACACACACACTGTTGATATGGCGTCCAGCCTTCTCTGCGCCATTTCAATTCCTGCCCCCCTCTCTCCTTCTCACTTCTGATATTTTGGGGGCTTTCTCTGTTGACAACCTGGGCATTACGCGATGTCAAAGTCTTAAGACTTTTTTCTTGAGAGGGAGATTTCTTCTATGTTAATTGAATTTGGTTGTTTTAATAGAAAAAGTGTTCATCCGTGTTCTTTCTCCGTTCGGCTAGATAGCCCAAACTGGGAGATGTGTGGAGTCTCTGAGCTGTGAGACTTAATCCCTTTATCTCGGCCATTTTTATACCTCGTAGAAACCTCAGCTTTCGCTTCACAATAGCCATTTACGCCTTGGAGAACTGGGGCTGCATTTCATGAGGTCATCAGGACAAATGTTTTCGGACGGCTCTCTAGATGTCAGCACTAAGATGGAAACATGCACCTTGGACGATCTCAGAGAAGGGGTGGCGAAAGCAACTGCAAGGTCAGCTGTCCAGCAGTCATTAGAACACACCACCTCTCTGCCATGGGGGCCATCAGCACTTTGTTTAACACACCTGGTCAGCCATGAAACAAAATCTTGTACAGAGGAGATTTGGGATTTGTTCAAGGTCTGTTGAATCTGAGGTCTTGCAGAGGGTGGCCTTCTCACTAGAAATTCTAGGAATCGGGGTAATCGGAGGATACAAAACTGGATTAATCTATTCCGAGTTCTTCCCTCCTAAATTCAACCCTCTCGTCTAGGAATACATTTCTCTTTTGCAGAATGCTGGCCAAAAGGGATGGTAAAGCCAATAGTGTGATGATTGATATCCACTACAAGCAAGATAAAAACAGGACCGACATCGTAGCTGTCTTGGATCAGCTGTATTTGTGTGCCAGCATGAAGTTTTTGCTGACAGTGGCCGACTTCTTCATTCAGTCCATGCCAGCAGCCAGACCGGCGGAAAGACCTGCCCAGTTCGCTTTGAAGGCGGCTTCCCAGGGAAAACCTAAGCCCGAGAAAGGTCGGCTGCTTTGAATATCTCTAATCCTTACTCACTGCGCAGTTTTCCACGCTTAAAGCCACTGGCTTTATTTCTGGTTTGGGCCTGGATGTGCTGCTCCATGGTCAGAGCAGAGCAGCGGTCTACAAGGGGCTACCCTTGAAAAGCGTTCGGAGACCACAGCTAGTCCAGAATGCAGCGATATTGGGTGCACTGAGGTACACCCATATTACGCCTGTCCTCCGCGAGCTGCACTGGCTGCCAATTGGTCTCCGGACTCAATTCAAGGTGTTGGTCATTACCTTTAAAGCCCTACATGGCTTAGGGCCAGAGTACCTTCGAGACCACCTACTGCCACATACCTCCCAACGGCCGATAAGATCCCACAGGGTGGGCCTCCTTTGGATACCGTCAGCCGGTCAGTGTCGGCTGGTGGGCCCCCGGAGGAGAGCCTTCTCTGTGGCTGCTCCGACCCTGTGGAATCAGCTACCCCCAGAGGTCCGGACCTTACCCACTCTCATGGCCTTCAGGAAAGCCGTTAAAACCTGGCTGTTCCGGCAGGCCTGGGGTTGTTGACCTTAGCGTTAAGGTCCAGCCCCGATTAGAACGTATGTGTGTTGTGTATTTTAAACTATTTATTTATTTATTTTGCTTTTCTTTTTTTCTTCTTTCATTGTAAGCCGCCTCCGGAGTCCTCCGGGATTGGGCAGCCTATAAATTTAATAAATGAAATGAGATGCCAAGGCAGGGATTGCTTTATGTTTATTAGCCATGGGGGGGGGATGAGGGTGTGCTATTACTCTCTTGTGATAACCATTTCATAGAGCCACAAACTGAATTTGAACTTTTACAGCTGCAGCTGCGCCATCAAACATGTCGGTGGTAGCGCACATCTTGGACCCAGAAATTGTGTTTGTAGCCAACTTGACCAAGGCCGATGCGCCGGCCTTGGCAGCTTCCTTCCAGGGCAGCTTCATGCTGTCGGGCGGCTCCGAGGCGAAGCACATGACCGCTCGGGTCCTGGACCTCAGGGTGCTGGCCTGCCCCTTCCTCCGGGGGGCGGCAAAGCAGAACGTCACCACGGTGAGCCCCGTGGCGGGATCCTCCCCTCTGCAGGGAGCTTCTTTCCCGCCCATTGGAAGGGGGCATTGAGCCCAACATTCTGCTGGTCTTCTTCTAGGTGGTGCAGCCATGCTCTTTAATTGTGGAAGCCACGATGGATACTTCCGGAGTGCAAAGCGTGGATGTGAACATGGACACCTTGGTTGTCAAAGTTAGTAACAGATTGCTCGCCCTGATGCTTGGGGGGGGTTCTAGAAAAATCTGCAGCTGAGATGAGATCTACAGTGTGTAGAGTAGAAAATCCACTCTTCCAGGGAGGAACCCTGCAATACACACACAGTCCTGAGCTTCTGCCTTCTGGTCCCCCATAGTAAAAATATTGGTTTGATTTTATAAGGAAAAATCTCACCCTCACTCTGAATTTATATGTAAATAGCAGCTCCTCAAGGCAAGCTGATATGTTCCACACCCTCAATTTAATCCAGAATCTGACACTGCAGGCAGGATCCAGTTGCCAGGGAATTGTGGAGGTTGAAGTCTACACCTCTGAAAGTTGTCAAGTTTGAAAAACACTGGTTCACAATTACTGCCTATGTTATAAGGGAATCGCTCAGCTCTAGTATCCTTTTTCATTTTTAAGGTGTCGCCAATCATTCTCAACACTATAATGACTATCCTGGCTGCTATAAAGCGACAGGTCAAGGAGGAGGAATCTGGAGGGACCCCTTGTAATCCTGTGGACCTCTGGAGCGTCAAATCCGTAGACGAATGCCAGAGTTGGTTCCTGGGCGTTGACATGGCCACGAAAGCCACAGAAGCCTTGCTAGTCAGCGAGCAGAGTGAAAAAAAGGAACATTTGGTGGTGGTGGTGAAATCGGTTCAAGTCACTCTGGAGTGCGGCTTGGGACATCGTACCATCCCTTTACTGTTAGCAGAATCTGCATTTTCTGGAACGGTGAAAAATTGGTCTTCTCTCATGTCAGCCCAAGCTGATGTGACACTGGAGGTACGTAAATAGGGCCAGTCCCTCTGTATTTGTCCCTTGACCTCGTCACAGGCTTCCATGACTCTTGAGTTTGGCTTTTGTTAGTCGGGAAGAGAAAGCTCCATGTGCTTCAGCTTTGTGTTCCCTCCTGCCCCCAGGTGAATTACTACAATGAAAACCACGCACTCTGGGAACCTCTGATAGAACAAGTGGATAGAAAAGGACGTTGCTGGAACTTAAAGCTGGAAGTAAGCAATCCTTTAATGATCCTTTTTGCCCATTTGTTTTCTGTGCATGATAAAAATGCAAAGTGTATTTTTTCCATACTTTGGGAGAATTGGTGGTCTGGAACTTCATGAGGCAAGGGGATAGCTGCATTTCATCTCCTTGTTTCAGTTAGTCTCCCAGATGAAGAGCTTTTCAGGACCAGAATTAACATTAATTCAGTGTAAGCACTTATGCAAATGTTTTCTCTAATGTTCGAATAGCTGAAGAAAATGTATTGTTCCATATTATGTTTAATACTAAAACACCACATATAAAATAAGAAGTTGCTTCCCTTTAAATTTGTCTCATCTTGCTATTTTCCTTCCTCTAAGATTAAAGGAACGTGTTGTTTGCATTTATAGTTCTTCCTTTTCTTTTGGGGAAATAAGGATGTTCACAATTTGGGTATAATGCTGCCTTTGTTCTAGACCTGTGATGGCGAATCTATAGCATGTGTGCCAGAGGTGGCATGCAGAGCCCTCTCTGTGAGCACGCACACCACTGCCAGCTGCTCTTCTGGTTTCTGACACCCTGACCAGCTGGTCTTTGAGGGCGCCCAAGTATTGGAAAACAGCCTAAAAAGCAGCCAAAAAAGCCCCCCAAACCAGGTCATTTTGGGGGCTTTTTGGGCCATTTTCAGGCCATTTTTTGAGCTATTTTGCCCTCAAAAATGCCCCCCAAAATGCCCCCCAAAATAGCCTGAAAAATGGCCTAAAACGGCCCAAAAGGCCCAAAAGACAGGCAAAAAACAGACGTGCATGCCGGCAGCTGGTCTTTGGGTTTCTTGTTCTCCGAGACGCACACATGCACGCACATTCCGGTTTTGGCACTCAGTGGCAAAAAGGTTTGCCATCTCTGTTCTAGACATTCATGAGCCAAAGGACGAATTACTGTCCAAAGCAAACCTGGGACCCCAAACTGGGCCTTTCCTTGGGTTCCGAGGGTCATTTATTGGCCGTTCTCCTCTTCCTCCTTAGATGAAGACTAACCCCGAGCAGGACAGAGCTCTCTTACCAGGAGACGACTTCATTGTTCATCCTAAAGCCCAGCAGCTGATCTCTATCTCTTCAAAAGACACCATGAACATCACCGTATCCAAATGTTGCTTAACTGTCCTTAATAATCTAGCCAAGGTAAGTTGGATGGGATGGGAGAAGGAACCCTTCCCCTCCTACGGTTCAGACAGAATTCTCCCACCTTTTAATTCCTTTGACTGCTCTTTCATCACCGTTCTCCAAGTAGTAAACCTGGACTTTGTTGCTAGTGTTTCTCGGAAGGAACCGCTTCTACTTTCAACGCCACTTTGAAAGACCGGGCTCCCTTCACGGTCAGAAACGCTCTGGGGATCCCTGTCAGAGTCCACACCTGCAGGAGCCTCCAGGCCGTGGGGTTTCCTAGAAGCAAGAACATCCACGAGATCGGACTTGGCCAGAGCTTAGAACTGGAATGTACTACCTTGGAGTCCCTGGACAAAAGAAGGCTTAGAATCCTACGTCGCCAAGACAGCTCTCTGCTAACCCTGAGCTTTGGTAAGGAGCTGCAGCTGTTCATTGCTATAATGCCATATTTTGTTTCTTCATCCTTTTTTCCATTTTATTTTTTTTCACTCTTAAGCACTTTTTATGCGTAGTGTATTTGTTGTCAAATGCCAGAGAAATCAGGAGCTTCAGGCAGTTCGAATGAGTATAAAGATTGATTGCATGCTTAAGCTCCCTACAAAAACCTGAGCTACTAACAGCGAAGGGAAATGAGCGGGAATTAAGGAAGCATTTAAGGATGGGCTGGACTCAGCTCTCTTGCAGAGGGGCAGGGATTCATCAAACTTTTTAGGTATTTGACCCCTCCCTCGAGCTCGGCCTGGTCATCTCCTACATCTCAGTTATATTTGTGGGGGTATATATTACAGTACATATTTTCTGTTATTTTAAAAAAGGGAATAATCAGTCAAATATACTGAGCTTTGGGGAGGTGAAAGAAGCATTTCCAAATGATCGAGAATGATTTTCAGACAATAACTTTTTAAACGCTTCCTTTGGTTTATCACAGTCCTGTGACAATAAATATTGTATTTTCCTTGTAAACAGATCAAGTTATGTACAGTAGCTGTCAGCTTCTGGAGCCTGAATTATAGTTGAGTTGTAAACTGATTTTATGTTTTATAAGAAACCAAGGTGAAGGGACAACATAAAGAAAATTGTTTTGATGCAAAACAGGGCCTGAAGGCTACAGTGAGGTCTCAGATGTTCCCATCGCCAAGCCAGGGCGGAGGCTCCATGGTGTGAGAGCACCCCAGAGCAGCTCCTCCAACTTGGTCGTGGTGCAGATAGACGCAGAAAAAGGGAACAAAGTGATTACCCTGCGCTCCCCTCTCCAGGTAAATCATGTCTTGTGATCCTGCTTCGGTGTGCACACCTTGAGCGTGCAGTGAAAAAGTGGTGCTTTCCTGCAGCACCAATCCCATATGGAAAACCACACCCTACCGGCAGGCAAGGTACTGTATAGAATCAGGGAGAAAACCCCCTTCCCTTCTAGCACTGATGATGTTCCCTAGTCGAGCCATGAAATGCCTGCAAGAAAACTACCAAGCTTAGAGACCATCAAGAACTCTACAGTTCTACCCTGAACGACAGAAATTCTTTCTCTTCTATTGGAACCATGAATCTATTCACGTATTATTCATATTCTATTTTCCATTTCAGATTAAAAACCACTTCTCTGTCCCATTTATAATCTACAAATTTGTTAAGGATATTAAACAGCTGAGGCCTTTAGGTGTGTCTCTTCCAAAAGAGGAATTTCATGTTCCATTGGATTCATATCGGTAAATATTTCACTCATTCAGATACTTAGCAGTTCTATTTATTGCAAAGGATTCCAAGGATTTGCACTGTTTTTTTCCTCCAATGTCTTCTGCTTTCTGTGATTTGCTTCTTAGATGTCAGCTGTTTGTTCAGCCAACAGGCGTCTTGAAGGGACAATATGAGCCATCCACAACCTATATATCTTGGCACGAAGAACTGCACAGGAGTAGTGAAGTTACCTGTATGCTTCAATGCCCAGCCACCGATAACAGTTTCCTGCCACTCCGCTTGAAAGCCATGGCCGTGCCCGATGAGCTCAATAGCGCAATTCACAAGGAGAACTGGGAGTTGGCCTACATTATTCATTTCTACCCCATGCTTACCCTGCAGAATCTTCTGCCTTACTCTCTGCAATACATCCTTGAGGTACCTTAGTCAAGAGGGGCTGTGATGCAATTCAAAAAAGCCCAGGGGATTTCAGCATTCAGTACATCCCCACCCCTTTTTTTGGCAACACCTCAAATTTTCTTTCTTCCACAACTCTACTTACTGATACTTAACTTTGCCCCAACAGCTTTTAGCTCTCTCCATCCTCTTGAAAGAGAAATCATTTTGAGAAGCATTTCAAACATAAGGTGATGAATTGGAGAGCATTTTTCCCTTTTTTTTAAAAAAAAGCCCCAGGTTTAGTATATTCTAGGTTACAGGTAGCACCTGTAGCAGTCTGGGTGGGCGCACAAGAAGGAGTTCATGAGCTGTTGTGTCTGAGGCAAGTGTAGACCGTCTAGCCCAGAGGTCGCCCAACCTTGGCAAATTTATGACTTATGGACTTCAACTCCCAGAATTCCATGCTTAAAGTTGCCCAGGTTGGAGACCCCTGGTCTAGTCCACTTCTTTCTCAGCAACTTTCAGAGGTGTGGACTTCAACTCCCAGAGTTCCCCTAACCAGCGTGGGTACTGAAGTCTACCCCTCTGAGAGTTGCTGAGGTTGTGAAAGGCTGGTCTAGCTGAACTGGAGCAACTCCGCTAGGAGTTGTGCCACGCTCTCGAAATTTTGCCGTGATGGAGAATTCCTGTTCCTGTTTGTTTTTCATACTCTGCCTGGAAACATTACGGTACTTCTGCACTGTTACATGCATATGGTGTCCCCAAGTTGTTTTTACAATATTTGAACTGTGCATTGCAAACATCAATGGTCTAATTCTGCCTCTATGTCCCAAGAAAAAGCTTTCCCTCCACCCGCTCGGCCCCGCCCGGTTCTGCTCACCTTCTCAGGCCCTTGATGGCTTTCGATGCTCTCCGCAGGGCACCGCAAAGGCCCACGAGCTGCACGAAGGAAGCACTGCCGATGTTCTCCACTCGAGTATCAGCGGGGAGGTCATGGAGCTGATCGTGGTCAAATACCAGGGCAGAGACTGGAATGGGTGCTTTCGTGTCCATGATGCCCTGCCGGAGTCCTTCCCTGTCTGCTTCACCTCACATTCTACCGAAGTGGCTACGTTGGATATTTACCTTCACGTCAAGAAATCCAGCACCCACACCACTCTCTCGGTGTATAGTCCCTACTGGATCATCAACAAGACTTCCCGGGTTCTCCAGTACTGCGCCGAGGACGTTCATGTGAAACACCCAGCAGACTCTCGGGCCACCGTCTTATTCTCCTTCAAGAAAAAGAAAATTTTCAGTAAAAACAAGGTAGGAGGCTGAGTTTCTGGCCAACTTGCCTGAAGAAGCTCTGGGCTCTGCAGCTCTGGTGATTTTCCCTAATAGCCTCTTTTGTAATTTGGAAAGGTTAGGCTCAGCCTGCTTCTAAAAATTGCCTGTTTCCCTTGGCTAATAGCCCCCTGTTTTTGAAGAAGCTCCAATATATTTAATCAGCTGGGTATTGATTCACCCTCTAGACAGCGCTGGACTAAATGTTTCCTAATTAGTTTTATAGCTTTATTTTTTCTTATTTGGTTTTACTAATTCTTACTTTATTGCAGATTTCCTCCTCATTTTTCTTAATAGGAAATGAGCAATTTGAATGCTGCTTTGAATGGATCTCAATTTTCTTTGTTTATGCCTGCAGTTATCCGAGTATGGATCCATTCTCTCTCCCTCACTGCCACCTCAGCGGTGAATTAAAGTTTTTTTCTCTTATCTTTTCGTGCGTTCAAGAACATGTGAGATCTGGTTTCTTGCAATTTTCTACACTTATTCTGATTTTCAGAAAGAAACTCTTTGTTTTCTGTCCTCCAAACCTGTTGGTCCTCCCTTGTTGTCTAGATCCAGCTGTGCATCTCCACCAGTACATGGTCAAACAATTTCTTCCTGGATACAGTGGGAAATTCTAGATGTGTGAAGTGTCCAGCCGGCAACATGGATTTTCTGGTACTGTTGGATTTCTGCCCTTCCTTCCTCCCTGCTTTGACAAATTGCTCTTGTTTGTTCCAGCGATAGGCTTGTTGCCCTGTTCTCCTCTCAGTGACTGGGATGGGGTGATCCTTGGTCTGGGGAATCTGACTCCCCCCTCCTGGCAGTGCACAACCAAAGCCATCCCTTAGATCAGCACAAAGCCAAAAGTTTTCTAAACCATGTTAAAATACACATTCTGCTGAGTGAAATATAAACGGTAACCTCATTCCGCAGGTTGGCATTACTATTCAAATGAGCAGTTTCAACCTGACTCGGATCGTCACTCTGACGCCATTCTACACCATCACAAACTCCTCTTCCTTGGAGCTGGAATTTGGAGAAATAGGAGCTGATGGATCGTTTCCTACTAATAAATGGAATTACTTCTCACCCTCAGAGGTAGCGTCCGAAGGCCAAGTCGTCAGTTTAGCTGTCTTGCTCTCAATGTCCTGTTTTCTGAAACAAGGGCTTGTTAAGAGTTTCTAGTTGTAAAACATAGTTGCGATGTTAGTTGTTCAATGTCCAGCTCTCTTGTTAAGAATGATCATTGCTTATTATTGATTTAATCCAATCTGTTGGAACACTAAAACAGCACATTCAGACGGAGCTCAAAGTGGTAAATAATTTATCACCAAACTTCACAACCTTCCTCTACAGCTAATGTGGAATCTCCAGAGGGCGCCAGGTTGGAGAACGTGCCAACTCCAACTTCTTACAAGACATTAATCAAAACAGTTGGCCTACTTATTTCTTTATCTACCCCTGTTCTCTTTTTGTCTGCTAGTGTGTTGCATTTTGGCCTGAAAGTCCCTCTGGCAAGCTCTGCATCAGAGCGAGCAGCTCCAAACAATTTTCCAAGCCCTTCTTCTACAACCGAGAGGACAACGGGACCTTGCTGAGCCTGGAAAAAATGGTAAGATGACAGATAAGCTTGTTCTTCTCTTTTAAGGCACTGAAAGCAACCTGTGGTCCTGGCATGCCTATCCCCCTGACCTTGCAGGTGGGAGTCATGGGGAAGGGCAACAGCAGGACGGGGCTTCCTGCCTCTTCTGGAGCTGCAGTGAAATTGCAGACCATCACTTCTGTTCCTCCCCACAGAATACGGGTATCCTGGTGAACGTCAGCGTGGCCAAGCATTCCATCGTTATCAACTTCTCCGATTATTACGAGGGGGCTGCCCCTGCATTGGTTATCAACCAGACTTCGTGGGCAACTCTGAAGTACCAGCAGAGGTAGGTGGGGATGCGCCCATGTCTTGAGCAAGAGGCACTGCTCTTGGAGAGCACGGGGCATCCCAGGGGTTTCCCATCGGTGTTTTTTCATCCATGCAGCGGCCTGCAGGAAGTGATGGAACTGAAGCCAAAGGAAGTTAGATTGTTTGTTTGGGCAGATCCTACAGGGATGAGAAAATTAAGTTGGACCTATGCACAAAACACTGGTGAACTGGATCTTCTCAAGGTAATCTGTATATTTTAAAAAACCTGTCAATCTAGCAGTCTCAGTCTTTGTATGTTCCTTCCTCCCTCCCTCCCTCCCTGCTACTGGAAATAGCATTTAATTTTTGAATCCAAAAGCCTCCTGCTCAATATATTCATTTGGGCAGCTGATTATTTTAGAGCCTAGCAACCCCTTTTCAGCAATATTTATGTTACTTTCTTCAATCCTTTTTCCTTGCTAATCAGCCAAAGACTATTTTTAAAGCTAAATTAAAGGATTCACTGAGGGACGCTGTGGCTCAGTGGCTAAGACGCTGAGCTTTTTGATCAGAAAGGTCGGCAGTTTGATGGTTCAAATCCCTACACCGCATAACAGAGTGAGTTCCTGTGACTTGTCCCAGCTTCTGCCACCCTAACAGTTCAAAAGCACGTAAAAAATGCAAGTAGAAAAATAGGAACCACCTTTGCTGGGAAGGTAACAGCGTTCAATGTGCCTTCGGCATTTAGTCATGCCAGCCACATGACCACAGAGACGTCTTCAGACAGTGCCGGCTCTTCAGCTTTGAAACGGAGATAAGCACGGCCCCTAGAGTCGGGAACAACTAGCACATGTGTGCGAGGGGAACCTTTACCTTTTAAAGGATTCACTACTTTAACAAAAATGTATGCAAAGGGTTTTCATTTTGCTCTTACCATCCTTCTCCTTGCTTCTTCTTCCCTTGCCAATTCAGGACGAGTGTGGGCAGTTTCCGTACAACGCCAACACCCCCATCCACTGGGTCTCTTTCCTGGATGGGCGGCAGAGGGTCCTGCTGTTCACAGAGGACGTGGCTTTGGTGTCCAAAGTAAAGCAGGCCGAGGAGATGGAACAGCCTCACCAGGAAATAAGCATCGCTCTTCAGGGCTTCGGCCTTTCACTGGTCAACAACACCAGGAAGCAGGAGATCGCTTACATAGGCATCACCAGGTAACGTTGGTCGGCGGGGGGAGGGGGTGTTGCAGGTAACGCTTTTGGTGCAAAGCTTTAGTTGGTCGTATTTCCCTAATCAAATGCCCATTTTGGATTCTTTTAATATAAAAAAGAAAAAGCTGCTGATGACGGATTTGGGAGGTTTTTCTTTGACTCCTAAGTGGCATTCGGTCTCGGTCATATTGCAGAGAAGCAGCAGCATCACCACTTTAGAAATTAAATAATTAAGAGATATTTCCTTTCACGACGTGCAGTATATTTGCCTCTAAGGATTTTGCATCTGATTCTCCCTTTCCTTTTTGCAGTTCAGGCTTTGTCTGGGAATTGAAAACAAAGCAAAGGTGGAAGCCCTTTGAGCAGAAGTACATCAACCTCTTGGAACAGGTTTATCAAAGGCGTATCTCTGCGCAGAGCACGGAGCCTTCCGGCTGGATTAAAATCAACAACAATTTTGAGGTAGGCTGCAGCCACAGGTGGAGGTCAAGTCCTTCACGTGGCAGAAGTGCAGCTGAGCCTCAGTTGCTGGGCAAAATCTCTTCTTTGTGACTCTCCGCTCCCTTTCAGAAGTGAGAAACACCTCCAGCCCGTTCTAGAGTTGTGGGGTCCTCGGTGCTCTCTGAGCTTGGTAGTCTCCTTGCAAACATTTCATTATCGAACTAGGTAACACAATCAGTGCTAGGCTAATGCTAGTTCTTGAGTCCAGGGCAGGGCATTTGAGCGTTGAGAAACACTGTTTCAGGTTCTGGACAGCCAAGAGGATATTTCAGCATTTAAGGTTTGTTGAATAGCTTTGAATCAAGGTGATTGACATTTGAGCTCCTGAACAATGCCTGACTTTGGGCCTTGAAGACAAGCAAAATAGTCCACGGCTGGGTTAGTCAAGGTGTAGTTTTCAGAGGGGCAAGGGGAAATCCGGTGTCTTTGTCATGCTGTTGTGTGGCTCCGTGCAGCCTGAAGAGCGGCTCTTTTGAGAAGCTCCAGCCCCAAGATCGCGTTACATTGTTTGGACAGCGTATATCAGCCATTTGACAGTTTGATAACCCTTTCCTCGGGTGAAGAGGAAGGGGGAGAGCTGCTGAGCTCCATTAACCCCCCCCCAGGAGATAATTCTGGGGTGTGAAAGGTGTGAGCCTCCCTGCAGCTTGGCACACTCCGCACCCGGGACTCATTCTGCTTTATCGCAGAAACCAAGGCTCACGACCGCCCCTGCACAAGGTTGATTTATATCTGAGCAAAAAGCAGGCAGAGCAAATACCGGAGAATCTACAACTGTAGGTATATTTAAACTTTAGCTCCGTTTTCTAAAAATTTCTTCTATTAAAACTAATGAGATAGAAGATAAAATGGCGCGGATTCTTGAAGGCGGGGCTGAATCGTAATTTAACAAACTACTACAGAACTTAAGATCACTTAAAACAGCATTGATTTATTAACAAGTTACAAGAGTAATAATTGGAATAAGCGGTTTGTTTGGACTTAATAATTTGGTGGAAGATAAGTTTAATTGAAGGTTAGAAATGGCTTCAAAACAATTTAAAACAACAACGACCTCAAAAAGTGCTGGTAGCTCTCCAGCCCCGACAAATAAATTACAGTCATTATTACCTCCCCCTCCTGTTCTGGCTGCAGAGGTTTTAACCCAAGATGTGCTGCAAAGAGTCTTAAAAGACGCTTTAAAAGACCAGGCAGCTGCTTTAGAACTCAAAATACAGGAAAATGTTTCAGCTGCCTGTCTCGGAGGAAATTTTGGGGATCAAAGAGCTAATCCAGATTCGCAACCAAGAGATCAGAGAAGATATTGTGGAAGCCTTTAAAGGCTTGTCTGGCTATGTATCTTTATTGGATGATAAAGTGGAAGAAATTGACCAGTCTAACGTCAGTTTAATAAATAAAGTGGAAGAAGTTTGGAAGTTTATTGGCATTTGTATGCTGCCCACTCCCACGGGGACTCTGGGCGGCTTACAGACAACAAGGGAATATAAAAATTAAAAAATAGAAATACAGTTATTTAAAATTACACAACATACATACCACTTAAAATGGGGTTGGATGCTGATCAACAGCCCCAGGCCTGCCGGAACAGCCAGGTCTTAGTAGCTTTACGGAAGGCTGGAAGAGTAGTGAGGGTCCGGATCTCTAGGGGGAGATCATTCCATAGGGCCGGGGCAGCAACAGAGAAGGCCCTCCCCCGGGGGGTCACCAGCCAACATTGACCCGCCGATGGCACTCGGAGGAGGCCCAATCTGTGTGATCTTATCGGTCTTTGGGAGGTAAATGGCAGGAGGCGGTCTCTCAGGTAACCAGGTCCTAAACTATGTAGGGCTTTAAAAGTAATGACTAGCACCTTGAAGCGTGTCCAGAGACCAATGAGGAGCCAGTGCAGCTCACGGAGGATAGGTGTAACATGGGTGTATCTAGGTACACCCATTATCGCTCGCACGGCTGCATTCTGGACCAACTGCAGTCTTCGAGCACTCTTCAGGGGCAGCCCCATGTAGAGCGCATTACAGTAATCCAGTCTTGAGGTGACGAGGGCGTGAGTGACCATCTGAAGGGCCTCCCGGTCCAGAATAGGGTCGCAACTGGTGCACCAGGCGAACCTGGGCAAAGGCCTCCCCTGGTCACAGCCGACAAATGATGTTCTAACGTCAGCTGCAGATCCAGGAGGACTCCCAAATTGTGAACCCTCTCTGAGGGCGTATAATTTCACCCCACCAGGCTAAGAGATGGAATAACGGGACCATCCTTGGGAGGGAGCATCAATAGCCACTCAGTCTTGTCGGGATTGAGTGCAAGCTTGTTCGCTCCCATCCAGACCCTGACAGCCTCCAGGCACTGGCACATCACTTCTACTGCTTCGCTGAGTTGGCACGGGGTGGACAGATACAGTTGAGTATTGTCTGCGTATTGGTGGTATTTAATCCCATGCCAGCGTATGATCTCACCCAGTGGCTTCATGTAGATGTTAAATAGGAGGGGGGACAGGACCAAGCCCTGCGGCACCCCATAATTGAGGGGCCTAGGGGTCGATCTCTGCCCTCCAACCAACACCAACTACAACCTGTCCGAGAGTAGGAGAACTACCGTAGGACAGTGCCTCCCACTCCCACCTCTCGCAACTGTTGCAGAAGGATACCATGGTCGATGGTATCAAAGGCGGCTGAGAGGTCAAGAAGCACTAGGATAGAGGAATGATCCTTATCCCTAGCTCGCCAGAGATCATCGATCAGCACGACAAAAGCAGTTTCCGTGCCGTAACCAGGCCTGAAACCCGACTGTTCAAAACTAGGTCGACAATACAGAAGCAGAAATTACAATGCTACAATATAGACAGATGGAGCTTGCTCTGAGAATAAGAGAGAATTAAAGAGAATAATCAAGAAAACCTGAAGGAGATTCTTTCAGAAGCCTTTGATCAATTAGTAGGTCAACCAAAAATGGACTATGACTGGCAAATAGACAAAATATACCACGTTAATTCATGGACTGCCAGACAGAAACAACTTCCAAGAGATATTGTAGTCTACTTTGCCACAAGGAACATAAGGAACCTGATACTATAAGAGTCCTATAAAACCAAGTTGCAGATTGCGGGATAGTATTGAAGGAAATTCCACCCAAAATGTTGAGATCCAGAAAATAATATGCTGTCAGGCCTGCATTTATATTCCTTTTAGAATTTTGGCCTGCCACACTTTCTCTTATTTCATTATGCTGTTTCATTAGTATAGTCGATGGGAGGGGGAATAGAAGGAGTAGGATTGTGGAATGTATTGTTTTTCATTCTTTACTAGAAGTCAAGGTCATCCTTTGTCTCCGCACTTTCACACCTGACCGGAAGCAGTTGGGCATGGATGCCAGCATGGAAGAAGAAGATTGGACCATGTGATGGACTGTGGGTGTGGGGACAAGATCACGAACTTTTAACTGGGTGGGATTCTGATGTAACTTCCAGAGTTGTAATCCCACAGCACGATGCCAACATGCCTGTCTTATTAAATTGGAACTGTAAGCATAGTTTTCCCTTTGACTCTGATTTAATTCTGCATGGTATCTGGAACGCTGACATATGCATTCCTAGTGGACGAACTAAAAAACCACCAGATACACTACAGATGGGAAGCCCCAGCCGGATTAGTGCTCAACTACCTGGGACAAAGACACCGTCTTAACTCAGTTTGGAAGGCCAGAGATTTTTACAGCAACGTATTAAAGGCTGGTTACCCCTCGTCTCCAGGATCTAGAGAAAGGGAGAAAGTAGGAGAGGCCAGACAGCAAGATGCCCAAGGATCATTGGAGGTGGCCCAAGTTTTGAATCCTCTGGTGGAGTCAGAAGGAATTAAGGAGCAAAGACAAACCCAAGCGGCTACCAAATGCAAGGAACAAGAACTAAAGAAGCAACAAGGCCAACAACAAGCCCAGGCAATGGTTTAATAAACCACAAATATTAGCTCAGAAGCGGTGGGAGGAGCCAGACCAAAAATCAAACTACAGGATTTCCAGGTGGCTCTTAAAAAGCTTCAGGGAGCTAAAGATGACAATTAAATTTTTAACTTGGAATGTCAATGGCTTAAACTCACCACAGAAAAGGAAAAAAATATACCATTATCTGAAACAATTCAAAAATGACGTAATTTGCCTGCAAAAAACACATATTAGAACAAATGACCAGAAATATTTGATGAATGCAAGACTGCGACAACATTTTGTGACCTCCGCTTTGGAGAAGAAAATGGTATAGTTATATACCTAAGAAAGGATATAAAGGCTGAACTAATTGAAGCAGACTCTCAAGGAAGATATATTGTAATAGAACTATTGTTAGAAGGAAAAAAGATAACTCTTAATGGGAGTATCTGCCCCTAATCAACAACAAGAAAAATTCTACAAGACACTCCATACCAAGTTAATACAATGGGAGTACAGATCCTGCATACTAATGGGTGACTGGAATGGAGTTTTGGATACCAAGAAAGATAAGAAAGGTCTTTTGCAAAATACTCAAACACGTGCGAAATTACCTAAGTCTTTTTTCAATATGATAGATGATTTGGAGCTAAGAGATATTTGGCGAGAAAGGAATGCTAAAGAACAGGACTTTACATTTTTTTCTGATAGACATCAATCTTTTTCTATGATTGACTTTATACTAACTACAAATGATTTGCTTTCTAAGGTAAAGAAGACGAAGATATGTTCCAGAGTCTTAACAGATCATAACCCGGTCTGGATGGAATTGGAATATGGGAAGGAATCTAGAAGATGTTGGAGGTTAAATGAAAATTTATTTAGATATGAGAAAAATGTCAATGAATGTAAAAAATTGTTGAGAGAATATTTTGTTTTCAATATGAACAAGGGTACATCTATGGAAATGGTTTGGGATGCAAGCAAAGCGTATATGAGAGGAATCCTAATAAATTTAAATAAGCTACATAGATATAGACAGGGTGAAAAAAGAAAGGAACTAGAGGAAGAGATAAAGAAGAAAGAGCAGGAGTTAATATCCAACCCAGGTGATAAGAAGACAAAAGAGGCAACTACCTTATTACAAGCGCAATTTAATATGTTGATGTCAGACCAGGTGGCTACTAATTTGTTATATGCTAAACATAATACTTTTTGCAATGCATATAAACCAGGCAGATGGTTAGCATATATGACGAGGAAAAAACAAAAATCTTGTACCATACAAAAAAATAGGCCATAAAGGTAAAGAAGTTCATCACAGGATATGATCAAAAAGGTCTTCTTAGAATTTTACACAAGACTGTACAAAGACTGTACACTGGTGATAAAATACAAAGCTTAGATATAGATAGATACTTGGAGAAAGAAAAAATACCTATAGTTAAAAATGAGCAAAGGGAGAGATTGAACCAACCAATAACTTCGGAGGAAATCCTCCAGGTAATTAAACAGTTTAAAGATGGGAAAGCACCTGGTACAGATGGTTTGACAGCGGTTTTGTCAGCACTCTTTCATTCGATAATCAGGAAAGAAGACCACAAGACTCCATTGATAGAAATCAAGTGTACTTTTACTAATTATAAATGAACAGAAGCGAAGCAAAGCGAAGTCTGATTATTTAGGCACGAAAGCGAATAATATATTGTATAATTCATTCCCCTCCCCTTGGCATTCCATGTACAGTTCAATTATAATTCTCCCAAGTGTCAGGTGTGAGATAACTTCGAAAGGCATCACTAGGATGGAATACAGATGCCGTTGGCCTTGGCGGGAAACACTTCTCCTCCACATGCGCAGTAAGGTGGGCAGTTCAAACTCCAGAATCTTCCTCACAACAATCAGTCCCCTCCCAAATACCATGACCCCCCCCCTCCCTGTTTCAATGGCAGCCGAAGCAGCAGCAAAGTGGAGGCTGACATCTGGCCCTCCTCCGGAAAAAGGTCGTCAGACCTGGAAAATGACAAAGCACAAACAAACAGACGAACAACAAGAAACAGAAAGGGAAAAACGGGGGGGGGAGAGAAAAAGTCAGGAAATATGGGAAAACTAAGTCTTGTCAGGATAAGCAGAATAGAACTGGCGGAGCAACTCAGGGGCCCGGACATGTGATTTGTCCACCAACTCGGCATGAGACGGGGGAAAATGCTTCCAAGCCACTAGGTACTGAATCCAATTCCGCCATCTGCGAGAGTCCAAAATTTCGCGAACCTCAAAATGTTGTTCACCATCAATCAACACGGGGGCAGGTGGCGGATCAACCGGTGGATGTAAAGACGAAAAGCGAACAGGCTTAATGAAGTTAACGTGGAAAACAGGATAGACCCAGCTGAGGTGTTTAGGCAGCTGTAGGCGAACAGAAACAGGATTGATGACCTTGTCAATAGGAAATGGGCCAACATACTTAGGCCCTAACTTCTTGGATTTCTGGGTAGTTTGAAGAAACTTGGTGGACAGATAGACCTGATCACCCACTTTGTAATCAGAAGGCCTAGCACGTTTCTTATCTGCCTGTTTCTTATGTGTGCGATGTGCAGCGTCCAAAGTCCAAAGTGCTAAAGGCCAAACATGCTGAAGACGATCACTCCACTCAGAGAGAGATGAAACTTGCAGCTGCTCACGAGGAACTTCAGGAATAGGGACAAAATCCTGTCCAGACACTACCTGGAAAGGGGTGAAACCAGTGCTGCTATGCACAGAATTATTATAAGCCACCTCCACATGTGGTAACAAGTCCACCCAATCATCTTGCTGGTAGTTGATGAAACAACATAAATACTGTTCTAGAACAGAATTAGTCCTCTCACAAGCCCCATTAGTCTGATGGTGGTGGGCGGAGCTTAAGCCCTGGGCAGAGCCAATCCGTTTAAGAAATTCTTTCCAGAATACTGAGGTGAATTGTACGCCTCTATCTGAAATGATGCGATCAGGCACTTCATGTAAATGGTAAACGTGAGAAATGAACATTTTTGTGAGGGCTTTAGCAGAAGGAATCTTGGGGCAAGGTATAAAATGAACTTGCTTGGAGAACAAGTCGGTAACCACCCAGATAATGGTGTGCCCCTGGCTCTCAGGAAGTTCGACAATGAAGTCCATAGAGATCTCTCTCCATGGGGCGACAGGGCGAGCTACAGTCTGGAGCAAACCCTGCGGTTTTCCAGGCGAGCATTTAGCGGCAGCACAAACGGGGCAACTGGCGACATAAAGCTCAATGTCTTTTTTCAAAGAAGGCCACCAAAGCTGCCGTTTCACGAGATGCAGCGTCTTCACGAACCCAAAATGCCCCGCCATCCTGGAATCATGAGCCCGTTGGAGAACCACCAGACGAAGAGAGGCAGGGACGTAAAGTTTCGCCCCAATCCATGGTAAGTCATCCCTCAAGGTGCATTCATTTTTATGCTGCTGGAACCAATCGTCATGAGCAAGGGCGTTCTTGAGATTGGAGAGAAAATCCTGGGACATTTCCACTTTAGAACGTGCCTGTTGTCTAGTAACCACAGGAGCAGCGAGGCTTGATGTGGGAACAACCGGCTGGACCATGCTGAGCTTAGAACAGTTGTACTGAGGGAGCCTGGACAAAGCATCAGCCATGAAGTCCCCCCCCCCCCCGGTATGTACTTTAGGGTGAAATTAAAATGATTGAAATGCTGAGCCCAGCGCATTTGCTTAGGGGAAAGTCTCCTGGGAGTTCTCAAAGCTTCTAAATTTTTATGGTCAGTCCACACCTCGAACGGGTGCTTAGCGCCTTCTAGGAAATGACGCCATGTGGCTAAAGCCCAACGAACAGCAAATGCTTCCTTTTCCCAGATAGCCCAACGCCTTTCTGTGTCAGTGAGTTTACGAGAGGTGTATGCACAGGGTTGTAATTTACCTTGATCGTTGGTCTGAAGCAATACAGCCCCCACCGCCATGTCACTGGCATCAGCTTGAACCACAAATGGTTTGCCCATGTCCGGGTGCTTCAGAACCGGTTCCTCGGCAAAAAGTCGTTTTAACTTCTCAAAAGCAGCTTGACACTCCATGGTCCAATCCAACGGCTTGTTAGGTCTGGGTTTCGGCCCACCTTTGGACTTCAACAAGTTAGTGATGGGAAGAGCTATTTTAGCAAAAGAAGGGATGAACTGGCGATAGAAATTGGCAAAGCCTAAAAATTTCTGCAACTGCCTGCGCGTACGAGGCACCTCCCACTCAGTGTCTGCTTTGACCTTAGCGGGGTCCATCTCCACATCTGCGTGGGAGATACGATAGCCAAGGTAGTCTACCTTCTCCTGATGAAATTCATATTTGGACAATTTGGCATAAAGCTCCGCAGCTCGGAGCTTCTTCAGCACCGTACAAACCAGCTTGACGTGTTCGTCACGTGTTTGCATGTAAATAAGGATATCGTCCAAATATACGATAACGCCTTTGTAAAGATGGTCATGCAAGACCTCATTAATCAATTGCATGAAGACCGCAGGCGCCCCCTGCAGGCCAAAGGGCATCACACGGAACTGGAAACAACCCAGGGAACAGTTGAAAGCTGTCTTCCACTCGTCTCCCTCCTTAATACGGACTCTATAGTATGCCTCCCGTAAGTCCAGTTTAGTAAAAATGTGCCCCTTTCCCAGCTGGGCCAGCATATCCTTCATCAGTGGCAATGGATAAAGGTTTTGGGCTGACACAGAATTCAAATTTTTGAAGTTCACACATAATCTGAGAGAGCTATCTTTCTTTTCTCTGAATAGCATAGGAGCAGCCACCTTGGGTCTAGCTGGCTCAATGAAACCCCTCTTCAAGTTCTTGTCAATAAATTTTCTCATCTCCTCTATCTCCCTGGGTGACATAGAATATATCTGGGGTTTTGGAAGCGCCACTCCAGGTAAAATCTCGATGGTGCAATCAGTGGGTCTGTGGGGTGGGAGCTTATCAGAAGATTTTTCACTAAAAACTCTTCTTAGATCCCAATATTCTTTCAGAATTTTCTCTTCCCCTTCGATTCTCTCCTGCCCCCTGGCTGCCAAAGTGGGGTTGGAGCCAGTAGGCTCTGGGGCTTCAACCTCTCCATCAGATGCTGCGCTAGTGCAAATGCGTAGCCACCCCTCCCTCCAGTTAATGCGAGGATTCCATTTACGAAGCGAGGGGAGTCCTAAAATAAGGGGCCGGTCCATCCCAGGTGCCACAATAAAAGAGATTAATTCTTGATGGGTTCCCATCTTCATTTCCATTGGCTCAGTATAAAAATGGGCAGGGTCCCCACCCGCAATGGAACCATCAATTTGGCAAAAAACAATAGGGGTTTTCAAAGTCCTCAACTTCAATCCCAGTTTCTCCATCATTGCTGGACTAATCATACATCGGGAACAGCCAGAGTCCAACAGAGCTAAAAGCTTCTCCGTCTCGCCAGGAGATGGCACCCTTAATTCAATAGGGATTAACATGGGGCCTTTATTTGAACTCACCCAACGATGCAAGGTGTCGTCATCAGATTCGTCAGAGGAGCTGGCGGTAACATCCCCCTCCTCCTCCTCAGGCAGGAAACGCTGGGGAACATTCTCAGCAGCGCACGCAGCCTCTCTCTTCTTCCCCGGGGCCTTGCCTGCCCTCCCCTCCCTTCTGGGAGGGGGTGGAGCGGTCTGAGCCAGTTTAATGCGGCAATTCACAGCGCGATGGCATTCCTTCCCACAACGGAAGCACGTGAAAGGCTTGGTCTTGCCGGTGAAGCTTCCCTTCACTTCACTTCTGATGCGAATCGGGGCTTTTTGGGCTGAGGGGGGGGCGACCTCTCTGCTTCTCCCTCTTTCATGCATTGAAGTCTGGCCAAATCTAACTCAACGTCTGCAGCATTTTCATACCAAGCAGCAACTCGTCGGGGAAGGTGTCTGTTAATGTACTGCTGGTAAATGTCCTCATTCAATCCCAAGGCAAACTGATCCAATAAAGACTCTTCTGACCATCCCCTCATATAGGCTGACAGCTGTTGAAAATCCTGAATATATTCAGCCACTGGTCTATTTTCCTGCTTTAGGGCCATAAATTTCACCTTCCCGCTTTTCTCAATCAGCGGGCCATCAAACCTCCTCTTCAGTGCAGCCATAAAGTCATTAAAATTCCTCAGGAGAGGGGAATTGCATTGGTGTAAGCTCACCATCCAGTCGGCCGCTTTGTCTTCCAATGAGAGTAAGACCATCCTTACTTTCATCTCATCCGTTTCTAAATCCGGACCATAAATTTCCATATAATTCCAAATCTAAATGACAAACAACCCTAACCTTTTGGGATCGCCATTATATTTCACTGTTAAGGGAGGGACTTTTGCCATTCGGCGTCACCTAGGGCCCCCCCTACTCTGGCAGCAGCCCTGGCTGGGGGAGGGGGGAGGCTGGTTCTGGGTTTCCTTGCTCCCAACCTCCCTCGGCTTCTTCACCCTTCCTTAATCTATGCATGGAGTACCTTTGTTCAAATTCTTCCGCTTGCTCCCTTTCCATTGCTCTCCCATGGGTCTTGCGTTCGGACATAGCTTCCTCAAGGAGCTGCTTTGCCTGGGACAATTTGTAATCTTCGTCCTCAGCCTCATCCCATTCAGCTGGTTTCTTTTTTGGTCTCCTTCTTGTGACTCCTGCATCCAACTCCTCAGATTCCTCTTTTTACCCGACACCCAAAGTCCATCGGGGGCGAACAGTAGGCTCTTCCACTCTTAGGCCAGCCAGCCTTTCAGTTAAAGATGGTTCTGTGGTTGCCCCTTCAGTCTCCTTTTCATCACTCACATGCAAAGACATTCTTTTTCTTCTTCTGAGAACACCCCCCTCGGTAGGTTGTAGCTCCTGGTGGGGTGGAATGTGAGACTTCGCTTAATTGTCAGCACTCCTTCATTCGATAATCAGGAAAGAAGACCACAAGATTCTATTGATAGAAATCAAGTGTACTTTTACTAATTATAAATGAACAGAAGCGAAGTCTGATTATTTAGGCGCGAAAGTGAATAATATATTGTATAATTCATTCCCCTCCCCTTGGCATCCCATGTACAGTGCAATCATAATTTTCCCAAGTGTCAGGTGTGAGATAACTTCGAAAGGCATCACTAGGATGGAATGCAGATGCCGTTGGCCTTGGCGGGAAACACTCCTTCTCCACATGCGCAGTAAGGTGGACAGTTCAAACTCCAGAATCTTCCTCCAGCACAACAATCAGTCCCCTCCCAAATACCATGCCTCCCCCTCCCTGTCTCAATGGCACCCGAAGCAGCAGCAAAGCGGAGGCTGACAGGTTTATTATAAAAATTTACAATTAGAAATGGTAGAACCCCTTAAGGAATTATTTAACAGAATCCAAATGGAAGGAAAGGTACCTCCATCTTGGAGAACAGCTTTTATATCCCTGATTCCCAAAGAAGATCAAGATCTCAGCCAGCCAAAAAATTATAGGCCTATATCATTACTTAACACAGATTACAATTTTTTTGCCAAAATATTAGCAAACAGGTTGATGTTAGTTATACAGCAACTGATTCACAATGATCAAACTGGTTTTATACAAGGGAGACAAATGAGAAGTAATGTAAGACAAATTGTTAATATATTGACGTATCTGGGAAAGAATAACCAAGTCCCCGCAGCGCTTTCTGGATGCGGAGAAAGCATTTGATCGAGTGAATTGGCAATTTCTAATGAAAATAATGCAAAAGATGCAAATTGGAGAGTACTTTATACAATCTATCAAGGCAATATACCAGGAACAAACAGCACAAATTATAGTTAATGGTAGCTTAACAGAACCTTTTAAAATTGAAAAAGGTAAAAGACAGGGTTGCCCCCTATCGCCATTATTGTTCATTTTAACCCTGGAGTTATTGCTGAATAAAATACGAGGGTCAGATGATTTACAGGGAATTAAGATTAGACATCACGAATTCAGATTCCGAGCATTTGCGGACGACTCAATTGTAATTTTAACCCAACCAGGGAAATCTACTAAGGCCTTAATGAATATGATTAATCAATATGGTCAAGTATCTGGGTTTAAAATAAATTTAGGCAAAACAAAGATGTTAGTTAAAAATATGAACACAAATCAAAGAGAAGAATTAGAAAGAATAACAGGATGTGAGATAGTAAAAGGGGTTAAATATTTAGGAGTTTATATTACAACCTAAAATGGGAAATTATATGTATAATTACGAACCATTATGGCACAGAATTCAGGTAGAGATGAAAAAATGGGAAAAATTACAACTGTCTTTTTTGGGAAGGATAGCAGCAGTAAAAATGAATGTTTTGCCCAAGTATTTATTTCTCTTTCAAATGATACCAATACTTTAAAAAGATGCAAATTTGGTAGATTGGCAGAAGAGTATTAACAAATTTGGGCAGGGAAGAAACCAAGAATAAAACTTAAAATAATGCAAGATGTACGTGAGAGAGGAGGCTTGAAAATGCCAGGTTTAAAATTATACTACGAAGCAGTAGTTTTATCAATAATTAGTGACTGGATCAACTCAACGGAAGATAGCATACTGAACATTGAAGGGTATGATTTGGTATATGGTTGGCCTGCTTATTTGATATATGATAAAAAGGTAGATAAGACTTTTATAAGTCATATTTTAAGGAATGCTCTACTGCGTGTCTGGAAAAATATCAATATAAGTTAAATGACAAGATACCCATGTGGGCAATTCCCAGACACGCAGTAGAGAATATAAGCATACAACAAAAACAGGATGTAACCACATATAGACAGCTTCTTACTGCAGAAAGAGGTACATTACAGTTAAAATCTCTGAATGTATTAAAAGAGGAAAGGGTAATTCAAACATGGTTTCAGTATGGCCAGATGGAAAAAAGACCAGAAAATTAGCATCACGCAGAATAAAGACAATCTAATAAAACAGATTAGGGATCAAAGCCCAATGCATATAAAAAGGTTATATAATATATTGATAGAAATAGATTCTGAAACTGAATTAGTTAAAGACTGTATGATAAAGTGAGCACAAAATTTTGAAGAACCAATAACAATGGATACATGGGAAAAGATATGGGTAAGGAATGCAAAATTTATGCAAGCCCAAAACCTGAGAGAGAATTTCTATAAGATGTTTTATAGATGGCACTTAGATCCTAAAAAATTGGCTTGTATGTATCCGAATTTGCAACCTAAATGCTGGAGATGTGATTGTGTTGATGCTATGTATTACCATATATGGTGGATTTGTAAAAAGGTTAAAGCATTCTGGATAAAGGATAAAGGTATTCCTGTTAGGTATAATTACAGACTGTACAGTTATAGAGACTAATATGAATTTAATCTTACAACGGCAGCAAGATTATTGGTGGCGCAGTACTGGAAGAAGGAAGAACTACCTAATATCCAAGAATGGACACTAAAAGTAACAAACTTAGCAGAGATGGCTAAAATATCAGCATATCTTAAGGACCATTCAGAGGAGAAATACAAGCTGGAATGGAGAAGATGGATTGATTATATTCAGAATAAATATGGGTCTAAGAAATTCCAGATAGCTTATGAATGAATGAGCAAGCAAGGATACAATTTGCTTAAAGTTGGCTTTATAAAAGGGGAGTTAAAGTACAAGTGAGGGATGATGCTAAAGTCTGTTAGCTTATCTTAGAATATGGATGTTAATGTTTATACCCTGTATTTGCTCTGGGAGGTTGGGTTTGGGGGGGTTGGGTTGGGGGGGGGGTTAGGGGAGGTATATATTTGTAAAATAAAAATTTTCAATTAAAAAAGAAGTGACAGACACAATAACAGGGTGACAGTTGAGAGGAAGAAGATTTTCACTGTTTCTCAGGAGTTGCATTTTGGGCTGAAATATTCCTGTATCTTGGGTCATGAAGCGAGGAGCAATACATAATAGCAGCTCTGTAGCTCTGCTTTCTATTTCCAGATAAACTTTGATAAGGTGCCAATGGAAATGCGCCTACCATTCAAATGCATAATCAAGCGAGTCTTTTTGTCGGCCATCCAAATTGAATTCAAGCAGTCCGCACATCAAAAGAGCTTACGGGCTAAGTTACACTGGCTGCAGGTAGGTGCCTTTGCTCTTGGAGAAGGCTAATCTCTCTTCCCCCCAGGGATTAAGACGCTGGGTTTCCGAAAGATGATCGCCTCAAGGCCCTTATCGCTGTACTTATCCAGGGTTGTCTCCTAGAAATCCACTTGGTGGTGTTCCTGAAAGAGAAAAGACAATCAAAAATGTTACAGCTGTGTTTTATAAAAAACATTAACATCACAATTTCCTCCTCAGCAAATCCTCTTAGGTTTTCCTCTTAATCTGGTGACACACCTCTACCTTCTTTCCAATCCATTGGCATTTTAGTTAAATAGAGGCTGGCACATCCCGCCTGCAAAGTTCCTTGTTTAGAAATAACGGCTAGACTGGCAAACTGGTTAATGCCCTCCCTATATCCATGTTCCCCTCCCTTGAAGGTGGACAACCAACTCCCCGATTCCATGTTCCCCGTGGTGTTTCACCCTGTGGCTCCTCCCAAATCCATCGCACTCGATTCAGGTGAGATGAATTTCAAGCACCAATTGACCCACAAATTCAGGGATACCCAACCTTGATAACTTTTAAGACCAGCCGGCTGGGGAATTCCGGGAGTTGAAGTCCAAAGGACTTAAAGTTGCCAAGGTTGGACATTCCTGAATTAACCAAAACAGGCATTCAATTCATCTCTCTCTCTCTCTCTCTTTCTTTGACTTAGAACCGAAACCTTTCATTGACGTCAGCATCATCATTCGATTCAATGAATACAGCAAAGTGTTGCAGTTCAAGTAAGTAAATTATATTCAGCCGTGTCTGAAACAGGCATTGTATCTGTCTGGTTCCTAATAACACAATAGCCATGTTCTTCCCATTCAGAGAAAAGGTAAAACAGTCCACTGATTCCGTAGGTGTAGCTTTTGGCATAACATTTCAAGATGACTTCCTCCACAGTTCCCTCTAGAAGATGTGGGGTCTGATGGCAGGTCCTGGCAGATAAAATCCAGGAGCCCTTCCCGCTCCCCCTATTCCAGAGTTGCTCTCCTGCAGATTTCTTGGGTCAGTTCTGATTTCCTTCTGCCAGGTATTTCATGGTTCTCATCCAGGAAATGGCCTTGAAGGTGGATTGGAGATTACTAATAGCTGTGATTGACCTCTTCACTCCAGCCAAAGACCCAGAAGTCAAGAAGCAGAAGGTAGTCGCCGTCTCCACTTGGGAGGGATGTATTAAAAACTGGAGGAATTAAAAAGAAAAAGGGAACCCTCCCCCCCTTTGAAAAAAGCACAAGCTTTTTGAAAGGCTTGAAGATACTAACTGAAGAAGCTTCAGTAAACAGATGTGAAAATGTGTAATGTTTGTGCTTGAACCCAATTGAGGATATCTGTTCAGACTTATTTCTGTTTTAAAAGGCCGGGTTGATACAGAAAGATATCGATGCTCTTAACACGGAATTGATGGAATCCTCTTTGATGGACGTATCCACTCTTAGTTTCTTTGAGCACTTCCACATTTCTCCACTGAAGGTATCTTATCATAGAACAGCAGTTCCTCCCCCAAAGGTCTCCCCTGGCACAAGGCAGTTCCAGGGCACCTGAAAGGGGCGAAGCATTTTGCCCCAATGCCTCTCAGCTATGGATGTCAGAGCATTGAAGTTTGCGGTTCGGCCCAAGTGCCAAGGCTTTAGCACCAAGAGTACTTATTCCCTCCAGTGAGCATCGCCTGAGACCCCCCCTCTGAGGAGAACCACACAGCCCCTTCCTCATTTTCCTGTTTTACATCCTTACATGAGCCCAGCAGGGAGAAAATGGCTTTGTGGCGTTCTAGCTCTGCTTTCATATATGATAATGATTAATTTCTTTCTCCATTATCTAGCTAACTAGATGGAAGAAAACATCTCTTGGGTTAATTTGGAATAATTTGTGGAACTGGCGTTAAATTCTGGTTTAACTGGCGTTAAATTCTGGTTTAAATTCTGGTTCGGTTACACTTTTGAGCCTAAAGGCTTCTTTTAGAGGACCACAAATTCCATAATTTGCTTTTCATTATCATGGCCCTAATAGAAGGCATTATTTCTAATTCTATTTCTCCCTGTCCCCCAATATTTTAAAAGTGCCTTTTTTATCAGACGGCTTTGCATTTAAATTTCTTAAGTTCTGTGCAGAAATGCTAAATTGAAATTTCAGCAGAACATTCCTTGCGGAATTCTTTGATTCCCTCCTCAATTTAATAAAATGCAAACAGGATCCAGAGCCAGCTTTGAAATAAGGTTGATATTGAACTTTTTGAAAGGAGACTGTACGAATGAATGAATATGTCTATGAAACTTGCCAGAATTTAAAAAGCTGTCAAAAATGAGTTAACTGAAAACTCAATAATAGTTTTTTTTAAAAAGGTGGTATTTAAATGAATACTGCATTCAGCAAAGCTTAATAACTAACCGTGGCTCTCTTGTTGTGATTGTCATTCAGTTGCTAAGTCATATCCAGTTCTTTGTGGCCCATGGACCACAGCATGCCAGCCCCCTCCCTGCCCTCCACTGTCTCCCGGAGTTTCCCCAAACTCACGGTTATTGGGTCGATGACCCTACCTGGCCACCTCCTCCTCCTCCTCTGCCGTCCCCTTCTCTCCTTCCGCCTTTCCCAGCACCAGGGACTTCTCCAAGGAACGAACCCTCTCTTCTCCTTAAGGGGAGAAAGCATTTCAGCTTCAACAGCTCTCTTAGGCTCTGCTTTCTCTCTTGCCAGCTCCACTTAAGCTGTTCCTTGCACTCTGGCACCGACGCGTTCGAGTCCAATCTGCTCCTGAAAAGCCTTGCAGACAATCTGACCAGTTTGGATGACCTTATCTTCAAGTAAGGGGCTCCGGGATTCGTCTCTGGCGGTTCCTGGCAGTAGAAGCAGCCGAGGGACTCCCAGGGGACTTGGACCATTACTTGCTTCCAGTGGGACAATGGGCCCCGGCCTCCACAGGCATGGATTCCTGCATTTCCTGGGCTTTGTGCTGCTCCTGTCAGTTCAGATTGGAACAGAAAAAGACCCATTTGATAAATATGGATTGAAAAATCCACACACCACATCAAAATTACACTACCTTCCAAGGCAAAAGATACAAACTCCGTTGAAATCAAGTCCCAAACTGCAAGAGGAATTGGATTTCATAATGTATCTATCCACAAAGGTTTTCTAAAACGCAGCCATGAAGATCTCAGGCAGGAGTTTAGGTCCCTGCAGAACCTTCCCTGCAAGGAAGGCCTGGGAAGGACAGACAGGGCTGTCACAGAGAGAGAAGCCTGAGCCAGGGGCCTCTTGTCAAACATGCCTTAAAGGAGGACGTTTTGCAGGGATGCATTGCTTCCCGTTTCCTTGCCATCACATGTGTTAGTTCTTGGAAATGCCAGCCTGGGCTTTGTTAGCAGGGAAAGGACTGTCACCCACACAAATGCCAAATGCTCTTACATGGTGAGGAAGGCCAAGCCTGAAAAGTGATTTCGACCACCCATCTGCTTGCTGGATGGCTTGTCAGATCTGCTGGGTTTCAGTAGAAGGGGATGAAGGTAGCTTGCTCCACAAGGGTGTCCTACAGAGTAGATCCTGTAAGATTCTTTAAATGCAGAGGACGATGGGTTTCTAAGCAATGGATCTCCATTATTCTCCATGAGATTGTTTATCTGCTGCTTTCAGGCTCGCTTTCTTCGAAATCAGATATCAGTTTTACAAAAGAAATGAATTGTTGCGGAGAGTCATCAGCCATTGCATCAGCCAAGTAAGTAGTCCCGATCCTTTGCCCTCCCCCCCCCCTTTTGCATAAACCCCATTACCAAGTGCAGCCCGGAGCCATTGCAGTTTCTCTCCTAGTTAAGTGCTCCTCCTTTTGACCTAGGAATCCCTTCTCTTATACTTCCCTCCTCTCCTGCTTCCAGGACAGGTCTGGGTGTCATTTCAAACACTCATTCTCCTGTGCGCTGCTTGGGGAATCCAAGTATGGGTTAACTTTGTCCATTAGCCTTGAGACTGAGTTATGCAAATTGCTGGCCAGGCCTCCTCTGACTGGACTAGTTCAGTTTTTTAACTCAGTCCAGCCTAAAGAGACGCAAAATAATTTTTTCTAGGTTACTAGACAGATTCATCATCATTATTTCACAAATTCATCATTATTATTTCACAAATTCATCATTATTATTTCACAAATTCGATTCACCCACAAAAGGACGAACGACAAAAGCGCGCCTGACTAAACCGCGGTGACAAAACTGCGAGTTCTAAAGCGCGCCGACGAATGAGCGCTGAAGCGCGCTGACAACAGCATGCCGACAGAAGCGCGCTGTAACCCTAACCCTAAATCTAACCCTAAACCTAACCCTAACCCTTACCTTAACTTAAATCGCGCTTCTGTCGGCGCGCTGTTGTCGGCGCCCTGTTGTCAGCGCGTTGATGAGATCGCGGTTTTAGCGACGCGGTTTAGTTGGAGCAGTTTTGTCGTTCGCCCTTTTGTCAGGTTTACACGCAAATTCATCCTTATTATTTCACAAATTCATCATTATTATTTCAGGTTGGGTTCTTGACCAATTCATCATTATTATTTCGGTTGCATGCTAGACAAATTCACCATTATTATTTCAGCTTGGATTCCACTTCACTGGATTGAGTTCCCTTCAGGGTAAATATCTATGCAAGGGGTTCATTTCTCCTCGGTTACAGTGACGAGTGGATTTTGGCCTTCCCGGAGCCTTCGGGGCCAGGGAACCTCTTTGTTGGAGGCGGGGGTGCACTGTTGTTTACTGTGGGAAGGTCGGTTCGCCGCCTTTGTGTTGTCTTGCGTTGGGGTTCGGTTCGCCGCCCCACGATGGCCACTCTCACCACTGTCTGCCCCCACCACCACCCCGAGGTTGCTCGACGAAATGTGGAGCCCGGACATCCCATCAGAGCCTCTGGAGGCCACGCCTGTGGTCACTGACAGGAATCGAGGCAGGCGTTTTCCACTCTGGCGACTGCCTTTGTGCCTCGCCGATTTGAATCTCCCGCCTTTGCTGTGCTCGTGGTGGCCATTTTGGAGCCCTTTTTTGCACCAGACAACCAGTCCGGCTGGGCGTGGATTCAATTCCCTGCCCGCAGTGACATAGAATCACCAGATTCATTGCTCCACGGAGGTGGGTTCACCACCATTCTACTGGAGCACAAGTTTGATCCCTAACAGCCTCCTGTTTCGATTGCGATCAACATTTGACATTCAGTGAACATGAGGTTGAGCCCTTTCAACTTAACTTAAATGGCGGATCATTCTATTACCAGGGGCAGTGCTGGGGCTTCCACCTTTCCTCAGTTGTCCTCCGATGCCAGTGGGGCCTCATCTAGAGTGGGCAGGGCTCCCACCAGGGCCACCAGCCTCAGACCCCGGGCCACCTCAGCAGCTCCTGCCAGGGCTACTAAGCGCACCAGTAAGTCCAAGAATGGGCCTAGGGATCCCTCAACTCCCAGGCCCCCTCCTATCCTACTGCCTGAAGGGCCTTCTACCTCCGGACTAGCTGGAATTCAAGGTTGGTCTCCAGACCTCCCCCTCTCTCAGGATCTTACAACTGCAGGACCTAGCTCAGGCCTTCAGGGCTCGTCTGATTCTCCAGGGCCCGGCTCAGATCCAGCCCCCTCCCGTTCAGGGGCCTCAGCCACCTTTACTCCCATGGCTGCTAGCAGCAGACCGGAGGATACTCCAGAGTTTGATCTCTCCCCTGGGCTCAGGGACATGATTGCCACTGCCATATCTAGGGGAGTAGATGCAGAGTTACGGCGTAGGAGTCAACGTCCCCCCTCTCCCTTGCCTTCCATCTATAGTGAAGGGTCTGTTTTAGGGGAGGAAGGTGAGATTTTGGATTTGGAATTATTGGATGATGAAGGGCTGGTTCAAGATAATGTTCCCTTCTCGGGCCTCTTCAAACCAGCCCTATTCAAATCTCTTCTTTACAAAGCCAAGGCCACCTCCAATTTGGGGGGAAGAACCACCCAGGCCAGCCCTGACGTGGGCCTTGATCCCACGGGGCGCTTGTTCACTGAACATGTGCAAGAACAGGAGGCTATTCCATCACCCAAATTGTTTCTGGATGTAATCAAGAAACAGTGGGCCCAGCCCACCACAGTTTTGCCCCCCAGCAATGGCGATAGAAAGCTTTATGCTTCCACAATGGAATTGGATGCCATTTTACAGTTTCCCACTGTTGACCCACCAATAGCGGCCTTGGCTTCCCCTGCCCTTATTCCATCCGAAATTTCAGAGAGATTGTAGGCGGAGGACCGCAAGTAGGAGCTCGTTATTCGCAAAACGCACCAGGCTGCTGCCTGGGCATTGCGTGCCGCTACAGAAGCCTCATTCTTCAATAAAACTTCCTTAGTTTGGTCAAGACAACTACAGAAGAGGTTAGGTCCAGAGGACCTGTGCTTTCATCAGGATGTGGTCCAACTGGTGGCAGCTTTGGAATTCCCCTCTGCTGCCACACTCAATGTGGCCAAGTTCGCATCCCGAGCTGTGACATCCAACATAGCCTCTCGTCGCTTGTTATGGCTATGCCATTGGCAGGCAGACGTACTATCCAAATGGTGCCTTGCCTCCACCCCCTTCAAGGGCGGTTCCCTATTTAGTGCAGCGCTAGATCCTATACTGATTGAAACAAGGGACAAGTGAAAGGTGCTGCCTTCGACCGCTAGGCGCACGGATCGGAGGCAACAACTGTATCCTCAGAGGCACCCCTTTTGTTTTTGTTTTTTTTTATTAATTTTTTTTTAATTTTTAATTTAAAACAAGTACAACATCTTTCTTTACATGCTATAGAAAATGTGTCAGTCGGTCACAAATATACTTTCGTGTATCTCCTCCCCAGTCAACAAACATAGCTCATGTTAACTCAAGCATTTTAACTCAAATATTCATACATATCACCATCATCATATATCCATTTTCATTTGACTGTAATTATTATTTAAAAATATTAATAAAAATAATAATCTTAAACAATACATGCCCACATCAGTGGGGGGGAAAAAAGACAAAAAGAACAAAAGACAAGGCAGGGAAGAAAAAACAAAACAAAGAACAAAAACAAACAAAAAAAAGAACACAGGTATATATTATATATATAATAAAAAAAGTATATCAGCTGGTTACAACATGTTTTTGTGCATCTCTTCCATTAATTCATATGAATTCAAATATCTTAACTTTACCATATTAACATCATTATACCTCCACTTTTAGTTGACTACAGTTATTTAAACATCCTTCATCCTTAACTATGCCAAAGAATTAATCCATAACACCTGCTGACATTTCATTTACTTGTTTGTAAAATCCTCTATTAACATCAAATCCTCATATCCTATTTTAGCTGAGCATCCATAATATTTAATACCAAAAAGTCTATCTTCCATGCAGTATAGTTTATTATCATTCTCCCTTCTTTATGTAGTTATATCATATATCATAACATTTTCCCCATATTAATTAATATTTAACTGTATATATTTTATTTTTTAATAGTGGTAATTATTGTAATTAATAACCTTTATATATAGTCCAAAAGTATTTCCAACCTTCCTTTCTCATATCCAATTATTATTTATCATATCAACTCCACATTATATACATTACTATCAATATCAGTTATTATTCAGCTATATCTATTACAAATAAGACTAATTAGATTTAGCTAATTTTAAGTTGTATTCTTCCATCTGTCAGCCTATGTCTCTCCAATAACAAAACCTTCTCAGTCCTATTGCCATTCGTTGAATAGATTTACCAAATGTTTTTATAAGCAAGTCCAAACAGGGATATCTTCGCACCTTTTTGCTCAGAATGTCTCTGATGAGATAATAATGTTGTCCCAGGCTTGTTAAACTTTTCAAATTGACTTTAATTCTCAAAGGTGGAATTATGAAATCTGCCAATGATGTTTCATAAAGTGTAGATTCTTTAGCTCCCCCCCTTTCCAGCATAGCATTTCTTCCTTCCTCCGAGATAGACCAGACGTCATTTTCACATTTTCCATTTGTATTTCAGGAACATTCAAACATTCAGCGTTCTCACCTTTTCCTTCAAGTTTTAAGTCAAATAATCCAATTTTTTTCAAATCTTTGATAAGAATCAAACAGCTTTCGAAATGCAGAAAGAAGTGTATGAAGCGAGCCCTTGGGAATATACTTCGACGCCATGTTGTGTCGCAGTTAGAGACTCTAAGATATTTGCAAGTAAAAACATGCTGGGAGCTGTGCGATCTTATCTGATCTTAGACCAACACAGCCAAGCAATAAAAGTGTCAGATCGTTAGTTTTACAACCCACTTAGAAAGAATCAGGGGGAAATGTTGAAGAATTCCTTAAAGCATTTAAGAAATAGGGTAACCACCAGCCATAAATCCATTTTTTAAAAAACCAATTCGCCGCTAGATTCTTCTTTTCTTTGGTTTCAATTAGCTTAGATTTTAATGCGGACTGTCTCTCTTTGAGTAATAAAATCAGCTTACCAGTTGAAAACACTTCTACCATTCTTAGGGGCTACCTGCAGTTTCGGTTAGCATACAGCTAATCCAGGAAGGGTTGGCAAAAGGGGTTGAAATCCGAGCCCCCCCGAGACCTGCGAATGTCTCTGAGGTCACTGGATATCCCCAAACCTTCACTGTCTCTCCGGGACAGCTAGGATCGTAAACAACCTGTCCAATTCTTCCGGAATAGGGGAATTTCAGGAATGGCCTGAAACTCCGTCTTCTCACTGCTAAGCCCCGCCTTCTTTCAGAGGCAGCCCTTTCGTTTTGGGGAGTCGGGGTACTCCCCTACACCCCCTTATCTAATAGATCTTTTTCCCAGTCCCAGGACAGGTTTCAGGACAGGTCCAATACTAGGGACAGAGATAGGAACCAGCACCAACAATAGGCCCAGGCCCAGCAGCCCTTTCGTGGCGCCAACAACCGGTCCTTTCATAGGTACTGGTCACTCGCTAGAGGTTGGCCCTATTGGTGGGCGCTTAACTACCTTCGTTTGCCAATGGGAAACTACAACCTCCAACACCTGGGCTCTTCAGACTGTGAGGCTGGGCCTCACTCTGGAGTTCTTGGCCATTCCCCTGAGACATTTCATCAAATGTCCGGTACCCAGGTGCCAGGTAAAGTGGCACCTGATGGTCACAGAAATCCAGCATCTCATTTCCATCAGAGCAATAGAACAGTTGCCAAGGGGACAGGAGGGTCTAGGTTTCTACTCCATACTATTCCTAGTTTCCAAGGCCTCGGGAGGATGGCGGGCCATCCTAGACTTGAAATGGCTCAATTTCTACCTCAAATACCAAATATTCAAAATGCAGACACTCGAGTATTCTGGCAAGCATTTGCCAAGGTGATCTCCTCACCTTCATCGACATCAAGGAGACCTACTTGCACGTTCCAATACATCCGACCCATCGAAAGTTTCTGCGCTTCCACTTCGCGGGGCATCATTTCCAGTACCGCGTCTTACCATTCAGCCTATCATCAGTCCCGCGGACCTTCACCAAACTGTTAGCGGTGATTGCAGCCTCTCTGAGGTCAGTTCCCATAAGAGTCAATTGTTATCTCGACGACATCTTAATCTTATCGTCTTCCCGGAACCAGGCCTATCGTGACTTACAGCTGATGATCGACGCCCTACAGGATCACGGATTCATGCTGAACTTTCCAAAGAGCCACCTGCACCCGACCACATCCCTGCTACATCTCAGGACAATCGTCAACTCGGAGACTTGTGTGGTCTCTCTCTCAAGGGAGAGACAGCAGAGCCTGCAATCCCTGGTAAGTCAAGTGCTCAAGCAGAGGTCACTGTCAGCTTTTCTTCATTCAATAATCAGGAAAGAAAACCACAGGATTCCATTTGTTGAAATCAAGTGTACTTTTACTAATTATAAATGAATAGATGAGAAGCTAAGCTAAATCTGGTTAATTAGGCGCGAAAGCAAATAATATATTGAATAATCCATTCCCCTTCCCTTGGCATCCCATGCACAGTCCAATCATAATTCTGCCAAATGTCAGGTGTGAGATAACGTCGAAAGGCATCACCAGGATGGAATGCTGGACTGTTGGCCTTGGCGGGAAACACTCCTCCTTCACATGCGCAGTAAGGTGGTCAGCTCAAAGTCTAGAAACTTCCTCCAGCACAACAATGATTCCCCTCCCAAATACCAAGCCCCCCCTCCCCGTTTCAATGGCAGACGAAGCAGTGGCAAAGCGGAGGCTGACATCCACCTTCCCTTGCAGTATTGTCCCAACTTCTAGGGGAGATGATATCTTGCATAGATGTACCTTGGGCACGGTTCCACGCACGATCACTGCAGTGGTATATACTCCCATTCTAAAGGGCTCACACCAGTCACTCTCTGACCAGGGTTCGCTTACCGACCAAGGTGTCCCTATTGCTCCGTTGGTGGCTGTTGTCCCGCATCCTCAAGGGATGCCTTTTCAAGGAACCGGAGCGGATCGTGGTTACAATGGATTCGAGCCAATTTGGGTGGGGGGCCCACGCCCTGAATCGAGTGGCACAGGGTTGTTGGACTGTCCGGGAGCTGAACAACAACATCAATTGCCTGGAGCTACGGGCCATCCACATAGCCCTCCGCAAGTTTCGAGACATGGTCACCTCCAACCATGTACTAATACTCACCGACAACGTGGCCTCCAAGGTGCATGTCAACCACCAAGGGGGCATGAGGTCCAAAGTCCTGATGATGGAAGCAGAGCGCCTATATCACTGGGCAGAGAACCATCTGTTGTCAGTCTGAGCGGAACACATACCTGGCACTGCGAATGTCCAAGCAGACTGGCTGAGCAGGGCCACGGTGGATCAGGCAGAGTGGCGCTTGCACCCAGCTCTGTTCCTAGAACTGTCCCGCCACTTCGGCGGACCTGTTCACCCAACTCGACAACACACACCTGCCGCATTATTACACCAGGTACCAGGTACCAGAAGCGGAAGGCACCGACGCTCTCCAAAGCCCTTGGCCGGTGGGTCTACTTTATGCCTTCCCGCCTCTGCCAATTGTGCTGCTGGTCATCCAAAAGATTCTGATAGAGCAGGCGGAAGTGCTGCTGGTCACACCGACGTGGCCATAACGCCCCTGGTACATGGACCTTGTCCATCTGGCTGTCTCCCGCCCATGGAGAATTCCAGACAACCTCTCACAAGGAGCTCTCATCCACCTGAATCCACAGCTGTTACAGTTAGCCGTGTGGCACATGAGCGGGCGATCCTGAGTCAGCAGCATTTCTCTGATAGGGTCATCTCCACAATCCAGGGCGTGTGTCGAAGTTGGCGGCGCTCTCCATCCGAGACGACCTCTGCATCTTCCATCCGAGCAAGGTCGTATTACTTTTGGACCAGACCTTTATTCCAAAAGTCAACTCGTAGTTCCACAGGTCCCAAGAAATCACTGTCCCAGATTTCTGTCCACGGCCATCTCACCCCCGAGAACGGCGTTGGCATCATCTCAATGTTCGTCATTCACTTCGCTGCTATGTGAGACGCACTACATCGTTCAGAAGGACAGAGGTCCTGTTCGTGTCCTTCCAACCTGCCACCATGGGTCACAAGGCATCATCACATACCATCGGCCGCTGGTTGAAGGTGTGTATTGTCCTAGCCTATGACTGCCAGTCCCGACCAGTTCCCAGTCGTATCACGCCCCATTCTACCAGGAGTGCAGCCACGACGGCAGCCTGGGTAACGCAGGCCTCGGTGGAAGACATCTGCAGGGCAGCGACCTGGTTATCGCCGTCATCCTTTATCCGTCACTACAAGGTGGACGTTTATGCCTCGGGTGAGGGATCTATTGGACAGCGCGTGCTGCAAAGGGTAGCTTCTTCAGCTACAGCACCAGACCAGCCTCGCTCCAGCCCCTGAAGTCTATCGCATTGGCAT
The DNA here is from genome assembly GCF_051295495.1 of Thamnophis sirtalis. NCBI lineage: Eukaryota > Metazoa > Chordata > Lepidosauria > Squamata > Natricidae > Thamnophis > Thamnophis sirtalis. The sequence goes on from NW_028261382.1 coordinate 20,136,591, forward strand.
GTCCCATGCTTGGATTCCCCAAGCAGCGCACAAGAGAACGACCATTGACTTATCTGAATGGTCTTTCTATGTGCACTGCAAGGGGAATCCAAACCCACCCTCGGCTTCGGCTGTTCTGGGCCTTGACTTCCATGTTTTCCTATGACATTCTGACTTACCTTGACTTCTAGACTTATTTTGCTTCTTTCAAGCCGGCGGATCCCTTGTGCAGAACTGAACCAGTCCAGTCAGAGGAGGCATGGCCAGCAATTTGCATAACTCAGTCTCAAGGCTAATGGACAAGGTTAACCCATGCTTGGATTCCCCTTGCAGCGCACATAGAAGGACCGTTCAGGTAAGTTTTTTGTATTATTTTTTGCTTGTCTCTTTAAAGTTCCTGAAGCAGATGTAAATCCTTGTGTTGGGGCTGGATGTCCTGGGCAACCCCTTCGGCTTAATCAGAGGCCTTTCAGAAGGGACGGAGGCCCTGTTCTACGAGCCCTTTCAGGTAGGGCCTTAGACCATTGTGGGGCAATGATTAAAAGCAGGAAACCTTGGAACAAGGTTCCACCTTCCCACCCCACCAAATCCCCCTGCCCAAATGCATTTTTAAGAAAGGCCTATTTCGGACAGAAGCCCTGAAGACTAATAAACTCCGGGGGGAGGGGGATATCCGTGAAATCTCGGCTCTCGTTCATGACTCCCTTCAGGGCTGCTGCCAGTGTGCAATAAGACTCAGGATGTGGAGGCTCCTTTCCCACTCTGGCTTTTTCCTGGGGGCTCCAGCAAGGAGCATGTGCTAGTGGCCATGTAGTTTTAAGTAACTCATTTCAAGGGTTCAGCTGCCGCCCAAGCCCTCCACAGCCACGATTGGCCAGGGTGCTGGATGCCCACTTAACGCTTAGCTTTGCTCTCAAAGTCTGCTTGGGATCTGCTTCTCCGTAGGGAACTGTCCGTTTGCGCGAAGATTTTGCCGAGGGGTTTGTGATTGGCGTGAGGAGTCATCTTGGCCACACTTTCGGTAGGTGGGGCACCTTGGGTGGGTGGAGGAGCTTCCTGGAGCTGTTCTCCATCGGCGTCCCTGAACTTCCCTTGGCTTGCAGGGGATGCAGCAGGCTTGTTGTCCTGCATCACTGACTTGGTCGGAATGGGCCTGGCTGCCATCACCATGGATGAGGAGTTCCAGCAGAAGAGACAAGAGGAGATGGGGCGCCAGCCGAGGGACTTTGGGGACAGCCTCGCCAAAGGTGGAATGGGTTTTCTGCGGGTAGGCTGTTTTTTTAGATACTGCTTGGGATTCTGGGTTTTTACCCCCTACTGCAGGGGTGTCCAAACTTGAGAACTTTAAGACACGTGGGCTGGCTGGGGAATTCTGGGAGTTGACATCCACAAGTCTTAACGTTCCCAAGTTTGGACACCCCTGCCCTACTGTATTAAATGAACCCCACCTCCAACCTGTGCTACGTTTGTTGTGTTTTGGGTCTCTTTCATTTTCTCCTGCTAGTGAGTAAAAGAAAAAACAAAAACCAGACAGCCTACCAAAACAACAGAAATAGAACTATTAATTACATGCAGTAACATTGTGTTTTGATATCGTTTTCAAGCGTTAAGTGTTTCCTAGACATTTTGGGGACAAGATGTACCCTCCCTCTCTGTGTCCTTTGTGTGTGCGTGGGTGTGGTGGGAGAGCCCGCTTGAAGGTGGGGAATGAGTTTCCCCAGAGAGCAAGCTGAGGATCCCTGGGTACCAGTCACCTTCAGGGGCCCCTTTTCAGGAGCAGTAGTAGTGATGAAAGGGTGCCGTGATGTAGAATGCAATTAGGAGTTTTGACCCTACAGCATTTGGCAATTTTTTCTATGGACCAGAGTTTTCGAACAGGTCAGAAACAGGAAGCTGGGTTGGAATTCCTAGGCCTTGTTTAACTTCTTCTGCCCAGCAAGCCAGTGGCCCAGAAGACCTCCTGGCACCAGAACCTGGCAAAAGTTACAGCCAGTTCTTGGATAATCTCCAGCCACACAGAACCCCATCCATTCTCTGGGGTTTAGGCCTATTCCAGCCAGGTAGGCTGGATTCATGCTGAGGAATTCCTAGAATTGACACGCAACCTTCTCATAGCTAATATGACACACTATTTTCCCAAATTACTTTGGGAAGAAATGAAAAGTGGAATATAGTCTTGTTTTTCACAGACTGGGTCGTATATTTAGCTGTCTTTATTATCAGAATTTCTGGTTCTGATGAATTGTCTTCAGATGAAAGTTTGAGTAGGCTGAACCCATTTTAGCCGTGAACTCAAAAATTTCCCCAAAGTGGAGGGTTGGGGTGAAATGAATGGGAAACTTTGTCATTCAAACTTGCTGCACCATCTCTCTCTCCCTCCCCCCCCCCCACGCCTGTTTTCTTTAAGGGAGTTGTTGGCGGAGTAACTGGGATAGTCACAAAACCTGTAGAAGGTAAGTGAACTGGAGTTAAGTTAATTCTCACATAATTCAGTCAAGACACGTATAAATATGACAGCAACTTTAGTAACTGCTTTGCTGCATGTTCCGTTTAAATGTCCCTGATTTGAATCGCCTGAAATATGGTCATTACATGAAGTGAAGCATTAAGCAAGAGGTAAGAACGCTAAAGAGTGAAATGTTAAAGAGAAAACCAACACTTCTTGTGTTGATTATTAAAATGCTTAAATTAAAAATTAAATGAAATTAAAATGCTTTTAATTTAGTGGCACTGTTTGCAGTCAGAAAATGCCATCCTGTTTTTCCCTCCCTTGATCCTGAAAGGTGCCAAGAAGGAGGGTGCGGCTGGCTTCTTCAAGGGCATCGGGAAGGGACTGGTGGGAGTGGTGGCCCGCCCAACCGGGGGCATCATTGACATGGCCAGCAGTATCTTCCAAGGGATCCAGAGGTGAGCCCGGCAGCCATCTGGGGGGGGGGTCACTTCCCAGGATTCCTTTCCCAGAAGGAGACCAAGGCAGCCTCACATAGAAATCGGTATGTGAGAACTTGACCCGGATGAGAAGGGGAACATGGGCACACACGAGCCCCATGCCGTCTTCTTGGTTGTGTGAATTGGGCCTTTCGGTGCAGAGCAGCAGGATGCCTTCTGCTAGCTGCTGCTCCCTAAAAGAGTTTCTGGAGCGGAGTCCCTCTGGAATGGGCTGTAGAAGAATGCGAGGAAACAGATCTTTCCAGAAGGTCCTCTCCAGTGGTGGGTTTCAAAAATTGTTGGAACCTACTCTGTGGGTGTGGCTTCCTTTGTGGGAGTGGCTTGCCACCCATGTGACCGGATGGCAGTGGCTTGCCACCCAAGTGAGCGGATATGAAATTATGAATTAGTACTTAGGTCAGTCCAAGTAGCTATTCAGAAACTCTGGCATTGAAGCATGCAAGTCTTAAAGCTATCAAGTTACAAGATCCTTGCCAGTGGTGGGTTTCAAAATTTTTTGGAACCTCTTCTGTAGGTGTGGCCTGCTTTCCAGGTCCACTGGTGGAACTTCTTCTAACCGGTTCGGTAGATTTGACGAACCGATTCTACCGAATAGGTGCGAACTGGTAGGAACCCACCTCTGGTCCCTTCACTAGAAAGGACTTCCCTCCCCTCTCCTCACAGGGTGGCCAAGCCAACCAAAAAAGTCTCCAGACTGCACCCCCCTCGCCTGATTCGCGAAGACAGGATCATTTGGCCCTATGACCGAGATGAGGCCGAGGGTTGTGACCTGTTTGAGGTACAGTCTTTACATGTAGCTGCCTAGATATGCCTCTGTGTGTGTGTGTGTGTGCAAGCGGTTTCTGTTGCTTTTGTGGATGTTGACTGTGGGGAGCCCGTGATGAAATTGTTCTCTCTCCCCCCTTGTTGTGCAATCTTTGACTTGCATCCCACACCCCTTTCTAATCTTCTTCTTCTTGTTTCTCCCTTTCTCCTTCCAAGCATGCCCATTACGTTTCTCCTTTCCTGATTAACTTAACCATCTTTATCTGACTTGGTTTGATTTAAATGTAAAAGACTTAATTCCGGAGACCTTCACTGGTTGGGCGTTGTTATCCCTGAGCCTTTACATATTGTTCATACCAACTTTGGATAGTCTTCATTTTGAATGTCAGGGCAACTATTTCTTCATGCCAAGAGTAGGGAGCTGCTAGGAAAGGGGGCTCTGGGTAGGAAGAGTGGGAGGAGACCCTTCTTCCTAAATGGTTTCTACCGGAGACCAAAGACATTTTTGGAACTTCATTTTGTGATATGCAAAGAGGAGGGTCTCTGCCTGAGGGTCTGATAATAAAACCGCTGGCCTCTCCTGGGCATCTCGTTCTGTGCAGCCTTCCCCAGGCAGGTGGTGAAATGTGCACTGCGTTTGGTACACTTGTGCTCAATGTCGCAACATAAGTGCAAAAAAGTCAGCACAGACGCTGTGATGTCCTGACCCAAGTTTTCACCATCAGCATGGATAAAAGCAGGCAGCGGTTTTGCCATGGGTGGATATTTTGGGGGTCTTCCTGTGGACCCTAAATCAGAAACCTCTGTGACTTGTAGTTTGACAATCCATCTTCCATCAAAATCTGACTGGAACAGATTTTCTACTGGAACGTCTGGTAGGGAATCTGACTTTTTCCAACTATTTGTAGCTAGATACGGGATATCTGAAGAGTCCTGTCCAGGTAAGGCAGTTGATTGTCTTCAAACAGCAACACCTGTGCCTTGATGTACGGAAAAAGAAGGATGTACTCAGATTTTGTATTTATTTTAACGTTTTTAAATTTGGGAGACAGTGTATCCTTATTGCAGATGTTTTTGGGGATAACAAAACAATAGGAATGCATCCCCCCCCCCTGGAATATGTGCTAAATCCGGTGACTATTGAGAGCGAAGGTTACACCTAGAGCAGCAGAGGGAGAGTAATGGTCCCCTGCCCTCCTCTTGTGTGGAGCTGCTTTCACTCTCTCAAGGAAAGAGAAGCCTTCACTTTCTCCACAATGCTTTTCTCCCCCAAATAAAGCAAGTTCTTGGCAATATTTTCCACTTGCTAGGTATTCAGTTTGTAATGTTGCAGAAATGTATACATAATGCTATTAACTGGTGAATTAAAATTTTGCTTTTTGTACCTAAACTTGTGAGAACTTTTTTTTTTTGAAGGTGAGCGACAGTTGTTTTCTCTGCCACTTTCCCTGAGAATTGGGGCCCTATTTCGAGAAGGGGCCAATGCTCTGCAGTTGCCTTCAACAGCTGTTTTCCTCAGCCAAGATACCCAGCTGTAGAGGGAAGGGGAGGGGACAATTGGGCTTCACCTCCTGTTTCCTCCCAGTGCCACCTTTGAACTTCATGGGAGACTTTTGTTCTTCTTTCGTCAGCCCATGTGGCCACTCCCTTCACCTTGCCATGCCCTGCTCTCTGTTGGCTCAGGACAGAAGTCCTCCAGGGAGTCTCCCTTGAGGCTCCGCTTCACTCTGTCTTCGCTGCTTCTCAGATGGGGCTCCATGAGCAGCATATTTGGGGGAGGGAGGCCAGTCCAGGACAAGCCAGTCGTGCCTTATGTAAGAGTTTAAATATTGCAGCTCTGATCTAATCCGAAGCATTTTTACTTCCTCTCTAGAACTCCCACATCAAAAAGCTGGAGGCCGAGAGTTTTCAGCACTATTGTCCAGTCATAGAAAGAGGAAAGGCCTACATTGTGGTCACCAGCAGGTATGGCCAGGCCAGCAAATCGGAAGGAGTTTCTAAACCCTGCTCATCCTGGAATTTAACAATCGAGGGAGCCTAATACTTAAAGTTGCTGTCCCGACACATTCTCTCATCATTCCCTTGTTGAAGGAGATGGCAGATGCTCTGCAAAGAGTTGGCTGAGCAGACCTCAACGGAAGCTTATGTTGATAGTAGTGGAAGGATGCCTGGAAATCATTGCAAAGCGGGATTGTGTTTAGCCATGAAGCTGAGCCTCTCCACAAGTAGAATGCGGGGGAGGGGGAGGTATTTCTACATTTATTCTTTAGTGGAACAGAGATGGTTTCATTCAGGTTAAAAGGCCTTGGTCTCGGACCCATTGTGTGTTGTTCCTTCTGAAAGGGAAATCCTAAAACACCTTTCGGTCACTCTAGGAGAGTCATCTTAATGAAAGAAGTGGAGATCCTAGGTCACATGACCACAGATTGGGATTACTTATATGAAGATTTTACACGTCCCCCTTGGACAGAGGAGAACCTGCTGCAAATCTTTGTTAAGGTAAGAGATCTTCTGAACTTCACTAAGAAGTTTAACCAACGCATAACAGCTGTTATTAATCAGCAAACTGGCTTGCTAGAGCAACACAAAGCCAGAACCAAAACCTCTGCTCTGTTTCAAGGATATATTTTAAATTAGCCTTGCGGTTATTGATTTTGTTAGTTAGATAACAATAGATAAATGCTGCCTCTCCTTTTGTGAGATAAGTAATAATTTTACTCTTGGAAATAATCAAGTGAGGGGCTCAATCTGACTTTGTTCTGAAAGAGAGACCAAAGTCCGCCCTCTTCTCCTCTTCATCAATAGAAGACATGGCTGGCAAAATACGGTCCTTTGCGCCCTAATCAATATCTTCTGAGTATTGGGAGACTCGCTGGGCAAAAATAACAGAGGGGTTAACTTCGGGTGCGAAGGTTTTTCCAAGGTGAAATCAGGCAAACAAAGAGATTCCTTCAGGTTTGTTTTCTGATACATAGTTGAATATTTTAAGTGTTTTGTACCATTTCTTACAGGACAAGGAGATACTGCCCTTCCCCCAAAAGGAGAGTTCGGGACAAGAATTAATAAGGAAAATTCGACTGCCGGACGCGGCTGCCGCAAAGGTAAGGCTCCCCTGAAGCATTCAGCCAGGGCCTACGCTGGACGCTGACTGTCCTGGGTCTTTGCCTGTGAACGGTTATTGCACAACTTCCCGGATGACCCAATTTGTACATTGCGGTCTTGCCTCAGGCGCAGACATTAAGGCCCCGTTCGGTCTGCAGCCTTTCGAGGGCAGTTTCCAGGGGAATCGTTTTTTCTACCCTCCAGACTGAAGAATTCGTTTTGGCTTAATTAGAATAGGAGGAGAAAAATGTCCTTTTTGGTGCCTGATGGATGACCCTTCCCTCCCTGGGTCAGTATCCTGGTCACTTCTGACCGTTTCTTAGCGGGAGCGCATCATGAGCATTGAGTCTCAGAAGTAGGCAGGCAGAGGCATTGCCTCAAATCTCAGGTCATCCTGGAGTTACAACCAAAATGGATCCTGCCCATCGCAGTTGTAACTGATGATGGTCATAAAATGGGCTATGGGCATGGTTTGGCAGAAAACTGGACATAAATGCCAGCTTTCAGCAAAACTCACAGAAACCATGGCCATGTGACTGAGTCACTGCAAATGGCCATAAACGTGTCATGTGACCCTGGAGGTGCGGGGGGAGGTGAACTCCGGAAGTGTGAATTGGAATTGCAGATACTCCCCAGGTAGGTCCGGTGGCGCTTTGGACAGTCGCTAAGATCTACGTGTAACACTTCATTGTGGCAACTTTTGATCGAAGGTGGCAGTGCCAGCACAGAGCTGGGTTTTCCCCTCTTTGCGAGAAAAGGCTGCTCCTTTTTTCTTCTAATTGCTGCGTTCTTCCGCTTTGCAGAGAACATGTCAAGCCATCAATGCAGCCGAAGCCAGCAGGCACCAGCAGACCTTGGTGAAGCAGGCCTCTCTGAAAAGGAGCACATCCAGGACTTGACTGGGGCATGGAGGGTCTTTGCAGGCTCTGCCCCCTCCTTTAGGAAATGTCTTTGGGGGATAATCCGTTCCTGGCCTCAGCTTTATTCTCTCTAGATTTCAGCCGGTTGTGGGGATGCTTTTAGGAAACCTGGACAATCGAGACCCCAAAGAAAGAAATCCCCCGTTTCCTTCTGCTTTCAATCCCCCTTTTAATAAATTAATCAAAATTCCTTTTTACTGCCTCCGACAGAAAATAAGTTTTTTCGTGACCCTCCTATCCGGTCTAGCCCGAGAGAGGTTTCTGTAATGCAGAAGACCGGCTTTTCCTTACTGTCCAGGGACTAGTGGATGATAGCCATGCAGTTGTAATCAGGGATAGACCTCCTTTCTTCAGGCCGGTCAGTAAAGAATGCCTAATTATGTTCATCGCTCTTATTTAGATTTATGTGGTACAGAAATGAATGTTTGGCTTAGAAGATAAATTCTCTGCACATTTCCACCAGTTTCTCTGGTGACAATGTATACAGAAAAATACTTAGGCTTAAAAGAACGAACCGACACATTCCATCTCACACCACCAAACGCAGAGGTTGAAAGCCCACCACCCTCAACTCCCACCGCCTCTCAGCTCCCTTATCTCTCCTCCAATGAAGTTTAGGTTGGGGTTCAGCAGCACCCAGGCGCTCGCCAGGGATCAGGCCCCGGGTGGCTCAACCCCTCTGAGAAAGACTCCTCCATCTGTACTGTTCCTGCCAAAGTAACATAGTAAATCAGATGGGCTGCCATGCAGGCATTTCTGCTCCACCTTCAGTATTTCCTAGGCCCAATGATTTGTGTTTTTTTTCGGGAGGGGGGGGGAATGCTCTCTTTTTGCACACTTGTTTTAGGTGGCACCTTCATACTCACAACATGTTAATATTAACATCAACATGGCCGGAACTGGTTAATGATATTATTAGTTCCATTTATAATCTCAGCACATCTTATTTACACCCCAGAATAATCCTTCAGTGCCAAAGAGTTTGCAACGAACAAGATACAGATTTATGTGCCAGCAGTTACAGTCAGATTAAGCTAGAATCACTGCCCCAAGCAAAAACACAGTAGCACAAACTGTTATTTACAAAATAGCAGGATCAATGCCTACATAATTTTAGGCTCTAATATAAAACTTTAAATGAAAACTATTATGGCCAGATCAGAGTTAAGCATATAGACATCTTCAAACTTACCTAGTTCACTCAGGGACTTTGGCTGTTGGCTGTTGGTCACATAAAATGTACTATTTTCTGTGTTTACTTTTGTTATGTATACTGCCAAATAAAAATATTTTATATGCAACTCTTTCTGTGATACCATTGAAGAATGCTAATGGTGCTGCATAATTCACTCTACCTGCAACGGGACGTGTGGTTGAGAGTCACCAGTCAAACCCTTGGAAATTGGGCTTTATTGCTTTCCACAAGAGGGTAGAATTTCCTCACTTTTACAGCAGATACTTCAGCCTTTCTTCTGTGTGCTTAGAACAAGTTGCATAAAGCCACAAGGCCTGTGTGTAGCAGTTACAAAACTTCACTTCTTGTGACTGCACATGGATGTACCTGGAATATGGAATGGGATGGCCTGGAAAAAAACTAGAAAAATTGGGGGGGGGGAACAGTTTTTTCCAAATAGCTTTGGGGAAAAAAGGAAAAAACACTCCCCCCCCCATTTTTCTGGGGTGTCCCCCCCCCCCGAGGCCTTCCCATGTGTGCTTTCTCCAGAAGAGTGTTTGGTGGCTTTAAAAATCTTAGCACCGATATATCAGAATTGTTTGGTTTTATTCCCAGACTTTTGTTAACTAGTTTAAAGGCTGAAAAATAATGCCTGGTGCATTACTGAATCAAACTTAGAAGCTGTACAAACATTTCAAGGGAGGAAGGAAGGAAGAAATGTAACATGATTGGGGCAATGGAGATAGATTTTGTTTTTATAAGACAGATCTTTAACTCCCCTGATGAAACGGATCAGTGATAAGGTGATAGAATTTGTAAAGCTGGCAAGCAAATGAAAAGCAAATGAATCCCGGCATCTCTTTTGACTTATAACTAACTTTAGAAAGAATTCAAGAGGGACAGCGGCTTCCGGTTTGGGCGGGGCCTGAGGGGGTTGTTGTTTTTAACAGCTCTGGATCCTTGGTTGCGTTAAGCTGTCTAAACAGTATCCATCAACTGTTTGACAGTTTGATTACCACTTCTCCGGGCATAGGAGGAGGAGGCGAGCTAAGTTATGTTTGGGCAGTGCTCCATTTAAACCCCCCCCCCCCGAACATAAATCTGGGGTTGGAAGAGGGAGCCGCCCGGTAACATAGTGGATTCTCCGCGTCAAGGACTTCTTCTGCTTTTTTTGCAGAATGAAGGCACACGTCCACCCTCAGTTCAAGGACTGATTTATTACTGATTCCAAAATGGGCAGAACTGATACTGGTGAACTTCTAATTGTATGTATAAGACTTTAACTCCATTTTTTAAAGAATTCCTTCTGACAATTTACTTGCTAGAAATACACAGAAAATGGCACCGAGCAGCTTTGTAGGAGGGGTCAGGCTCTGACGACACAGATCTCTACAGAGCTCAGAACATTTAAAGATCATTAAATCAGTAGTGATTTATTACCAAACTAAATAGTAATTGCTGAACAAGTGGCTTGCCTGGATTTAGTAACTGGGTGGAGAAGATTAAATGTGGAATGGCTTCTAAGCAGCAGAAACTTGCCCCTAATTCCTCTAAAAGCGCTGGTAATTCACCTGCTCCCGGGACTAAATTACAGGGGAAACTTTGACCTGAGAAATACTACAAAAAGAACTAAGCATGCCCTTAGCCGAGGCCTTAAAAAATCATGCAGCTGCGATGGAAATTAAAATAAAGGAAGACATATCTGCTGCTCATAAGGAATTGTCAGAAGAACTTATAGACTCGGTTCGGACTCGGAACCAGCAAATTAGAGACGATATTCTTGAGGCTTTTAAGTGCCTATCTGGTTATGTCTCTGGAATTGAAGATAAATTGGAAGATCTTAGTGATTCCAATATTAATCTGGTAACGAAAATGGATGTGGGTCAATAAAAGGTTGGTGATGCAGAAAATGAAATTATAATGTTGCCGTATAGACAGATGGAATTTGCCTTAAGGATAAGAGGCCTCCAAGAGAAAAATCAAGAAAATTTGAAGCAGATTTTCTCAGAAGCCTTTGATCAATTGATGGGAAGATCAGGAGGGAATTTTGACTGGCAGATTGACAAGTTATATCATGTTAATTCCTGGCTCGCCAGACAAAAGCAACTCCCAAGAGATTGTGGTGTATTTTGCTATGAGAGATATGAGGAATTTGATATTGCAAGAGTCTTACAAAACTAAGCTTCAAATTGGGGGTCAGGAGATGATTGTTTTGAAGGAAATACCAACCAAAATGTTGAGATCGAGGAAAGACTTTGCCTTCTTAGTCGATGAGCTCAAAAATTGTCAGCTAAGTTCAGATGGGAGGTCCCAGCTGGGCTTGCAGTTACTTACCAGGGGCAAAGATATTGTCTCAACTCAGTATGGAAGGCTCAATATTTTTACAATAATATACTGAAGGCTGGACATCCCCCCCTCCAGAACCCAGAGAAAGAGAACAAGAAGGACAGGATAGACAGCAAGCTACCCAAGGAACACCAAGGCTGGACCAACTTCCTCTCTCAGAACTACAAGGAGCGAAGGAGCAAAGACAAACCCGTGTGATTACCAGGTGAATGGAACAAGAGCTAAAAAAGCAACAAGCTTCGCAACAAACACATGCTACCATCCAAGAATTCACAGGTTTTAGTTCAGAAGCAGTGGGTGGAGCCAGGCCGAAAACCAAACTACAGGATTTCCAGATGGCTCTTAAAAAGTTTCAGGGGGCTAAAGATGACAACTAAGTTCTTAACCTGGAACGTCAATGATTTAAACTCCCCACAGAAAAGGAAGAAAATAAATCATTATCTGAAACAATTTAAGAATGACATAATTTGCCTGCAAGAGACTCATATTAGATCAACAGACCAGAAATACTTGATTAATACAAGACTTGGACAACACTTTGTAGCTTCTGCTCCTGAGAAGAAAAATGGTATAGTTATTTACTTAAGAAAGGACATCAAAGCCAAATTAATTGAAGCAGACTCTCAAGGAAGATATATTGCAATAGAACTGGTATTAGAAGGGAAAAAGATACTCCTATTGGGAATATATGCTCCCAATCAACAGCAAGATAAATTTTATAAAATGCTCCATACTAACTTGGTACATTGGGACTATAGATCTTGCATATTATTGGGTGACTGGAACGGTGTTATGGATACCAAGAAAGACAAGTGAGGTCTCTGGCAAAATATCCAAATGTGAGCAAAACTACCCAAGTCCTTTTTCGATATGATGGATGATTTTGAACTGAGAGACATCTGGCGAGAAAGGAATGCAGAAGAATATGACTTTACATTTTTTTCCGATTGACATCAATCTTTTTCCAGGATTGATTTCATACTAACAACCAATGATTTGCTTTCTAGGGTAAAGAAGATGAAGATATGTTCCAGAGCTTTATCAGATCATAATGTGGTTTGGATGGAACTGGAACTTGGGACGCAAGCAAGAAGAACTTGGAGATTGAATGAAAACTTATTTAGATATGAGAAAAATATTAATGAATGTAAAAAATTGCTAAGAGAATATTTTGTTTTTAATATGAACAAGGGTACATCTATGGAAATGGTTTGGGACGCAAGTAAAGCATATATGCGAGGAGTTCTAATCAATTTAAATAGGTTACATAGACGTAAAGGGGGAAAAAATAATCGAACTAGAAGAAGAAATCCTCGCCCCCAAGGCTGTGGAAACCGGGTGACCCCATTTGAGACACCTGAGCAATTGTACCTTTGGCGCCCTGGACAAGGCGGCCCAGCACGGTTTGCAGACGGCATTGGGACACTTGGCGTGACTGCACTCTTCTCTGAGCCCCTCTCCCTTCGTAGAAGCTCTTCTTGGAGGCCTCTTCACATCTCAAGTGTTCATAAATATTCAGAGGAAGTGGCGTGAGACCACATGGTCTGGAGAAGTGAGTCTGAATGCTGGCACAGCAGCCAGGGGACCTCCGTGCATTTTCATCAGGTGTGGAAATAGATTCTTTACTTCATATGAAATGCAAAGTACCAGAGAACCACTTAGACAAGTCTATGGGATTTTTGCCTGGCTGTGCAGGCTGAGCATGCTGCCAGGGAAAAGGGGCCAAAGGAAGCCGAGGACGATCACCTGTGTTAGTCTGTGAAGGGAGAGACAACCTTGGATTGGCTAGAGCCCCTGCGGGCTTCTTCAGTAATCAGTCTGTTAGTCTTTGAACTGCCCCAAGATGCTCCAGAACCCCGTGTTTTCTTAAATGGAGGGGAGGGGAAACGGGTCAGGCAGCTGAATATTCATAACACCGGCTCTTCCTAAGAAGAAGGTCTGCCTTTCCAAGGTGTGCAGGTAGAGACCGTAAGGTAATTAGTTTCCTAATGTATTATGCATGCTTTTTGGCATCCAGTAGGTGAGCTGCACGCTCACCGTGGAGTCTTCCAGATCGCTGCTGTTTTGATTGAAGAGACGGGGGATACAGGCTGGGAGGCTCTTTCACAAGAGTACTGGAACTGGAAATACGTTTTAAAGTGTTTTCAGCCTCGTCATTGTTTAAAATCCAGGGATAGAAATTGTTTTGTATGTTTTACATCCTTTTCTGAAGAAATTTATGAGCAATAATTAATAACGTTACATTTATACCTGTTTATCTGTCATGCCTCCCACCAATCAATATCTAGCATAGTTTCTTCAGCGGTTCTCCCATACAAATAATTTTGGGAATGTAAGCAAGGCAAGGGGGAAAACAGAGTTTGGATGTGTGTGTATGTGTGTGTGTTGCAAAGTGTATGTAATGCAAAAGGCTGCATTAAATTAAAAATGCATTTTTAAAAACATCTCATTGCCACGATGGGAACAAAATGCTAAATAGTTTTTGATCTGTTGCAACAAAGCCCTTGTGTTCTTAAATCACTTCGCCTGCAATGTCCAGCACAAAAATTTGGACCCGGATTGTAATCCAAGTTGTGATGTGTACATTTTAGCATGTACTTACGTCATTATATTTCTGATTTTCTCCCAAAACATCCTTCCAGCTGGCTGGGCCATGTTAAGTAGAAGCCTGTTTAATAGTCATTTTATTGCTTGTTTTCCATCTCGGTTGTTTCTGAAAACTACCTGTTACCACTGCTTTTCTTCTCCCAACTTCAGAGAAAGAGACGCCGAGAGCAACGATGGAGATCCAGTAAGTCCGAGACAGACCAAGCACTTTTAATATCTAGCATCAGAGCTTACCTTCGGGCAATTAGGATGACAAAAAGGACACACATTGCCTCTCTGATTGCTTCTGCTGAGTCGCGCCCAGCCGCCTTGTTCAGGATAACCCGTTCCCTCCTAAACAGGAGGGATACGAGCGATCCTTTGCAAGGCAGAGCTGAGGATTACGTCCAATTCCTCGCGGATAAAGTTACTCGGCTTCGGACGGACCTGGACTCCAATTGCGCAGAGCCAGCCGAGGCACCAGGGGAGAATCTGGAAGGACATCACTGGATTGATTTTCAAGCTGTTACCCCTGAGGACGTACACAAGGCCATGGGAGCTGTAAGTGCCTCCACATGTGTACTGGACCCGTGCCCCTCCTGGCTGGTCGCTAACAGCAGGGAGGTGACACGGGGCTGGACCCAGGCGGTTGTTACCGCCTCCCTTCGGGATGGGTTCTTTCCCCCCGCTCTAAAGGCGGCGGTGGTGAGACCCCTTCTGAAGAAGCCATCTTTGGATCCAGTCGTGTTAAACAACTATCGTCCAGTCTCCAACCTCCCCTTTGTAAGGAAGGTTGTTGAGAAAGTGGTGGCTTTTCAGCTCCGACGGTCCTTGGAGGAAACCGATTATCTAGATCCCTTCCAGTCGGGATTTAGGCCTGGCTACAGCACGGAAACCGCTTTGGTCGCATTGATCGATGATCTCTGGAGAGCCAGGGATGGAGGTTATGCCTCCGTCCTAGTGCTCCTTGACCTCTCAGCGGCCTTCGATAGCATCGACCATGGTATCCTTCTGCGACGACTGCGGGAGGTGGGGGTGGGAGGCACTGTCCTACGGTGGTTCTCCTCTTACCTCTCGGACAGGTCGCAGTCGGTGTTGGTCGGAGGGCAGAGATCGACCCATAGGCCCCTGAATTATGGGGTGCCGCAGGGTTCGGTCCTGTCCCCCCTCCAGTTTAATATCTACATGAAGCCGCTGGGTGAGATCATTCGACGGCACGGGATAAAATACCATCAGTATGCGGACGATACGCAGCTGTATCTGTCCGCCCCGTGCCAACTCAATGAAGCGGTTGACGTGATGTGCCAGTGCCTCGAGGCTGTTAGGGACTGGATGGGGGTTAACAAGTTTGTTCTCAATCCGGATAAGACCGAGTGGCTGGTGTGTTTCCCTCCTACTAATTGGCCAAGTTTTCCATCTCTCAGGCTGGGGGGTCAAACAGTACGCCCCTCAGACAGGGTTCGCAATTTGGGAGTCCTCCTGGACCCACAGCTGACTTTTGAACACCACTTGTCAGCCGTGACCAGGGGGGCATTTTCCCAGGTTCACCTGGTGCACCAGTTGCGTCCCTACCTGAACCGGGAGGCCCTCACAACAGTCACTCGTGCCCTTGTGACCTCTAGACTGGACTACTGCAACGTGCTCTACATGGGGCAGCCCTTGAAGAGCATTCGGAGACTTCAGCTTGTCCAGAATGCAGCCGTGCGAGCGATTGTGGGTGTACCTCAGTTCACCCATGTAACACCTATCCTCCGCGAGCTGCACTGGCTGCCTATTGGTCTCCGGATACGCTTCAAGGCGCTAGTCGTCACTTATAAAGCCCTTCATGGTATTGGACCTGGGTACTTGAGAGACCGCCTGCTGCCAATTACCTCCACTAGACCGATTAGATCCCACAGATTAGGCCTCCTCCGAATTCCATCCGCCGGCCAGTGTCGACTGGCAACTACTCGGAGGAGAGCCTTCTCTGTGGCTGCTCCGACCCTTTGGAACGAACTCCCTGTGGAGATTCGAACCCTCACCACCCTCCAGGCCTTCCGCAAAGCCGTTAAAACCTGGCTGTTCCGACAGGCCTGGGGCTAAAGAGCTGTTGCCCCCGTCTCGAATGGTATGACTGTTGTGTGTTTTTAAATTATGTATTGTTATGTTTCGTTTTTTCTTTTTTGTCTGTACCCCCCCCTTCCCTGATTTGATTTGTTAGCCGCCCTGAGTCCCCTTCGGGGGGAAAGGGCGGCATATAAATATAATAAATGAAATGAAATGAATGAAATACTTCATAATGCCAGGGCCACAACAGACCTGGATACCCCTCCAGATCCCAGGCCTGCAACTGCCACGCCAGGCACTAGCGGGGGTAACAAGAAGGGGCCCTTCCATAGGCCACCGGTGGAGAAGGAGGAGATCCCCACTCCAAAGATGTTCCTAAAAGTGCTTAAATCCCAGTGGGTTAAGCCAGGATCCTTTCCCAACCCGAGGGGCAATGAGCGTAGGTTCTATAATCTCAATTCTACCTTTGCCCAAGCTCTTCAGGTTCCCGCGGTGGACACTCCGGTCGCCACTCTAGCTTCAGCTTCGGCCGTGGTGACTGGAGACATCGCCAAAGGCAGAAGACAAGAAGGTGGAGATGATTATGAGTAAGTCATTCCAAGCAATAACCTGGGCCATTAGGGCGGCCGCTTCTGCATCCTTTTTTAATAGGTCAACAGTACTGTCCCAGGCTAAGTGGCACCTGGCAGGAGCTGACTACGCCATGGACAAGCTTTTCGGTGCCTCGCTGGATCCTATCTTGGTGGAGGACAAGAATAAGCAGAAGGTCTTCCTGGCTACAACCAGACGGTCAGATCACTGACAGGCTCCTTACCCCAGGAGAACATCTTACCACCCATCTGACACGGACGCCCAGAATCAGAGGTACCAGACTCCCAGGTTTCATAGACAAGGGGATAGGCAGTTCCCAAGAGACAGATTTAGAGGCCAACAGCAGAGCAAGCGGCCCTTTCGAGGAGGGGGCGGTCGCCCCTTCCGCAGGTTCAAGTGATCCGTTCGCAGATCACCCCATCGGCGGTTGCCTGTCTCTTTTTGCGGATGCCTGGGAGCGCGTCACATCGGACGAGTGGGTCCTCCAGACGGTTAAGCTCGGGCTCCAACTAGAGTTCCGGTCGCAGCCCCCCAATAGATTCCGTACCTTTGCCTCCTCTGCAGATCCGGCCAAACGGGCCCTTCAAACACCTGTTAGATATCAGGGCCATAGAGAAGGTCCCGGGGGGGAGAGGGGTTCTGGATTCCATTCAAACCTATTCCTGGTCCCCAAGAGCTCGGGGTGGAGAGCCATCCTGGATCTTAAACTTCTCAACTCCAGGGTAGTCTACCGTAGGTTCAAGATGGCCTCTCTGAAATCTATCTTAGATAGCATCCGACAGGGCAATTTCTTGGCTTCGTTTTCTGAGATTAGCCAAGTTAAGTTCGATATCTAGCTGCAATAAACTCCCTTATTCAAGATAGACCACAAGTATCTTCCACACCTTGAATTTAATGACTGTATGCCATACTTGGTGCCACCTGTAGCTCTGATCACCAGGTGCTACGCAAAAGCTACAAAAATATAGTACAATACCAGCAAATGTTGTTTTATTTAATATATTTAAGACATGTTTAATGTACTTCGTGAGGATCAAAAAAGAAAACACATACTTCAGAGCAAAGAAGGAAAAAGTTCACCGCCTGGATTTGGGGGTGGGTGGGCTGGGAGGAAATAAAATTCAAATAAAGTGCAATAGCACCACCTTGTGGCCAAGATTAAAAACTTCGTCCCTTTCCTACACACGTTTTCAGAATAAGAAATATTTTCAAGCTAATGAATGGGGTGAGTTTTGCCTGATCTAAGACCACCTGAAATTAAAACCATCTCCAAAGCTTTTCCTCATAATGCAATTAATGATTTGCCACTGTATCGTGCCAAGGATTGAGGTTCCCAAAATCTTTTAGTTTTGATTTGCAAAATAACTTCAGAGCAAGGTGATTCTCTTCCTAATCTATGCTGAGCCAGCCCTGGCATTTTTAATAGATAAAGGTTCCGCTCGCACATAGTCATTCCCTACTCTAGGGGGGCGGTGCTCATCTCCGTTTCAAAGCCGAAGAGCCAGCGCTGTCTGAAGACGTCTCCGTGGTCATGTGGCCGGCATGACTAAATGCCGAAGGCGCACAGAACGCTGTTCCCTTCCCACCAAAGGTGGTCCCTATTTTTCTACTTGTATTTCTTACGTGCTTTCGAACTACTAGGTTGGCAGAAGTTGGGACAAGTAACAGGAACTCACTCCGTTATGCAGTGCTAGGGATTCGAACTGCTGAACTGCCAACCTTCTGATTGACAAGCTCAGCATCTTAGCCACTGAACTGTAGTTCCCTCCTAATACATTTTAGGTTAATTACCCAACTAGTGGCTTATTTTACTTTAAATTACTTAAACTGGATGGCACTGGCGAGGTTTGCACTCGTGCCGTTTGGTTGATTAGCAGACTTGGTGAACTTGCAAAAGCCCTGTGAGCTCAGTTTAAGAGAGCATGAATTACAAAGGTTTCATTACGTTGAATTCCAGATACATTTGCATTCTTCCCCCCCCCCTTTGGAGATTCACAAAAGCTTACTAATCCACTGTCCTCTGCCCCCCCATATCAGAAATGTTAATTCTTCCTACAAATTACTGTAGAAAGTTAGTACCCACTCCTCTTTCTAGAAGAATGAAATGTTTTAGGAAACATTTAAAAGGCAAAATTTTGCATTTCCGCTAAAAAAGAGAAATCTTAAGGGAGACAGAAACTCAGAGCTGCAGCTCCCTGTCCCCACTAGATCTTTTGTGCCCATTGAAGAGGACTGGGGCAGCCTGTCTACCACATTGCAAAATCACCTGGGGACAATGCATCATCCTCCAGGGTTCAACCAAACTTATATCAGACAAACTCCTAGCAGGGGATATCTGACTACAGTCAATAGAACATATGTTCTTGCACAGGAACAGGAAGCTCAAGGGCAAGTCCCAAGAGAAGGTATAAATACCCCCCCCCTCTCTCTCTTCCTCCCTCCCTCTCCGCCATATGGTCAGTGCACCAGGACCAGAGGTGGTATTCTGACAGTTCGGACCAGTTCGCCTGAACTGGTAGTGGAAATCGCCAGTGGGCCCACCCACCTACCTTGGTTCTATTCATTAGGCATGTTTTCAAGCCAAAGTGCATGCACGGATGAATGCATGCACACTCACATTTGCGAACCAGTAGAGAAGGTAAGTGAATACCACTCCTGACCAGGACCATGTGATTGATGGGTCTTCTCCATTAAACCATCTTTTCAATCAGCCTCCATGTTTCCAAGTGTTTTTCTCCCTGCTTGGAACTGAACCAGATGGATATTTCTTCCAACAGTACTTAATGGGTTGGCTGATCTTTGCTAAACAATCAGGATAGGTCTTAGAAGACTAATCGAGCCCTAGTCTCAATTCTGTCAACGGTTATCTAATTCTTCCCAGAACAAATTACCCATCCAATGATCCTAAATTACCTTCCTTAATGGGTGAGAAAAGGACAGGGTGGGAGATTAAGAGAGAAAATTGATTTGACACACTGGATTCAACCCTAAGTACCAATAATCTATGAGCCGCGGTGGTGCAGTGGTTAGAGTGCAGTACTGCAGGCTACTTCTGCTGCCTGCCAGCTGCCTGAAATTTGGCAGTTTGAATCTCACCAGGCTCAAGGTTGACTCAGCCTTCCATCCTTCCCAGGTGGGTAAAATGAGGACCCAGATTGTTGGGGGCAAGAGGCTGACTCTGTAGACCACTTAGAGAGGGCTGTAAAAGCACTATGAAGCAGTATATAAGTTTAAATGCTATGGCTAATGCTATTACTAATCTCTCCAGACAAAGGTGGTATTTGCCAGTTCTCCAAACTACTCAAAATTTCCACTACCAGTTCTCCAGAACCTGCCAGAACATGCTAAATTTCACCCCTATTCTGGATGCTTTTCAAGACCAGCCGCGTGTTGAGCGTGTTGCAATGGTCAAGACGGGAGTTGACTAGGACATAAATGATCTTATGGTCATCCTAAGAAAAATGCAATGCGTGTACGACATTCTCTCATTCACACTTTATAGTGGCTCTGTTAAACAGGTCATTTCAAGGGAACCTGTGTCAGAACAGCAAGGCGTAGAAAAATGTAGAGCATTGATTCTCAAGAATCACTCAAGATATATGGACTTTGACTCCCAGAATTCCTCACTTAGATTGGCTGGGGAATTCTGGGAGTTGAAGTCCACATATCTTGAGTGATTCTTGAGAATCACTGCTCTACATTTTCCTTCGCCTTGCTGTTCTGACAGTCAATCACTGGGGAAT
Organism: Thamnophis sirtalis; assembly: GCF_051295495.1. NCBI lineage: Eukaryota > Metazoa > Chordata > Lepidosauria > Squamata > Natricidae > Thamnophis > Thamnophis sirtalis. The sequence continues at coordinate 20,156,792 of NW_028261382.1, forward strand.
TCTGGGAGTTGAAGTCCACATCTCTTCAAATTGCCATGGAGGAGAAACAGTGGGCAGAGTCACCTAAATATGCCAATCGATGAAGAAATATTCACTGGAGATTTCCTAACTTGCTACCCGATCCTCAGATTTTGTGTGTTTTCTCTTCCTTCTGCTGTTTACAAAAATTAGGACGTTGTCCTCAAGTGCTTTGCAACACTCTCCCCAGCTGGTTCTTCTCTGTCCGTTCTCTTCTTCAATTTTTTTGGTTCTTCAGCTTTCAACTCAACTTGAAGTTCATTGCTCTGAGAAGGAAGGTCTGGGGCCCCTCTACGGTCACCAAGATGTGCCATGGGTTTGTCTGGCAGTGCTCCAAGATGTGGGATACAGCCAGGACTCTTAAAACAGAAGCAGAATAACAGGAGAACTGTCAGAATAACTAACAGAACAGCTAACCAAATAACCGACAAAATAACATAGTTGGAAGTGACCTTGGAGATCTTCTAATCCAGGGGTGTCAAACTCAAGGCCCGAGGGCCGGATGCGGTGCACAGGGTGCTTAGATCTGGCCCATGGGGCCACCCTGGAAACAGCAAAGGACTGGCCTGCATAGTTTCTGCAACTAAAAATGGAGCTCAGGAAGGAGCTCCGTTTTCGCTGGCAGAGCTACAGGAGGCCATTGCAGCCCAAAATGGAACTCGCAAGGGCCATGTTCAACCCTCCCAAGCTCCATTTTCGCTGTCAGAGGGTTGCAAGAGGCTGTCGCAGCCTAAAACGGAGCTCAGGAGCCCGTTTTCACTGGCAGAGCCATCACAGGTGCCCCCGTCATGTGTGACGTCAAGCTGGCCGTGCCCCTCTCCCCCTCCCCCACCCGGAGGTTAAACACAACCCTGATGCGGCCCTCAATGAAATCGAATATGACACCTCTGTCCTAGTCCAACTCCCCGCTCAAGCAGGAGATCTGTACATTAGAAGTCATGGACACAAATAATAGGAAAAAGTCCAACTGATGATTATTTTAATCCATGCAGAGCATTGTCTGGATGGGGCGGGGCACAAGAGATAGTGGTCTTCATGAAGTTATCAAAAAAAAAAAAAACCAATGCAATCCTAGGCTGCATCAACGGAGGGATAGTTTGAAGATCACGTAAAGTATTTATTAGCACCACTTTATAAGGCCTTGGTAAGATCATAATTGGAATATTATGGCCAATTCTGGTCACTGCAATACAAAAAAAAGATGTTGAGACTCTGGAAAGAGTGCAGAGAAGAGCAACAAAGTTGATTAGTGGCCTGGAGAGGCTCAAGTGTGTGATGAACAATTGAGGGGACTAGACATGCCCAGCCTACGGAAGAGGAGGATTAGCAAGGACGTGTCCTTCCAGGACTTGTGAGGCTGTCACAGACAAGGAATCAACTTATTCTCCAAAGCACCAGAAGGCAAGAGAAGTGGGAAGCTAACCAAGCATCGGTTAAAGGGACTAGGCATGCCAGTCTAACAAAGAGAAGGCACAGGGGTGATATAATAGGAGCCGAGGTGGCGCAGTGGTTAGGGTGCAGTACTGCAGGCCACTTCAGCTGACTGTTATCTGCAGTTCAGTGGTTCAAATCTCACCAGCTCAAGGTTGACTCAGCCTTCCATCCTTCCGAGGTGGGTGAAATGACTGTGGGGGCAATTTGCTGACGCAATTTGCTAAAAATCTGTAAACCGCTTAGAGAGGGCTGAAAGCCCTATGAAGTGGTATATAAGTCAAATAAATAAATAAATAAATAAATAAATAAATAAATAAATAAATAAATAAATAAATAAATAAATAAATAAATAAATAAATAAATAAATAAATAAATAAATAAATAAATAAATAAATAAATAAATAAATAAATAAATAAATAATGGCTATTTTTACATGACACTTGAGGGGCCATCACGTAGAAGATGGGGTCAACCTATTCTCCAAAGCACCTGAGAGGAGGACAAGAAGTAACAGGTGGAAGAATATGAAAGAGAGAACCAACCTAGAACTAAGGAAAAACTTCCTAACCGTTAGAACAATCAACCAGTGGAACAACTTGCCTCTAGAAGTTGTGGGCCCTCCATCTCTGGAGGTTTTTGCAAGGAAAGATTGGACAGCCATTTGTCCAGAGTGGTATAAGGCCATGAGAGCGAACCTATAGCACGCTTGGCACAAGTGGCACACAGAGCCCACTCTGTGGGCACGTGCGACATCACCAGTTGCGCTTCCAGATTCCATCACACGCATGCGCATTGGACAGCTGCTCTCTTCCAGGTTCTGGCACTCCCAGTGTGCGTGTGCTCCAGTTTTGGCACTCAGTGACGAAAAGCTTAACCATCACTGGTATAAGGTCTCCTGACTGAGCCAGAGGTGGTATTCTGTTGGTTCAGAGCAGTTCGCCCCAACCGGTAGCGGAAATCGCGGGTGGCCCCGCCTACCCACCCCGGCTCCATGGCATCCTATTTAGGCCCCCTTTTTTAGCCAAAGTGCATGCACGGAAGGCTGAGTCATGCGCGGACGTGGATGAACTCACATTTGCAAACCAGTAGGGAAGGTAAGTGAATATCACCCCTTGCTTGAGCAGAGGATTGGACAAGAAGACCTCTAAGGTCCCTTCCAACTCTGTTAGTCTATATTCTGTATACCAGTTTGAGGAGAGGCATCTCTAAAGATTTTTTCCGTTCTATTCCCAACTTCAGCATAGGGCAGTGCTTCATAGGCAGGCCTCACCTCAGTAAAACACCAAAATACCTGGTCCAAAGGTGCTTTTTCAGGCAGCAACTGGACTTTGTTTTTTCTTCTGAAGAAGTTTTGCTTCTCATCCAAGAAGCTTCTTCAGCCCTTTTGCTGATTGAGAGCACCTTTGGGACAACCATGACCTGGATGACTGAGCAACTCTACAGATCCAGCTGTCAGGCCTGCAGCCATCTTTTCTTTTGGGTCTTTGGCCTGCCACACTTTCTATTATTCTGCTATGCATTTTCTATTGTGGGAAGATGGGAGGGGGGACTGTACGGAGTTAGATGATATGTAGCCATAGCAAAATTCTTTCTAGAAAGCCAAGGTCATCCTTTGTCTCTGCACCTGAATTGCCCAAAGCCTCAGCAAGATTCAACCTGGCCTCATGGGAGTCTGACAACCAATCAGAATACATTTCTTACGCAGGAACAGGAAGCTCCAAGTTATAAATCTATCTGTCAGGCCTGCAGCCATCTTTTCTTTTGGACCTCAGGCCTTCCACACTTTCTATTATTCTGCTTTGCATTTTCTATTGTGTGAAAATGGGAGCGGGGATTGTATGGAGTGAGATGATATGTAGCCATAACAAAATTCTTTCTAGAAAGCCAAGGTCATCCTTTCTTTTTGCACCTCTGCACCTGACCGGAATTGGATGGGTGGAACTGCCAGCATGGCAGTGGGAGGTTGGACCATGGGATGAACTAGCGGGTGTGGGGGCAAGATCTTGAACTGAGGAAAACCGGGAAGCTTTCAGATTCGGGTTTTCCCAGATGTGCCAACATAATAATAATTGGAACTTTGAGCAACACTTTGCCTTGGATTCTGATTTACTTTTGGATGCTATTTGGAACCCTGACACCAAATACATTTCTATGCCAAAGTTTGTGTATGTCTGAATGGAAACAGAGATAGATCCTATCCTACCTGGGCAGACATTTTACGCTTGCATGGAGTTTATGGAAATATTTTTATTTTACTTATTGATATATTCTTCTTTTAATGACCCCATAATCCCTTGCGGGGTGGAACCTGGGCAACTGAATGAAGCTGAGTGCTTACTGACTGGATGCCCTTCCTGTCAGCAGTACGGAGTTATATTCAGCAGATATGTTCTCATTGTGCCCAGAGAGAGAAATAGCTGCCTCTACCTAGGATTGAACTCACAGTCCCCTGACTGTGAGGCGAGAGCTCCACCGCATCACTCATTTTTTTTATTTATTGATATATCAAATGTATACACCTACTCATCTCAGTAAACAAGTGACTCTGAGTGGCATACAGCAAAGCTAAAAAAATTAATAAATTCCAATAATAATAATTATTTTTTTAAAAACCATTTAGAACTAGAAAAAAGCCAAGGCTAAGAAATAGAAATAGCATAAGAAAATCTGCCATGAAAGTGACACCAAAGATGCTTTGCAACTGACCAAGTCTAGCATTTAGTGAAAAGCAGAAAGCAAACATATTGTCAGCGTTCCAAGTATCATGCAGAATTAAATCAGAGTCCAAGGCAAAACGATCCTTAAAGTTCCAATTTAATAAGTCAGACACCTTAGAACATCTGTGGAAATCCCAATTCTGAAAACTTCTTGGGATTCCACCCAGTTGAAAGTTCATGATCTTATCCCCCCATCCATAAATCCATCACATGGTCCAATCTTCTTCGGCCACACTGGTATCTCCACCCAGCTGGTTCCGGTCAGGTGCAGAGGTGCAGAGACAAAAGATGACCTTGGACTTCTGGAAAAGAATGACAAGACATTCCACAATTCTACTCCTTTCTATTCCCCCCTCCCAACTACTACACTAATGAAACAGCATAATGAAATAATAGAAAGTGTGGCAGGCCAAAGATCCTAAAAGGAACATAACTACAGGCCTGACATATATATCATAACATTGGGTGGTGTTTAGAGAACCATGCCTAAAATCCATCTATGGTTCCTTGGTCTTGCTAAAAAGAGCAGTTTTAACTGCAACAGATATTTTCACCCAATCTTGACTAATCTAAGCAGCCAGGAGGCATCTGTTCATCATCCTTCCAACTCTGGTCCAATAGTCTGAAACAGATTACACAAATACCAATTTTATCAACTCACTGTATTTATCCGGCCTTCCTCGACTTCATCGTCTTGATCCTTTGGCATGGGAGAACTTCGATCAGCATCTGGAAGACACACTGTCAGAGTTTGTTGCAGCAATCACTTCCAGAAACCACACACAGGTAACTGATTCAGCAGGATTCATTAACTTCTCCTTATATATAATATAACACATGAAGTAAATATACAATACCAAAGGCAGGTTCTTCCAACGTGGTAGAGAGTACAAGCAAACACAGGCAGAGGAGAGAACAGTTTCAGTTTCACTTCAGAGCAGCAGACTAGTTTTGAGTACAGCACAGACTCAGAGTTATAGAGCTAAGCTACACCCTGGCTCCTAGCTGTCTCTTTGTTGCTCACATAGCAAATACTGTTTCTGTTCCAAACTGACCCAGTTGCTATGCCTTTTCATTGGCTGACTTTGTTGCCATGTCTCTGCCAAGTCATGAATTCTCATACTCTGACAGATATTCCTTGTCAGTAGCTCTGGGAAGGTACCTCGTAACTTTGAACAGTTGCTAAGAACTGTTCAGAATTACTGCTGTTCTCCTACCTGCTTAAGGCTTCAATCTTGGCCAAACTGCAACACTCACTGCAACAAGAAATCCAAATTCTAAATCAAGTCATTTAGGATCAGGGTGTCAACTCCCAGCATTGTCGTAGTGAGAGAAGGGGGGGGGAGTGCATTTCACGCATACTGTCAGCTGAAGTCGGATCTCAGATTACTGCAGCAGGCTTGGGAGGGGTGCAACTCATAGGGGAATGTGATTTATGACACAGACTGAGGGGAGGAAAGTAACAGGGGTATCAGCTATAAATCAAACAAAGTGTAGAGCTGACTCCGAAAATATCTTGCCTATGATGCTCCTAATAAATGACTAGTTTTGTATTGAAACTTGACTCGATACTCATGAATCAACTAGGGCATTTTTAGGAAATCTTACACAGCGTGGATAAAAATCAATGATTGAATCATTTTTAATCAATTTTTTTTACTAAAATGCTTTGGGAGTAAAAATCTATCTAAAGTTAGTTTTCTATTTAAGATACATTAATAATTTCATTTATTCAGCATGAAATGGAGCTTATTATGTAGCATGAGGCTGTATACTAGGCAAAAATACACACGTGTTTGGAAAAGATGATACAATATATTGACTTGAAACCTGAAATATTCCTGTTGGGGATTTTACCAGAAACTTATGGTAAAGAAAATGTATATCTGATTACCCATGTAATAACAGCAGCTGGCATTATATTTGCACAAAACTGGAAAAGGTGAAGAGATTCCTACAGAGGAGAATGTGATTAGAAAAATATTAGAATGTGCAGAAATGAACAGATTAAGAGCCAAGGTGGCGCAGTGGTTAAATGCAGCACTGCAGGCTACTGCTAGATCAGCAGGTCAGTGGTTCAAATCTCACCGGCTCAGGGTTGACTCAGCCTTCCATCCTTCCGAGGTGGGTAAAATGAGGACCCAGATTGTTGGGGGCAATATGCTGACTCTCTGTAAACCGCTTAGAGAGGCCTGAAAGGCCTATGAAGCGGTATATAAGTCTACTGCTATTGCTATTGCTATTAATACTGGCAATTAAAGAGAAAGAACAAACTAATCATCATACTACATGGGAATCATGTTATCGATGGTTAGAGAATAAATATAGGAATTAGAAGTAAAAGTAGTTGTGTAAAATATAGAAAATGTATTAATAGAGTCAACATAGTTAGGAGACTTAAATAAATCAAGAAGAGGATTTTTATAGTATTAGGCATTTAAGGTATCTGTACTAAGCTAGGAATACATTAAACATCACACAAAATATTTGTACCCAGATGACACACTGTTTAATGGAAGATGGATTGTTTATATTGAATTAAAATAAAAATTTCAGCAGGTCAGAGGAGGAGCCGCGGCGGGACAGAGATGACAGTTGCTCTTTAAAAATTATGATTTAAATCGAGTTGATTTATTTATTTTTCTAATATTTTTATTTACAAACATGTAAAATACGCACACACAAAACTTAAGACATACACCACATTTACACAATACAATATGAACAGGAGCTTCCTGTTCTTTATAATAGCAATTATCAATTGATACTGCTCACCTTATATTATTTCCCCTTCTATTATATTTCATTTGGATTTCACCATTCTTAACCCTCTTATTTTACTCATAACTATTATTTTTGAGTTTTGTTATATTCCTTCATTGATTCTTGTTTCTTTCCTCCATCCACCTATACCATTTATCCCATATCTGGTAGAATTCTGATTCTTCTTTTCCCTGGATTTCTTTAGTTAGTTTGTCCATTTCAGCACAATCCATAACCTTTCTTATTGTTTCATCTTCGCTTGGAATTAATTTGTTTTTCCATTTCTGGGCAAAGGCAACCCTTGTCGCTGTAATTAAATACTAGATTTCTTTTTTGTATCTTGCCGACATTATTCGTAATAAAAAAACTTCAGGTTATTGCCTCCAGCCAATTTTTGATCCTTTTCCAAAGAATTTTAGCCTCCTCACAGGTCCGCCATAAATGGTAATATGTTCCATCTATTGATTTGCATTTCCAACATTTTGGGGAGGTATTTGTTAAGATTTTAGCTAGCCTTGTTGGTGCCAGGTGCCATCTGTAAAACATTTTGTACTGGTTTTCCTTGTATGCAACTGATAGTGTCATTTTTAAGTTTGTTCCCCAAAATATTTCCCATTTGTCTAATTCAATATTATAGCCAAAGTTCTGCGCCCATTTCATCATTTGTTCTTTCACAATTTCCTCTTCCATTTTATACTTCAGGAGGAATTTATATATTCTCCCTATCATCTTTCTATCTGAGCTTTGAATAATTTTATGCAATTCGTGTGGTTCTGTTTCTAATCGAGCCTGTTTCACTAGTGATTGAAATCATCATTTAAATAGACTTGATTTAAATCAAATCCACCCTGTTTACGATTGCAAGCTGCAGATATTTCTCCTGGCCAGCTGTAGACATCTGCCACTAGATGACACTAGTGGTGCAAGATAATATCCTGCATTTACATTAAGGGGTGTGGGGTAAGGGGAAGGTTTTCAAACAGCATAAAGAATAGTGTTTCCATCCCATAATATGCAATCAGAACGGCTTGGGCATGGAGTTGTGGTTGCTCTGATCTCCTCCGAGATGCAAAGCAGCTCTCTTTTTGGTTTCTCTTGAGAAATTTTATGAAGTTTCAGCAAATGATAAATACTAAAAAAGCAGAAAGATAAGAGTTAGCAAGAGCAGATTTCTAGTTCCATGGAAGTATCCAACAAGATAAACTAACTATTGACTTGGCCAGCAGCAAGATATGGGTTTTATGTGTGCGTGTGTGGAACCAACTCCCCGTGGAGATTCGTACCCTCACCACCCTCCAGGCCTTCCGCATAGCCCTTAAAACCTGGCTGTTCCTACAGGCCTGGGGCTAAAGACTTGCAGCCCCACTTCGAATGGTATGATTGTTGTGTTTTTTAACTGTGTATGGTCTTTATATTTTGTAACTTTGTTTCTTTTTCCCCTCCCTTGAATTGTGAGCCGCCCTGAGTCCCTTTCAGGGAAAAGGGCAGCATACAAATAAAGTAAATTCAAATTCAAATTTTTAATCTCTTCCCTTGTATTATTGCTGTTGCTTTTTTTAATGGGTTTCTTGTTTCAACAGCAAATGATTTTGTCAGAAGGCAAAAAGGGAAATGGTAAAAGATTTAAAATAAAATAAATGCAGTCCAAAATGGGAAGAATCTAAGGCAGGGGTGGGACACTATGGCCCCCTTTGTAACCTGTGGACTTCAACTCCCAGAATTCCTGAGCGACTCATGTTTAGGAATTCTGGGAGTTGAAATCCAGAGGTCATCAAGGTGTCATAGTTGCTCACCTCTGATCTAAAGAAATCCCACAGGAGATCCACTCTGGGAAATCCACTGACTCTATAACAGATTAAAAACGGAATTATCTGAATATGTCAGAAAGATATCAGACTCAAAAGACAACCTGTGATTAATACATTTAATAAATTAATAAATTAATTTATAATTAATAGATTTAATACATTAATCACAGAGAGGTCCAGTTTGGTACAGTGATTAAAAACAGGTCTCAGTGTTCCAAGCAATAAAAGCATACCAAGCAAAACAACGAGGTAGATGAATTCCTCAAAGAATAGCTTTATTGGATATATCATATTGGCACAGATCTGGTGAAAAACGACTCTGAAGGTTCCCGCAGTTTTCGCCTAATTAAAAGTAAAAGTTTTCCCTCAACCCCAAACAATCAGTCACATGGTCCAATCAAGGCACTGTCTGATGGTGGTGACATCACTCCTCCTTCCTCCGCCCAAGAGAACGTCCTTGGTTCTCAACAGAAAGTATTTTATTTTGGCTACAAAAACTCCAACTATCTCTAATCCCCCCTCCCAATCCCTCGGCTCCATAGTGGCAGCACTGAGGCTCCAAAATGGCTTCAGCCAAGCCAGCTTCAGGGTTGACAGCAGGAGTTACATTTGCCAAGATTGACTCTAAAAACGAGCAATACCTTCGTCCAGGAACAAAGAGCATCTGTGAAGTTTGCAAGGGCAAGTAGACCTCGCAGCTACGACAGTGATGGAAAAAAGGAACTTTGCAAACAATCTTCACATTTAGGAGCTTCACAGGTCTGTAAAACCAAGGGAAGCTGAAGTCTGATCCAAAACACAGGTGCCGTTTCACATAGCAACTGTTCTGCTTAATAACCAAATGGCCATTCCCAACTGGGGTCACTCAACAGGAACTACATTTAAACTGATTCTTAGATAGATGTTTTACCCTTGGTGTTCTGACCTAGGCTTCCCAAGATCATGAAGCAGACTCCTTGTCCTGATAAAACCTCTTTTATTTAGTTTAAAGTGAATTCCTCTCTAGCAAAAACCTGGCCAATAGTCTTTCAAGAGATTTCACAACTACAGACCTTTATCAGGCTTGGAGAACTGCCAGGCCGATATCTTCCAAACGCCACTCTGTAGCAGATAATAGTTGGCAAGAAGTCAGGAAGAGATCTTCACCCTAATGAATTGAACTAATTGTCTTCTGCAAACTCCACTCCCCTTTCGCTCCTCTTTATTCCCTATGGAAGGGGCCATTCACCATCCACCTGTGGCTTTACTCCTGAGTCAACCCTTGTTCTTTAACTGTTCCCTTCTCCTGGCAGCTCTACACATGTGCATACTGGGAACAGGCTCCAGCTGTTCTTCTGCCCCACTGATCTCCGACTCCGAAGGCAGCTGATAACTGTCGGATGGCACTGACCCCATCTCTGCCTCTGACACAGAGCCCTCATTGGAGCCTTCCCCAGACTCCAGGACTGGCCCATGTTCCTCCCCAACCTCCTCACTATCAGAGTCTGCCACCAGCTCTACTGGCCACTGGCGGGCCACAACACTTGGGAAGGTAGTAAATGCAAGACTTGGTAGCTAAAGTTACTTTTTCATCACCATCATAACTGCAAGCAATCACTAAACAAGGTAGTCACTAAGTGAGGATTCTTCGATTCTCTTTTCTCCTTGCAAAAAGGACCAGAATCTGGTTAGTGAGACAGATATGCAGCTACAGTAGTGCAAAAACACATCTGCCAATTTCCTAAAAAGTGATTTATTGCTCAAATGCTCTCAAGGAGACCCTCTGCCGTTTTTATATTCAATTGTGAAGGATAGAAATGAACAGGTGTATCAAATATCACGGTTCTTCAACTCACTTTTTGGCAAGCTTTGTTCCAGCTGCATTTTTAGCCAGATGTTAACACGCTGGGTCCAGTCCCCAGGTGCTTCCACTTCCCACAGCCGAGACTGCTCCTTTGGGTAGGTCTCCAAGAACTTTTGACAAACTAAATAGGGAAGACAAAGAACAGGAAAAGTAATGATGTACTGTCATACCTCGGTATTCGACTGTTTCAAAACTCATCAATTTCGGTATCTGAAGCATTTCGAAGCAGAAATCTCGTCCCGGCGCTCGTCTTTCTCCTCGTAGTTGGTATACAAGGAAGAAGACAGCTGCCTTGTGAATCACTATTTCTTTGAGCTGCAGTAAAGTAAGTCACATGGTTTTCTCAGTACCAGCCGGTTTTGGTTTTCATTGCGTTTTCCAGAACTAATTATTTAAAACTATGTAACGCCACCAACAATGCTGCTGCCCTACAAAGAAACCTCAACTATGTGTCAGAATGGCCAGATAATTGGCAACTCCAAATCTCAACCAACAAACGCTCTGTCCTACACATTGGCAATAAAAACCAGACCACCAAATACAAGTTGGGTGGAAACGACCTCGTAGACGACACTCACTCTGTCACGGACCTTGGAGTACTCATCTCAAATGATCTAAGTGCCAGAGCTCCCTGTAAGAGCATTGCCAAGAAGGCATTAAGAGTTGTTAACCTAATTTTGCGAAGCTTCTTCTCTGGCAACATAGTACTGCTAACTAGGGCATACAAAACCTTTGCCAGACCAATTCTCGAATGCAGCTCGTCTGCCTGGAATCCACACTGTCTATCGGACATTAATATGATTGAGCGGGTCCAGAGTTATTTCATGAGACTAGTACTCTACTCCTCTGCTCACGATAGAATCCCTTATGCTACCAGGCTCAAAATTTTGGCCTTGGACAATCTGGAACTGCGCCGCCTGTGGTCGGACCTAAGTGTAGTACACAAAATTGTCCGCTACAATCAGTGGTGGGATTCAGCGGGTTCACACCAGTTCGGGAGAACCGGTTGTTATCTTTCTGGGCAGTTTGGTGAACTGGTTGTTGGAAGAAATCATTAGGGCAGAGAACCTGTTGTTAAATTATTTAAATTCCACCACTGGCTACAATGTCCTACCTGTCAATGACTACTTCAGCTTCAACCACAATAATACATGGACAAATGATACAAACTCAAGGTAAACCGCTCCAAACTTGATTGCAGAAAATGCAACTTCAGCAACAGAGTGGTCAACGCCTGGAATGCTCTACCTGACTCCATTATTACATCCTCAAACCCCCACAGCTTCAGCCTTAAACTGTCCACGGTGGACCTCATCCCATTACTAAGAGGTCTGTAAGGGGGCGTGCATAAGCGCATCAGGTCCGCTTATGCACGCCCCCTTACAGACCTCTTAGGAATGGGGTGAGATCCACAGAAGACGGGGGGGGGGCTCCAGGGTCCCTTCCAATTGTGTCGTTCTGTTCTTCTTCTTGCTGTGAACTCGCTATGTTCCAACAATCGTTTAGGAGAAAAGAGCGGGAAGAAACTATCATTTTCTGGCTAGAACTGACCCTTTAGCACCACAACTTGCTTGTTTTATTTCACTTTATTTAATATCTGAGCCTGTGAAGCAGCCTTAAGAATGTGATCTGATGAATGTCAGCCTGGGACATCTAAGCATTCCTGCAGAACATTTACCAACTACATTTGGAAGCAGTGAAAACTCCTGTCTGGAAGCTTTGATTTATGGCTTCCGGTCAACCCTCAGTTTTTCTTCACGCAGCATCTGGGCCTCCCCTTTTCTTAAAAAAGAGAAAAGGAAAAAGGCATTTATCGGAGTAGACGCTGCACAGCTGTTTATAAGGAGAAGAGCTTCCAACAGCATGACTAATGTCAGAGATTATTCTAACAAAAATAAGTTAAGAAAGATTGCATTGGCTTAATTGAAGACAGCACTGGAAATTTCATGCTTTTAGGAATGAACACCATCTTCATTATTGATCGGCGCACTCAAAATGTAGACCTCGACTTAGAACCAGTCACTTAGCAACCATTTGAAGTTACTATGGTCCCCCGAAAGGGATTAATTCTGAAGTTCTGGATGCCAGGGACATACACACACACACAGACACACACACACCATGGTCAAGTGACCACATTTCAGACACTCAGCAACCAGCCAAAATGTATAGCTGTTTTGCAACATTCCGCATTGATGACATCTTGGCATGGTGGTTAGAATGCAGTATTGCAAGCTAATTCTGCTGACTGTCAGAAGTTCGATTCTGACTGGCTCAAGGTTGTCTCAGCCTTCCATCCTTCCCAGGTAGGTAAAATGAGGACCCAGATGGTTGGGGGCAAATAGGCTGACTCTGAAAAACCACTTAGAGAGGGCTGTAAAGCACTATTGCATTCTATTCTATTGCATTCTATTCTATATTCTATTCTGTTCTGTTCTCTGTTCTGCTCTGCTCTGTTCTATTATTCTATTCTATATTCTGCTCTGCTCTGCTCTGTTCTATTCTATTTTCTATTCTGCTTTCTATTCTATTTTCTATTCTATTCTGTATTCTACTCTGCTCTGTTCTATTCTGTTCTGTATTCTGCTCTGCTCTGCTCTGTTCTATTCTATTCTATTTTCTATTCTATTCTGCATTCTATTCTGTTCTGTTCTCTGTTCTGTTCTGCTCTGTTCTATTATGCTATTCTATTCTATATTCTGCTCTGCTCTGCTCTGTTCTATTCTATTCTATTTTCTATTCTGCTTTCTATTCTATTTTCTATTCTATTCTGTATTCTGCTCTGCTCTGTTCTATTCTATTTTCTATTCTATTCTGTATTCTGTTCTGCTCTGTTCTATTCTATTCTATTTTCTATTCTATTCTGTATTCTGTTCTGCTCCGTTCTATTCTATTCTATTTTCTATTCTATTTTCTATTCTTTCATTAGTCTATTCATTCATAAATCTATTCTAGTCTATTGCATGGTATCATAGGGGTTAGAATGCAGTATTGCAGGTTAATTCTGCTGACTGCCAGCAGTTCAATTCTCACCTGCTCAAGGCTGACTCAGCCTTCCATCCTTCCCAGGTGGGTAAAATGAGGACCCAGATTGTTGCGGACAATATGCTGACTCTGTAAACCGCTTAGAGAGGGCTGTAAAGCATTGTGAAGCGGTATATAGTGTAGGTGCTACTACTATTTGTGTTGTTTTTGCCAAAAGCTGTTTTTTTTTACTTTTGGTTTTCTGCAAAAATACTCTTTGGGTAACGAACAATGGGCATTCTCATTACGGTCGTAATTGGAGGATTCCCCATCCTCCAATTCTTGGAGTCCACGCTCTGCAATAAATGGCATATCAAGGTTAAGAATTCTTAGCCATCCCAAAAGGTAACTGACTGCTTACAAAAGCACTAGAATATAAGATCATAGGGCTGGAAGGGATCTTGGAGGTCTTCTAGTCCAACCCCTTGCTCAAGGCAGGACACCTTAAATGTGTCTCTAAACCAATGTTTCTCAAACTCTGACAACTTGAAGCTATGAGGATTTCAACACCTTTTCAAGTTGCCACTTTTGAGAATCATAATGTCAGAGTTCCATGTAATACACCCTGAAGCTGACCCATGAAAAGTAAGTTTTTCCAGGTTTTCCATTAATTTCCATTAATTCTATGCTGTAAAAGTACGATGGGGGGGGAGAGGGGGACACCAGTTAAGTTTGAATATGGGACTTGAAGCTAAATATTGCATTGTGGGATGCTCCTCTTTAAGGTGTATGCAAACCAGCAATGTTAGCTTGTTTGCTCCAAAACACAGTGATTTTTGTCCCTAAATTTTGGTGGATCTTCAGAGACAGCAAACAGGATTTGGGAATGGCCTAGGAGGCTGGTATGCTGCCCACAGAGGCTTACTCTGGCAAAATGCTATCTCTGTTGATTTCTTTCCCAGCCCTTCCTCAAAATGCCAAATATTTATCTTGGGGCTGTTTGCTATGATTCTTGCCTGCCGTGGATTTGTAATCTTTAAAATCTTCTCCTTTTCTTGAACCCTCAAACTTTACCTTTCTCCATTTCAGCCGAGATAGGATAGCTGAGTCCCAAGGCATCCTCCGAGGGGAAAGACTGACAAAAATCCTGGAGCATCTGCATCCCGAGTCCTCGTCTTCTAAACTTCTTTCGTACGAACATGGTGTCCAAAACTGGGAGCATGTAACATTGGCTGGTGTGTTCTCCACACAAATTTCCTGCAGGCGGAGGACAAAACAACTCAGAAAAGGAACTTGTGAACAATGTCTTCCTCCACAAATCTCCTTCTCACCGCTGAAATCCATGGCCTGCCTTTGGGGACTGCCTCCTTTGTTCTTCAAGAGATGTTTTGGGTCATCTCTTGCCTGATCCAAAGTTCTGGAGAACTTCAAAGGATTTCCCCTCCACGGAGAACAAGAACCAATGGATGGAAGCTTGGCAGAGGATGATCAAAATGTGAAATAAGGTAAAGGTAAAGGTTCCCCTCGCACATATGTGCTAGCCGTTCCCGACTCTAGGGGGCGGTGCTCATCTCCGTTTCAAAGCCGAAGAGCCAGCGCTGTCCAAAGTTGTCTCCGTGGTCATGTGGCCGGCATGACTCAACACTGAAATTGCACGGAACGCTGTTTCTTTCCCACCAAAGGTGGTTCCTATTTTTTCTACTTGCATTTTTAACGTGCTTTCGAACTGCTAGGTTGGCAGAAGCTGGGACAAGTAACGGGAGCTCACTTCACTATGCGGCGCTAGGGATTCGAACTGCCGACCTTTCTGGTTGACAAGCTCAGCATCTTAGCCACTGAGCCACCACGTCCCTAAAATGTGAAATATGGAGGCATAAATTAGACCTATTAAGCAGTGGAAGAGACTATATCTTGCTTCTATTTATTTATCCATCCAAATCCAGTTAGTCTTGACTTCTGACAAATCTTTGGACAACCCCATATTAGTTTTTCGCCAATTTCCAGAAGTGCTTTGTCCTTGCCTTCTTCCTAGGGCTGAGAGAGAGTGACCGGCCTAAAGCAGGACAAGAAGCCATTTTTTCTGGCTCCTCATCCAACACTTCAACTACTAACCCAAAGTAATTCTTTTTTGAGAATTTTTTTTATTGTTTTAGTGAAACAGAAATAAAAATAAGAAAAAAAATCATCTTTCGTTACATCTTGTTGAAAGCGTATCGTTTGGTTACAAATATATTCCGTGCGTTTATTCCACAGTCCTTACATATACTTCATTCAAATCATGTTGGACATTTTAAATCAAGAAAGAAAAAGTTATATATTTTACTATCTCTGTATCCTAATTCTCATTTAGTTATCATTGTATAAACATGTTTTTATCTAGAATCATTTATATTAGAAGACACAACCAGCTACTGGCGTTCATTTGCAATTTCAATAAATCTCCAATACCCTTACACCTTTAAGACATGTTCTAAAATTAATTCGGTTAAGTAGGATATCTGAGCGTTCCCCGCCCCCTGTAACACACCTGTATGTATCATTAAATATTGTTCATTAACATTTCATTGTTATTATTGTAGTTAACTAAAGGTTATTTACTAATTATCGCACCTCTCGTCTCCAGACCCACACAATATTATAACTTTATAACCATCTTTAAACAATGATTTATTAATAAGATTTATATGACTTTTCCCTCAATCCCAAATTAGTTAATTACGGGCTAAGAAAATAAACATTAGACATCTAAGACAATCTAAGAAATATTAACATTTCTACTTGACATATACACCCAGAATGTATATTAGTATTTCTATGGTCTGGTTATTTATCCTAACTAGTGTTATTATTTCTCTATTAGTATCATAGTAAATTTATGTTAATGGATAAACATTCAGTGGTAATTTAAAACAGTGTAAAACGTACTATAATCTCTACTTAATAATCAGTCAAAAATTAACTAGCTTTTTCCCATCAATTGGCATTATTAAACAGTATCTTTCCAGTAACAAAATAGCCTTTCATCTCTCACCAGTTGTTGTGCCAATTCTATATCCAAAACCTTTCCAGGGTTTAAGACTTCTCTCCGCACATTGAACGATCTCTCATGTAGTTTTGTTGCCCTTGAGTTGTTATTAATGTAAGCTTAACTTTCGTTGTCAGGTTTGTTTCTGAATAGATTTGTCTTATTACCTCCATCTTTTTCGCTCTTTCTTTTTCTCCTACATCTTGAAGTTTGGGGTGGAACACCAAATTGTCAAAGTCACTTTTCCAGCTTCCCTTCTTTCCACTTTCACTCACGTTTACTCCATTTATAACAGTGTTTCTCAACCTTGTCAACTTGAAGATGTCTGGACTTCAACTCCCAGAATTCCCCAGCCAGCATTCGCTGGCTGGGGAATTCTGAGAGTTGAAGTCCAGACATCTTCAAGTTGACAAGGTTGAGAAACACTGATTTATAAGTTCATCTAAGTTCTTATCTTTGTTTTCTGTATTCCCATTCACTTCCTTAATTTCTGGGGCTATAACCCCGTCATCTTTTTCTGTAATATCCCATAGTCTGTCCCATTTCTTGTAGAATCTCTCAAATCCTTCTGAGATATTTTGAAGTCCAGCCAAAATGTTTTGAATTAACAAGTTTTCTTCATCTGAGTATTGCTCCATTTTTTAGAATTAGAAATAATATAGGGAAAGAGCAAGAAGAAAAGAGAAATTTGGTACAATCTGCCACTCTAGCCTATCACAGATTTTGAAGAGTATATCTATTTTTATTTTAGACGAATGTTCTTTTATGGTTTTCAAAGAAGAAGAGTTCTAAAGTTTTTCTTTCCTTTTCCAATTCTTGTCAAAGTATTTTCCACACACCAGTATTTGTAACCTTGAGTCTTATCAGGTTTGAAGGAGACGTTCCAAGTCCTTTTGTTGCACAGTCTCAGTCAATATAGTCAGATAAGGGTGGACAAAGAAAATACTGTCACAGCAGCAAAAGAAAAAAGAGCTTCAGATTTGGGCTTTCAAGTGGCAGATTCAATTCTTTTAAAATTTCTTTCCTTAAGTATCTCCAATATAATATTGCAACAAGTAGTAGAAGAAATTTGTTGAAGTAAAAAGAGTTTTAATTTAAGCCAAAAAAGTTAAAGTAAAGAAAAATAAGGAAAAAAGAGATCCCTTCACCTCAAGTGGAAAAAACAGGAGCGTTGCAGTCACTCAATCCACAAAAGATTACAAGCAAGAGCAAAAAACTTTCTAAGACAGTCCAATGGGGATTAAGTACGCCGCTTGGTTCTTGCTTAATGAACTAATTAAGCTTAAGAAAAGAGTTTCTTAGGGCAATCTTCTAAAAGAAAAAAAAACCCTCACCAGTAGAAACACTTTCATTCTCTCTTCCATGAAGTCATCTCCAACAATGTCAGCCGGGGGGGGGGGGGGGGCTGCCTGTTTGCCGCCGGTTGGAAGCACTCCCCTTTGGTCGATCAGGGGCTTTGCAATATCCCTGCGACCAGCAAGGTCTTGTCTTCCCAGTCACTGTCTCTTCGGGATGGTTTAGGTCCTGCCGGACCGTCCAGGGGCAAAAGTATCATCGGCGGATTCAGACAGCCGAATCCAACAATGAATCGTTGCGACGTTGGCTCCTCCCACTCAGTAATTCTTGATGTATCACTTTAGGTCTGTGTTTCTCAACCTCAATATAGGTAGTCCTTGACATACAACCATCATTGAGCCTAAAATTTCTATTGTTAAGCGAGACATTTGTTAAGTGAGTTCTGCTCTGTTTTACGACCCTTCCTGCCACCATTGCTAAGTGAATCACTGTGGTTGTTAAAGTTAGTAACTCGGTTGTTAATCAGACTTCCCCATTGATTTTGCTTGTCAGAAGGTCACAAAAGGGGATCACTTAACCCCAGGACTCTGTATCTGTCATAAATATGAATCAGTTGCCAGGGGTCTGAATTCTGATCACGTGATCATGGGGATGCTGCAAAGGTTGTAACTGTGAAAAACAGTCGTAAGTTATTTTTTTCAGTGCTGTTATAACTTTGAATGGTCACTAAATGAATTGTTGTAAACCAAGGACTACCCGTAACCTTAAGAGGCATGGCCCAGAATTCCTCATGCTGCATGCTGGCTGAGGGATTCTGGGAGTTGAAGTCCACACATCTTAAAGTTGCTGAAGTTGGAGTAACCCTGCTGTACATTTAAACAATAGAGTTAAAAGACGAAGAGCAGCAAATGCAAGCATTATTACTGCTGTTCCTCTTTTAGCTGCATGGTTTAACTTATTAAAAGGAACTAATTGTTTTAAACTGCTGTAGATGTTCAAACAAAGGTTGGAGAGTCATTTGCCTTGGATGATATCAGGATTCTTCCTCCAGGCAGGGTGTTGGAGTAGAAGATGTTAAGTATTTCATAAAGAATCACATAGCTTGGAAGGGACCTTGAAGGTCTTCTAGTCTACCCCCTGCTGAAGGCAGGAAACCTTATACTATACCATTTCCACTGCAGGATGTTGCATAAATCCTTTCCATTCCCCACCAGCTAGAACCGAAGAAGCTTCTTGGAGGAAAAGTGAACATCTTCAAAAATAGAACAGACTGAAATAGGAATAGAAATAGGAATAAGGGTAGACTATCAGAGTTGGAAGGGACCTTGCAGGTCTTCTAGTCCAACCCCCTGCTTAGGCAGGAAACCCTACACCACATCAGACAAATGGTTATCCAACATCTTCTTAAAAACTTCCAGTGTTCGATCATCTACAACTTCTGGAGGCAACTTGTTCCACTGAATAATTGTTCTAACTGTCAGGAAATTTCTCCTTAGTTCTAAATTCAATTTCAATCCACAACCACTTACAATTTTTTCTTCTCCTCATTATGGAATCCTATTTTCAGGCTTCATGCAAAGCATGGAAAACAAGATGCATCTGTATCAGTAATCCACTTATTAATATATATCCAACTCCAAAAATACAATTTGACTTCCCTCCCTCCAACCATGTTTTGGAAGAAACTGCCCCACAAAGACCCACACAACTAATCTCCCACAATGTGTGACCTTTCCAACCTGCTCACTCTCCTTTAGCTACTTTAACAAATAACAGAGTTGGAAGGGACCTTATAGGTCATCTAGTCCAACCCTCCTCCCAAGCAGGAGACCCTACACAATTTCTGACAGATGGCAGTCCAGTCTCTTCTTGAAAGCCTCCAGGGATGAAGCTCCCACAACCTCCGAAGGCAACTTCTGTTCCATGGGTTGATTGTTCTCACTGCCAAAAAGTTCTCTTTATTTCCAGGTTGAATCTCTCCTTGTTCAGTTTCCATCCATTGCTCCTTGTCTGGTCTTCGGGTGCTTTGGGAGATCTTTTCTTCTCTGTGGCAGCTCCTCAAATATTGGAAGACTTCTATCATGTCTCCCCTGGTCGTTTCTCTTCACTAGACTAGCCAGGCCCAGTTCCTGCAACCGTTCTTCCTATGTTTTAGCCTCCAGTCCCTAATCATCCTGGTTGCTCTTCTCTGTACTCTTTCCAGAATCTCAACATCTTTTTATAGTGTGGTTATTATGTTATTATGGTTATCAGTTATTATGGCCTTTTCAGCTCTTTGCTGGGTTTGATGCCTCCTGAGAAACCAAGAAGAATCACAAAATAATCTTTCAGAGCCCGTGAAGAGTTGGTGAATTACCAGAGGATGGGAAAAGAAGATGACCTGATTCCAATCTACCCCCCCCCCCCAAAAAGGAAGGGGAGGGGGGGGAAGAAGTGGATCCAGCAAACTACAGACCAATCAGCCTGACATCAATACCTGGGAAGATCCTGGAAAAGATAACCAAGCAGCTCATCGAGCATCTGGAAACCAACACGACAATGAATAGATGCCAGCATGGGTTCGTCAAAAGCAGATCAACCTTATTGCCTGCTTTGATAAAGTGGCTGAATTAGTCAATAAGGTAAATGCTGTGGAAATTTCCTGACAGAGGACAATTAATCCTTGGCATGGCTTGCTTTCAGAAGTTGTGGGTGCTCCATCACTGGAGGTTTTCAAGAAGAGATCGGACAACTATTTGTCCAGAGTGGTAGGGGGTCTCTTGTTTGAGCAGGCGGTTGAACTAGAAGACCTCCAAGGTCCCTTCTAACCCTATTGTTCTATTTTCTAACAAGGGTCCCCAGCCTGCGGGCTGCAGCCCACTACCGGGGCAGCAGGCTAATCGCCACTGGACCGCATGAGTGGTTAGCCGGTATGCGCATGTACAGCCGAGGGTGTTGTCGCGGGTGCTCGTGGCCCCCCTCCCATGGGCATCACCATGAACATTAGGGGTGCTTTGCTCATGCGCTTGCCCCTCCCATAAAATCATCTCCCCTTTCCCCCCTCCCTCTGCTCCGGGCTGCCAACCCAGAAAAGTTGGGGGACTCTGTTCTAAGATGTCAATGAACTCCTTGAATTACAAGGTCTGCGCAACTGGCTAAAAGCAGCTCTTGTTTGAGTCCTGAGTCCTGAGGTCCAGGGGAAGCAAGCTCTCCTTCCCTTCCCTGATCTCATCAACAGATTATCGGGCTTACTCACAGCCTCGTTCACTGCCCAAGCATGAAAAGTATGTGTTTGCGATTACGTTCACAAGGCAGCTCGGTTCTTCCACTCTGCAGGAATTTCACAGCATAAGGTCCCCACTTTGGGTGGGTCTCATTGCTGCCCCGTTACTCATAGGGCCTGAACATATGGACGGAGCTAAGAAAAGCATAAGGTCTCCCATGAGTCAAGAAACCCAACGCAAGTTGGACTGGCTGGCAGTCCAAGAGAAATGTCACACTCTGGCCATGGGATACCCTTCATGGGGGGGAGCTGGCAGAGTCTGCACACGAGGTCCACCATGGCCTTAAAAGGGGATTGTGTGCTTTCTGTAGCCCCATTCCACACTGACTCTGTCATCGTCAACACAACCAGCCTTTTAGCATCTCAACCATTCACTTATCAGAACAACAGAGTTGGGAGGGACCTTGGAGGTCTTCTAGTCCAACCCCCTGCTCAAGCAGGAGATCCTATACCAGGGATGTCAAACTCAAGGCCCGGGGGCCGGACGCGGCCCGCAGGGTGCTTAGATCTGGACCGCCCTGCTGCCCTGGAAACAGCGAAGGACCAGCCTGTAGTGCCCCTGCCAGCGAAAACAGCTCACGAAATCTCCATGCAGCACTCCTGAGCTTCGTTTTCTCTAACAGAGGGTTGCAGGAGGCAATCTCAGCCGAAAACAGAATTCGGGAGCCAATTTTCGCTGGCAAAGAGCTCCAGCCACCACAGGTGCCCCCGACACAAGTGATGTTGTGCTGGCCACGACCCCCCCAGCCCCTCCCCCCAAGGTCAAGCACAACCCTGATGCGACCCTCAATGAAATGGAGTTTGACACCCCTGCTCTATACCATTGCAGAGAAATGGCTGGCCAATCTCTTTTTGAAAGCCTCCAGTGATGTTCTTGCCCCAACAAAGCAGCAACCACCACCGAATTCCCAGGTTGGTGAGTGAAAAGGACACTACAGAGAGTGAAATATGGAGTCGTGGAAGAATGACACTTTATCACAAACAACTGAGATACACAAATCAGGAAGACAAAGATCTAACAAAACTAAATGGACCTGCGCAGAAGATAACAGTCTTTTGGATATCTTAGACTGCAACTTCGAGTCACACCCACCAGATGAAAATAGAAATACAAGGAAGAATAGGCAGGGAATGTATTTGGCAAAACAAGAAAAATGTTAAAAGGCCTCATGGAAAGTAAAATATGGGACTAACCATTACAATTATCCCAGCATCAGAGCGCAAAAGGGGGGGGGGAAGGTGGATTGTGGTCACATGACTTCCCACTCAGTAATTGCTTCGCTTAGCAACAAAGTTGCCAGTCTCAACTGTCGTCACTAAACAAGGGCCACCTTAAATGCATAAGTGTTAGTCTCCCACTGTGATTCTTCCAAGCATATTTCTCTATTGTTCCACACCTACAGACAGAATCTTGCCAAACTAAAGCATGCAACCACCTCCATAAAGTCTACACTCTGGGAACTTTTAGGGAGAAGCTGTCCTCACCCTTTTTCTCTCACACCAACTATCTGAGCTGAGTTGTCTCTTACTCCTCTGCAATGCAACCTTCTGGAAATTGGGACTTAATTCCCTCACATCAGGTGTCACCTCTAGCATAGCAATAGCACTTAGATTTATATACAGTTTACATAATGCTTTACAGCCCTCTCTAAGCGGTTTACAGACTCAGCCTCTTGCCCCCAACAATCTGGGTCCTCAACTGACCGACCTCAGAGGGATGGAAGGCTGAGTCAACCCTGAGCCCCATCAGGATCGAACTCCTGGAGTGAGCAGTGAGTTAGCCCTGCAGTACTGCATTCTAACTACTGTGCCACTACGGCTCTCTACCTCGAAGATGCAGAAATTTGAACCACCACTAGATGGCACACAAGAGTTCCTTTTCTGTATCTTTTGCCATCCACCCATTCGCTACCAATATATGGCAGATAAAAGTGAGGTGGGGGGGCAGGATCCCAGCTACTAACCACATATTGAAAAACTCCAGAACTCGTTGATTTGGGATTCTCCCTTCTTTGGGGACCAGAATGGAGAAAAGCAATGATTAATGTCAATCTTCTTTCACTCTCTCGAAACATAATGGAAGGCTGGTGACCCCTGTGCTAAGGGGTCACCAACCTTTCGGACCTCAGGGACCACTAAATTCATAATTTTAAATCCCGCAGACCACTAACATGATTTTTTTAAAAATAAATAAATAATATTTAGTGCACTATAAAAAATGCAAATAATTTTTCTGCAGACCCCCAAAATTTTCTCATGGACCACCACTCCCCACCAGGGCTGGAAGCTAAACCATACCATGAAGAGTTGCAGGAACTGGGTATGTCTAGTCTAGTCCAATGAAGAGAAGGTTTAAGGGTGACGTGATGGCAGTCTTCCAATATTTAAGGGGCTTCAATATTTGACCTCCAAAGCACCTGAGGTCGAAACAAGGAGCAACAGATGGAAACTTATCAAAGAGAGAACCAACCTAGAACTAAAGAAGAATTACCTGACAATAAGAACAATTAATCAGTGGAACGGCTTGCCTCTTGAAGTAGTGTGTGTTCCATCAGTGTGTTGTGGCCCGCCAGTAGAGCTGGTGGCAGACTCCGACAGTGAGGAGGTTGGGAAGGAACATGGGCCACTCCTGGAGTCTGGAAAAGGCTCCGATGAGGGCTCTGTGTTGGAGGCAGAGAGGGGGCCAGGGCCATCCGACAGTTATCAGCTGCCTTCGGAGTCGGAGATCAGTGGGGTAGAAGAACAGCTGGAGCCTGTTCCTGATGTGCGCATGTGCAGGGCTCCCAGGAAAAGGGAAGAGCTAAGAACCAAGGGTCAGCTCTGGAGTAAAGCCACAGGTGGATGATGAATGGCACCTCCCATAAGGAATAAAGAGGAAAGAGGAGGGGAGTTTGCAGGAGACAATTAGTTCAATTCATTAGAGTGAAGATCTGTTCCTGGTTTCTTGCCAAGTATGGTCTGCCAGAGTGGCGTTTGGAAGATATCGGCCTGGCCGCTCTCCAAGCCTGATAAAGCTCTGTAGTTGTGAAATCTCTTGAAAGATTGTTGGCCGAGACTTTGCTGGAGAGGAATTCCCTTTAGTCTAAATAAAAGGGGTTTTATCGGGACAAGGAGTCGGCTTCATGATCTTGGGAAGCCTAGGTCAGAACACAGTGGAAGTTTTGGACAAGAGATTGGACACCCATTTGTCTGGGATAGCCTAAGTCCACCTGCCTTGGCCAGGAGTTTGAACCAGAAGACCTCTAAGGTCCCTTCCAACCTTACGATTCTATGTTTTCAGGGAAGTCCTGATGTTCCTGATGTGCGCATGTGCAGGGCTCCCAGGAAAAGGGAAGAGCTAAGAACCAAGGGTCAGCTCTGGAGTAAAGCCACAGGTGGATCCTGAACATCAGGATCTTTCTTTAAGATGCCCTCATATAGCCTGCTCCCCGGGAGACTTTTAATCTCTTTGGTTGGGGCTAAATGACTAACTTACAAGCCAGCAGAGTGGGAAACAGCAATTGCAAAGGCTGAGAAAGCAGGCGGCCATGAATGCTCTTGAAAACATCCAGCAGCTCAGGGAAAAATCCTACCACAACCTGACCCACATCTAAAGGATGCAAACCAAACCAAATTGTACATTCCAGCTCTGCCCCTAATTAACAAGCTGGCTTGGTGATGTTGGCCTGGAGGAACCTTTTGCAAGGAGTGAGTGTCCTGGTCAAGCTGGAGGGAGCAGGACGCTGCTGACAGGAGCCCAAAATCAACCAATTATGGGGTTCTGTCTATGCCTGCTGACACTTGGACGAATGTAGCATCTCTGGTGGCTTCATATTAACTACAGAAAGGCATGGCTTGGCCGGCCATAGGCATTCCTTTTATTAGATTATGCTGTATACCAATTTTTGCAAAACTGTATTTTAAAAAAAAACATTACCGTTTCCCCCCAAATAAGTAAGACAGGGTCTTATTTTCTTTTGACCCCCGAAATAAGCGCTTGGCCTTATTTTCGGGGAGGTCTTATTACTTTTGAGATACAAGAGGCAGCGAGCGTGGTCACCTCACGGCTGCTGCTGTGTGGCAATATTTTCGGGGAAGGGCTTATTTTAGTGCTTGTGCTTAAAAGTCCGATTGGGCTTATTATCTGGGAAGGTCTTATTTTCGGGAAAATGGGGTATATATGAGACAAAATAAAAATGACAGAAAGATGAGGTTGGATGTGTCCATGGATTTCAGACCTGGAAACCACCTCTACCTTTTGGACTTCAGACCTGCCACGTTTTCTACTGTGGGAAAACGGGAGGGGGGGATTATACAGAGTCTAGATACTATGTAGCCATAACAACATTCTTTCTCAGAAAGTCAAGGTCAACTCACCCTGCAGCTGCGATGAGGTGACTGGGAGGCATCTCCAGTTTTGGACTGTGCCTGATTGGACCATGTGATGGACATGTGGGTGCTGAACATGTGACTTGAACTTTCACTTGGATGGGGAAAACCTGGAAGCTTTCAGATTCAGGTTTTCCCAAATGGGTCAATGTGACATCTCTAATACAATGGAACTTTGAGGAAAATCAAGCCTCAGAGTCTTCTTCCGTTGGGGGTGTCACTTGGAACCCTGACGTTAACCTGAATCTCTTCTAAACCACTCTACCAGCTCCTCCGAACTTTGGGGTACTTTGGGGTACTGTCTGGGGTTCTGAGCCCCAGCATTGACCCGAGCCTGGGTGATGTGAAGACTCAGGAAAGAAGGCAATGGTATTGGAACCCAGAAATTATTTCTGCTACAGGAAGCTTGTGGGAAATTCGAAGGAGGAAAGAATAACAGAATAACCGAGTTTGAAGGGACCTTGGTGGTCTTCTAGTCCAACCCTCTGCTCAGGCAGGAGAACCCATATCATTTCAAACTGCTGGCTATCCAATCTCGAATACCTCCAGTGATGGAGCACCCACAACTTCTGGAGCTGTTCCACTGGTTAATTGCTCTCACTGTCAGGGGGTTTCTCCTTAAGTTCTAGGTTGCTTCTCTCCTTGGTTAGTTTCCATCCATGGCTTCTTGCCTTGCCTTTGAAGAGTGATTCCCTCTTCTTTGTGGCAGCCCCTTAGATATTGCAGTACTGCTATGATAGCTAGTTTACAGGAAAGAGAAATGATCTTTAAACAGCTACAGCATAGTTCCCCAAACCTATTTTGGGTTTGCGGATTGGCAGGGGGGATGGGAGCAGAGAGGGGATGGTTCCATGTGAGTGGTGAGCAAGCACAAATGTGTGTGCGAATGGACACATGCACACGCTCATACACTGTTCATGCGAATGGGGATACTCCCGCTCTGCGGCCCAGTTCCAAAAGGCTCAAGACCGGGTCATGGAGCTTGAGACGCCTGCCGTATTAGTTAAGCATGGGGGAATTATTTGGTTTCTGTTTTTTTCATATCCCATCTTTAGTATTTTTATAAACAACGCAAGGCACGTATCTAATATTCCTTCTTCCTCCCATTTTCCAGACAACAACCCTCTGAGATGGATTGGACTAAAGGAAAGGGAGTGTCCCAAGGTCACCCAGACGGTTTTCATCTTCTTAAATTTTATATATATATATAACGCCTTGAGCAATTTCTACCAAACTTGGTACACAGATGACTTACTCTCTGGAAAAAAAATATTGTAGGAGATAAGACGCCCCTAATGCTCCTTAAGAGGGGGCAGGTGTTCTGTTAAGATACAGCTTGTTGTGCCTTAAAAGGGCTTCTACTGTACTACTGTAAAATGGCTTCTATTGTGCAGTACAGTGGAGTTGCCATGGTAACGGCTTCACAGTACTACACAAGGAGGATCCCTCTGGTAAGGGGGAAAATCCAACATTAGAAATTATGTTTGGTCTGGACATTTTCCCCCTATAATTACCCTGGCCATGTCGGGTTATCGGCTAGAAGTTTTTAAAATGTATTTATTTAACTCCGCCAAGATAGGATCATCCAAAGTAGTCTGGTTCTTTTTGACTCTTATAAACATGCTTAAGAGTTGAGAAGGGCCCTCAGCAAAGACGTACCTCTTCTTTTGATGGTATAAAAGGCCGCCGCTTCTCCACTCTTCCAGAATATTCTGGCATCTTCCTTCTTAGGATGAGGAACGAAGACTGTATCGTCAGTCGAGCTCCTCTCCAACATGCCAAAAATGATGCAGTTAAGGACGTAGAGAACGATTCTCTCTTGAAAGGTTTGAACCTTGAAAGGCAAGTGAGATGAGGAGATATAAGACAGCACAAAGAATGCAGGCAGTCCTTGATTTACTACCAGGAGTGGGATTGAAAATTTTTAGCAACCAGTTCTCTGCCCATTTGCTGGGTGGGTGTGGCCATGGGGGAGGCGGCATGGCCTACTTGGCCCTCTGCATCACAGGGGTGGGAGGCGTTTTCATCCTCCTCAGGCTCCTGGAGGTTTTTTTCGAGCCTTTGGGAGAGTAAAAATGGCCTCCCCTAGGCTCTGAAGGCCCTCCAGGGACCAAAACAGGCCTGTTTCCAGACTTCCGGAAGGCCCGTTTTTCGCCGTCTCAGAGCCTCCGCGCATGATGAATGGGCCGCGTGGAGACTCCAGGGAGGGGAGGGGTAGGAGGGGCCAGCCAGTCCTTCCAACTACCAGTTCAGCGAACCAGAGGCAAAATTAGCACCCGGTTCACCCAAACTGGTGCAAACCGCCTGAATCCCACCCCTGCTTACAACAGAGTGACCATTTGAAGTGACAACGGTATTGAAAAGAATGATTTTTTACACTTACAACCATTGCAGCATCCCTAAAGTCTTGTGATCAAATTTCGGACACTTGGCAACCGGCAGACATTTGTGACGGTCTTAGTGTCCCGAGGTTACGTGATCCCCTTTTGCGACCTTCTGCCAAGCCAGGGGAAGCCGGATTCACTTAAAAACCATGTGACTAACGTTTTAACATATGCAAGGATTCACATCACAACTGTGGCAAGAGAGGTCATCAAAATTCCCCGTGTCGCTTAGGAACAGAAAATCTGAGCTCAATTGCAGTCGTAAGCTGAAGACGCCCAGGAATCCATCATTATTTTTTAAGAAGAATAACTGGTCTGGCTTAAAAAAATCTGAAGTGAGGTTTAAACAGTCGTAGAGTTGCCAAGTTTGGAGATCCCTGGTTTAAATGATGTTTTCACCTGTTTCAGGCCTTTCCGGAAAGGATCAGACGTCTTCATTACATCTTCAGGAAGCCGCCAGGAGTTGTTCAAATAAATTGCTAATACTGTTAAAAAAAAGAAAGGGAATAAAGGAACGAATGAATGAAGCAAGGAACTTCTGTTTAAGTAAGGCTGTGTGTCCCAAGAGTGCCTTCAGCTCTCATAAATTTTTGGAAGCTTGTCTGTATTTCTTGCCCTGCGTTATTTTCACATTTCTGTCAGCAATAAAACATTTTTCTTCCACAAGTTTTCAGCAGTGGTGGAATTTAAGAAGTCTTGGGAGAATGTGAGAGAAAAGTATTAACACATGTAGTCCTACTGGAGTCTACACCGAAGAATCTAAAAGTTTGGCTCTTCCACAACTCTCGGTTTGAACAGGAAAGATTCTGCAAAACTTCTTTTTTTTTTCTTTTTCATTCGATAGGCAGGTAGTCCTCAAGTTACAACCATACGGGAACCGACCCACTACAGTCGTAAATCACCATGGCCATAAAATGGGTCAGTGATGTGACAGATTTTATGATGTTTTTCCCACAGTCGTTAAACAAACACGGTGGTCGTGACTGCAAATGCTGTTGTCCTTGAACGAATGCTGCGGTCATTAAGCGAACCCAGTATTTGCTATGGCATAGTTTTTGTTCAAAATGGGAGTCAATGTCAGTTTTTGGCAAAACCATCATAAAATAAAGAGTTATGGGACTGTGGGACACTGCAAACGGTCGTGAAGTCATGTTGCCAAGCATCTAAAGTGCAATCACATGACCACAGGAGGAGCTGGACCATCAGAACTTCACAAGTAGGTCCAAAGTCCCCTTTTTACTGTGTAGATCATAAATTTGAATGGTCACTAAATGATTGGTCATAAGTCAAGGACTATTTGTACAACAGTGATAAAAAGGCATCCCTCTCTCTGGCTATTTAAACCCACTTCTAATCCTTTGGACAGTGGTTAAATGTTTGCATTTTTAATCACATCTCCCCCACTAGGATCTGTTCCTCAAAAAACAGCTGGAAGAAAATCCTGCATCTACAACATCCATCCTATCTCTCTCTCTCTCTCTCTCTCTCTCTCTCTCTCTCTCTCTCTCTCTCTCTCTCTCTCTCTCTCTCCCTCCCTCCCTCCCTCCCTCCCTCTATCATCTATCTATCTATCTATCTATCTATCTATCTATCTATCTACCTACCTACCTACCTACCTACCTACCCCCCCCTCTCTCTATCTATCAATCTATTTATCTACCTACCTACCTACCTACCTCTCTCTCTCTCTCTCTCTTTATCTATCTATCTATCTATCTATCTATCTCTCCCTCCCTCCCTCCCTCCCTCTATCATCTATCTATCTATCTATCTATCTATCTATCTATCTATCTATCTATCTATCATCTATCTACCTACCTACCTACCTACCTACCTACCCTCCCCCCCTCTCTCTATCTATCTATCTATCTACCTACCTACCTACCTCTCTCTCTCTCTCTCTTTATCTATCTATCTATCTATCTATCTATCTATCTATCTATCATCTATCTATTATAAAAATGTGTGTGTGTGTGTGTGTGTGTGTGTGTGTGTGTGTGTGTGTGTGTGTGTGTGTGTTACAGCATAACTCTGGAACGCCTCAAGCAATTTCTACCAAACTTGGTACACAGATGACTTACTCTCTGGAAACAAATACCGTGGGGGTAAAACACCCCTAACACCTCTCAGGGTGTATGTTCTGTTAAGATACAGCCCGTTGTGGCTTCTACCGTACTATCGTAAAATGGCTTCTACTGTACAGCACGGTGGAGTAACGGCTTCACAGTACTTCACAAAGGAGGCTCCCTCTGGTAAGGGGGAAAATCCAACTTTAGAAATTACGTTTGGTCTGGGATTATTTCTGAGGACAGATGTATGGATTAGGATAAATAAATACCTGGGCAACCCCAGGTTATCAGCTAGTACTTTAAGTTTGTGAAAATGCTGGAAGTGTGCGGCAGCAGCCAAAAAAGCGAATACAATCCTGGGTTGCATAAACAGAGGCATAGAATTAAGATCACGTGAAGTATTAGTGCCGCTTTATCAAACCCTAGTAAGGCCACACCTGGAATTCTGCAACCATTTTGGTCCCCATACTGCAAAAAAGATGTTGAGACTTTGGAACAAGTTCAGATAAGAGCAGCCACGATGATCAAAGACCTGGAGACTAAAACATAGGAAGAATGGCTGCAGGATTCTGGTTTGGCTAGGCTAAAGAAAAGAAGAATTAGGGGTGACATGATAGCGGTATTTCAATATTTGAGTGGCTGCCACAAAGAAGAGGGGGGCAAATTGTTCTCCAAAGCCCTAGAAAGCAAAGCAAGAAATAATGGTTGGAAACTAATCAAGGAGAGAAGCAACCTGGAATTAAGGAGAATCTTCCTAACAATGTGGACAATTAACCAGTGGAACTCATGGATGCTCCATCACTGGAGTTTTTTAAGAAGAGATTAAACAGCCACTTATCTGAAATAATATAGGTTGTCCTGCTTGAACAGGGGGCTGGACTAGAAGACCTCCAAGGTCCCTTCCAGCTCATTCATTCCAATATCATTTTTGAGTTTCAACAAATTTCCAAGAAGAAGATTATAAATATAAGGGAAAGGCACTGACTGCTTATGTCTTAAGATCAATCAAAAGTCTCTTTAATCTGTTAGAATCATAGAACATTACAGGGTTGGAAGAAACCTTGTAGGTCATCTAGTCCAACCCTCAAGCAGGAGGCCCTACACGATTTCTGACAAATGGCAGTCCAATCTCTTCTTGAAAGTCTCAAGTGATGAAGCTCCCACAACTTCTGAAGGCAACTTCTGTTCCATGGGTTGATTGTTCTCACTGTCAAAAAATTCCTTCTTATTTCCAGGTTGAATCTCTCCTTGTTCAGTTTCCATCCATTATTCCTTGTCTGGCCTTCGGGTGCTTTGGAGATTAGCTTGAGCCCCTCCTCTCCGTGGCAGCCCCTCAAATATTGGAAGACTGCTATCATGTCTCCCCTGGTCCTTTTCTTCACTAGACTAGCCATGCCCAGTTCCTTCAACCGTTCATCGCATGTTTTAGCCTCCAGTCCCCTCAATATCTTGGTTGCTCTTCTCTGCACTCTTTCTAGAGTCTCAATATCTTTTTTATAGTATAGTGACCAAAGCTGGATGCAGTATTGTTCTAGGTGTGGTCTTACTAGGGCTTTATAGAGTGGTATTAGTACTTCATACCTATAGTAGTTCCCTTATCCGTTTATCATGTGGTTTTGCCTCTAGTCCCTTAATCGTCTTTGTTGCTCTTCTCTGCTTTGTAAAAGTTGGTTATAAAGCTTGCCATCTTTGTCTTGAGTATATATCTATGGTGATTCTCAGTCATCCGGGTCATGAAAATGCTTTTTCAAGAGGCAACTGGACTTTCCGGTTATTCTTTGAAGATGTTTTGCTTCTAATGCAAGAAGCTTCTCCAGCTCTGAATAGGTTTCTTGGATAACAAGTGAAATGTCTTCAAAGAAAATACAAGAAAATCCAGTTGCCTGAAGGGCCCTCTAAAGCAGTGTTTCTCAACCTTGTCAACTTGAAGATGTCCGGACTTCAACTCCCAGGATTCCCCAGCCAGCATTCGCTGGCTGGGGAATTCTGGGAGTTGAAGTCCGGACATCTTCAAGTTGACAAGGTTGAGAAACACTGCTCTAAAGGATGCAGATGACCAGCTGTCTGCAAGGAATATCAATCCTTCCATTCCCCACCATCCAGTCAGAGCTGAAGAAGCGGAATGTCTTCAAAAGAAAAACAAGAAAATCCAGTTGCCTCCTGAAAAAAAAGGCACCTTTGCGACAACCAGGACCTCGATGACTGAGAATCTTAGCTATCCAATTTGGGATGAAGACCCTTTGAATGGTGTGGGAGTAGGAATGGATTTCCAGAGGGAAAAAATGCAGGCTACAGAAACCAGAAGTACCACTCAGGTGACCCTGAGGTCAGTTAAACCTTCAAGTCTCACCAAAAGGATGCAAAGGACCAGCTGTCTGCAAGGAATATCAATCCTTCCATTCCCCACCATCCAGTCAGAGCTGAAGAAGCTTCACTGATGAGAAGTGAAACATCTTCAAAGAAAAACCAGAAAGTCCCGTTGTCCTCGTCTTGACAGTATCTCGAGAATGAATCATAGACTTAATATGAAGGGAAAGGGCCTGGACCCAACCAAAAATGAAAAGAGCTACCTCTCTGAAAAGAAATATATTTTGACTGAATTAAATTAAAATGGACTGAAGAGTAATTATTAACGTCTTTATTTTTTATATTCAGTAACTTCTTTTTTGGCTCCTCTAAAAAAAATGTTTTTTTAAAAAAAAAATCACAATTGACCAGCCAATTTTTTGAAATGCTCTGGAAGACACAGCAGAGTTTTGGAAAGGGGCGTACAGTTTGTGCTCCCAAGCCTCCGATTGTTTTTCCGATTTAGCGTAATAAATTACCAGACCTTGATCCTAATTCAAGAGAGAACAGGGAAATGCAAACACAATACATCAAAGAAAGAGCAAAGCTGCCAAGGAACACCTACGAAAGGGATCGGCTGTTACAGGATATTTATTTATTATGGGGCAGAATTATACAATAGTACACACGTGGGGAAAGGAGACTATTTCATCTAATAAAAGTCCATTAACAATTATTTTGCCGTTCTTTTTTTTTTTAAAAAAAAACTTTTTATGTTTCCAGAGATAATTCTAATCTGCCTAGGTCAGCTTCTCTTCAATAGCTCCCTGTTGTGGCCCAGCAGAAGCCGTTGGAGCTGCAAACAGACTCCGATAGTGAGGCGCCCTATGAGTCGGCTCTGGAAGATGTGGAGGACCCTGGACAGGGTTCAGACTCCAAGCAGGGATCAGAGAGGCTGGTTGGCCACCAGGAAGCGCCTGAGGCATGGAGCAGCAGTGAAAGCCAAAGGGAGTTTGTCCCTGATGTCAGACCCTGGAGCAGTGGGGAGGAGCTAAGGGAGGTGGTCCCGGACACCAGGCAAAGACGGGCAGATAAGCGCTCACAGCAACTACGGAGATATAGAAGATAGTTGGGGCCAGGTGGTTGTGATTAGGCCTCTCCCAAGGGAGTATATAAGAAGAGACTTTGGGAGGAGGCTGTTTGCAGGACACAACCGTTATACTAAAGCTGGAGAAGCTCTGGTGTGTATTTCTTATCTGTGGAAGTCTGGGTTGCTGCCAAAGTCTTGTCGGTGTGTTAATTTACTGTGAATAAATTGTCTAGCAGGAATCTTGTGTCAGCGTGACTCACCGTATAGAGGGGGTCAGAACAGCTCCCAAATGGGGAAGCCAGATTCAATTGAATAACCATGTTGTTAACTTAACAGCTACAGTGATTCACTTAACAACTGTGGTAAGAAAGGTCATGAAACGGGGCAAAATTATCTTAACTGTCTCGCTTAGCAACAGAAATGTTGGGCTCAATTGTTGTCGTAGGTTGAGGACGACATGTAACTTTCTGGGAGGTTTTCAAGAATAGATTGGATGATCTTTTGCCCAGGATAAAATAAGGTCTCCTGCCTTCGGCTGGGGGTTGGACTAGAAGACCTCTAAGGTCCCTTCCAATCCTGTGATTTTATGTTCTAGGATTCTAATGTATTTATTAATGTATTAGTAAATACATTATTAAATACATTATTTATTAGAATATACATTAGAATAAATACATTCTTTCTAAAGCATTTAATAAGGACGCCTGCCTTGGGCTAGAAGACTTCCAAGGTCTCTTCCAGTTCTTTGATTCTATGATTCAAATGAGCTCCTAAGGAAACTGCCATGGCTCCATTAATCTCTATTGTAAGTAAATTACAAAGAGGTTTGCCAAAACCTGTTCTGTGCACACGGTGGGTGCAAAACGGGACAAAGCAAAGTTGTAAGAGTACTTTTGCACGGTTGGCCCTTGTTCTTTGGATCGTGGGATGCATAGAATTTCAAACAGTGCTCTTCACAACGTGCACCCAATTTTTGCAAACACAATCAACCCACAACTTCAGTGGCGATTCATGTTACAGGCACAAAAAGGGAGCAAGGATCAGGT
Organism: Thamnophis sirtalis; assembly: GCF_051295495.1. Taxonomy (NCBI): domain Eukaryota; kingdom Metazoa; phylum Chordata; class Lepidosauria; order Squamata; family Natricidae; genus Thamnophis; species Thamnophis sirtalis. The sequence goes on from NW_028261382.1 coordinate 20,191,166, forward strand.
TTAATGGGATAAAAGGAACGCTACATTTGGGAAGTGGGAGTGCCGTGGCTCAGCCATTGAAGATGCTGAGCTTGTCAGCTGGAAAGCTGACAGCTGAAGTTGGGGACCCGAGTGCCGCGTGATGGGGTGAGATCCTGCTACTTGCTCCAGCTCCTTGCCCCTCTAGCAGTTCAAAGGCATGCAAATGCGAACAGATTAATAGGAAGGTAACAGTGTCCCGTGTGCCTTTAGCGTATAGCCATGTTGGCCACATGAGCATGGAAATTGTCTTTGGACAATGCTTGGCTCCCTTGGCCAAGAAACAGAGATGAGTACCGTGTCCTACAGTCGGACACTAATTGTTCTGACCCAGCTCCCCAATAGTGGTCTGCCACACCTATTCAACTCTTTCCCCCTGCCTTTTATCCCCAGAGCTAGGGTGGGGCCTCGTTAGCAACTGTGGCTCTTCCGTCCCAAGGACCAGCCCATAGATTTCCATTACTCTCCTCTCCTCTGCCTTCTGCGGATCCCCACATAAGGCACTGGACCCAGCTGTTCCTCCTCTTCTTCATCAATCACCTCCAGACCTGGGGGCTGTTGACTCTCCATCTGAGGGGTGACGGACAGCCCAGGCTTCACCTCTGTCTCTCCCTCTGACAGCTCCATCCCCTCTTCCCCCTCAAAGCTCCCAGGTTGCCCTGATGCTGATCCTGTCTCCCACGCCTCCTCCTCCTCTGATTCGGCTGCTGGAGGGGCCAGTGGCCAACAGGCCGCAACACTAATGAACAGGGAAAATTTACCCTTACTTTATGTTTGTGAGAATGCTTGCATTGAGGAGCAGGCTGACCTAGCACTAAGCCTGTTTGCCAAGGACACCTACACACATCTATGGAAAATCTAAACAATTCAACAATTCAGAGAGTCGAGTGAAGTTAGCATATCAACTGTCACACTGTAGTAACTGGCTCCTACCTTCTTCTATGTCCTTTCCTTAAAGCATAAGTAGACAGGGAAGATCTTACACGTCTGTGCAAGCAGCTACATTCACTATAATGTGATGGACCCCCGGCACTGGATCTGCATATTCTTCACTTCCTAGTATTCTGAATGCAGAATGCTTTGATGCTCCATGCCTATGAAGGTTCTCTGTCACTCAAGTCATGCTTGTCCATGGTGCTTTCATAGCTTTCAAAAAAGGCAACTGAACTTTCTTGATTGACTTGGCTATGTCTAGACTAGTGAAAAGAAGGAACAGGGAAGAGCTGATAGCAGTCTTTGAAGGGCTCCTACACACAGGAGAGGGTCATTGTCAGGCCTGCAGCCATCTTTTCTTTTGGGTCTTTGGCCTGCCACAGTTTCTATTATTCTACTAGGCATTTTCTATTGTGGGAAAATGGGAGGGGGGGATTGTACGGAGTTAGATGCTATGTAGCCATAACAAAATTCCTTTCTAGAAAGCCAAGGTCATCCTTTGTCTTTGCACCTCTGCACCTGTCTTTGCACCTCTGCACCTGACCGGAACTGGATGAGTGGAACTGCCAGCATGTGGGTGTGGGGGAAAGATCTTGAACTTTCAATTGAGTGGGGAAAACCAGGAAGCTTTCAGATTCGGGTTTTCCCAGATGTGCCAACATGGTTCTCTTAATAAATTGGAACTTTGAGCAATACTTTGCCTTCGACTCTGATTTACTTTTGGATGCTATTTGGAATGCTGACAGTCATGCTATTTTCCGAAGCACCGAAAGGCAAGACAAGAAACAATGGATGGAGACTAACCAAGGAGAGAAGCAACACTGATAGCAGTAGTCCAGTATTTGAGGGGCTGCCACAAAGAAGAGATAGTCAATCCATTCTCCAAAGCATCTGAAGGCAGGAGAAGAAGCAACAGATGGAAACTAACCAAGGAGAGAAGCAATCTGGAATTAAGAAGAAACTTCCTAACAGTGAGAACAATTAACCAGTGGAGCAGCTTGCCACAAGAACTTGTGGGTGCTCCATCACTGCAGGCTTTTAAGAAGAGACTGGACAGCCAGCCACCTGTCTGAAATGGTATGGTTTTCCTGCTTGAGCAGGGGGTTGGACTAGAAGACCTCCTAGGTCCCTTCCAACTCTGATATTCTACTCCAGATCCTATTTTATTCTGCTCTATTCTTGGAAGACAGCTCACTTCTCATCCAAGAAGCTTCTTCGGTTCTAGCTGGTGGGGAATGGAAAGGATTTGTGCAGAATCCGGCAGTTACGTGGCCTCATTTCAGGATGGCTTTGCCAAAATGTGGGTTTGGGGGTTTGGGTTTTGTTTTTCAAAAATGACACTTACTGCAAACCATTGGTTTGCTTAGCAACTGCAGCATTCACTCAACAGCCACAGATTCACTTAACAACCACGGTGATTCACTTAATGACTACTGGTAATAAAACATTGTAAAATCAGGTGGTTCACGCAACTAACCTGTTTTATGGCCATTAAGATTTACAATCATAATGTAACTACCTATCCAAGTTCTTGAATATTTCCAGGTCAGTCTCCTATTCTCTGCATGTACACAAGACTCTTCTTACAAAATATTGTATTATATTGTACCAAGTCAAGCTTGATCAAGTTGAGTGGAAAAGCTACAATGATCGGGAACAGCCACCTTTTAAACAACAAGATTCCCCTTTTAAACCACCAGATCCCCTTTTAAACCATCAGATTCCCATTTTTAAACCACGGGATTCCCCTTTTAAACCATGGGATTCCCCTTTTAAACCACCAGATCCTCCTTTTAAACCACCAGATTCCCCTTTTAAACCACCTTTTAAACCACCAGATCCCCCTTTTAAACCACCAGATTCCCCCTTTAAACCACCGGATTCCCCTTTTAAACCACCGGATTCCCCTTTTAAACCACCAGATCCCTTTTTAAAGCTCCAGATTCCCTTTTTAAACCACCAGATTCCCCTTTTGAACCACCATTCCATTTTTAAACCTCCAGATTCCCTTTTTAAACCACCAGATTCCCCTTTTAAACCACCGGATTTCCCTTTTAAACCACCGGATCCCCCTTTTAAACCACCAGATTCCCCTTTTAAACTACTAGATTCCCTTTTTAAACCTCCAGATCCCCCTTTTAAATCAGTCAGCCAGACCAATTAATCAAGGGAATAGCTTGCTTCCCAAAGTTGTGAGTGCTCCATCACTGGAGGTTTTCAAAAACAGCTTGGGCAACCGTTTGTCTGAGTTGGTATAAATCTCCTGCCCTGAACAGGGGGTTGGACTAGAAGATCTCCAAGGTCCCTTCCAGCCCTATGATTCCATGTTCTGTGTAGGTAACCAGTACTTTCTTAGCAACATCGAAGCCACACCCTTCCCGTAACCTGGATCTGTTTTCCCACTGAACTTACAGAATCTATCTAGCCTTTATTCTCTATTAAATTTAAAAAATAAAACCAGCATAGAAAGAGTACTTTTTATTACCAGTTACATGGGCTGTAAAATCCTACACCTTTCATAATTCAGGAGGAAGTTATTATAATACACAGTGTTCCAGAAAACAAGTATAAAAACTTTTTTTAACCACCGTATTAAAAACGTAGATTTTTTCCCCCTTATTTATATCTGACTGAACTCAAGACACAGCCTGTTCCTTTCTTCCCCGTCCGAAGCCATTACCATATTACAATCACAATCAGGCTAAAGGAAAAAATGGCTAATCTTAACATTTCGACTCGGGGAGATAATAAAATCAATGAAGAAAGGCTCGCTCCGTTCCCAAAATTAAAACTGGCAAATCATGACTGAGAACAGTTAGAGACTCAGAGATGAAGAGGACATTATACATTGGGTTACACATTAAAATTCAAAAGTACACGTAAAAACCGTAAGATAAAATACCAAGGCTGCAATGTTCTCTTGGCTTCCTTCCGCTACTTACAAATTCTTAGGCAGAAAAAGAAAGTCATTTCTATTGAAACGCCACGACGCTGGCACTATTATCTAGCCTAGAATAAAAAATATCTAGTTTTTGTGGTCTGATGAAGACAACTGTGTATGGAAACAAGCTGCTTTGTTCGCAATAGCAATAGCAATGGCACTTAGACTTATATCCCACTTCACAGTGCTTTACAGCCCTCTCCAAGTGGTTTAGAGTCAGCATATTGCTTCCAACAATCTCATTTTACCGACCTTGGAAGGATGGGAGGCTGAGTAAGCCTTGAGCCTGGTGGGATTTGAACTGCCAAATTGCAGGCAGCCAGCACTTAGTAGAAATAGCCTGCAGTACTGCACTCTAACCACTGCACCACCGAAATTCATTATGACGGCAAGGAAGATACGAAACCACATCCTCACAAATAGTATTCTTAATCTTAGAGGGGATTATTGAATCAACCAGAATAGGGCTGGAAGGGAAGTTGGAGGTCTTCTAGTTCAACCCCCTGGCTCAAGCAGGAGACTCTAAACCCGTGATGGTGAACCTATGGCAGGCGTGCCCAAAGTGGCACGCAGAGCCATGACACCTGGCACAAGTGGTGTCACCTATTCCACTTCTGGGTTTCTGGCTCGCACGCCCGTGAGATGATCGGCTGGCCTTTGTGCATGGGGCAGTGCCGGAAACCGGAAGATCTGGTCTTCCGTTTTCCAGTGCGAGCATGTGCACTGGCTAGCTGCTGGTCACATGTGCATACGCACCAGTAACCAGAAGCCTAGCTGGCTGGTGCGCTTGCATGTGCTGGAAACCAGAAGTTCATTTTTCGGAGCGCACATGCCACCTGGGCAGCTCCTCTTCTTGGTTGTGACGAGTGTGCACGCTTCCATTTTGGCACTCGGTGCCAAAAAAGGTTTGCCATCACTGCTCTCTACCATTTCAGACAAATGGTTATCCAAACTCTTCTTAGAAACTTCCAGTGTTGGAGCAACATTCACAACTTCTGAAGGCAAGTAGTTGATTAATTGTTCTAACTGTCAGGAAATTTCTCCTTAGTTCTAGGTTGCTTTGCTGGCTGAGGAACTCTGGGAGTTGAAGTCCACAGGTCTTAAAGTTGCCAAGGTTGGAGACCACTGCTTTAGATAATAGGTTGACCCCTTCTTCGTGGCAGCCCCTCAAATACTGGAATCATGTCACCCCCCCTAGTCCTTCTTCTCTCTAGACTAGCCGTACTCAGTTGCTACAACCGTTCTTTGTTCTGTTTTCATCTCTGAAATCTGAATTTAGAATGCTGATGCCACAACATTTTGTTGCAAGATCTATTTGCTATTTGGTCACAAAAATTCCTGTGGAGTACTCAAAATGTCATTTTGATGAGAAGAGCAGACAGGTTCTCAGGGAAGTCACTCCTCGCAGTGTTTTCCATTTAGAAGCCAAGTTCTATTCCTCTCCCACCCTTCCTCTGTGCCCAGAGTAGCTGGCACAGAATTCCCAAATGCTTTTCCATATGCCCACATCCCAGGTGTCAAATTCTGTTTTGTGCATCTGATCATTCAGAGCCATGCTGAAATAAAAGAGAGGATTGGGGGGGGGGGGAGAGAAGCAATCTATTTACTAACCTTTGTTCTTATCTTGGGGGTCAGTGAGTACCAGGAGGCAGCATTCACTGTCATCTCTGCACAGAGGAAGGAAACTCATCGACGAAGCCTCCACTTTAATCTGTAATCAAAGAGAATATTTATGTTCCTGTTCTCAAAGTGGACTAGTTACGAAAACAAAAACAAGAATTATAACACAGGAAACTTTTAATGAAAATCTAATTTAATGAAAAAAAGCACTAGGGGTGACATGATAGGAGTGTTCCAATATCTGAGGGTTAAGCTATTCTCCAAGGCACCTGAGGGCAGGTCAAGAAGCAATGGGTGGAAACTAATCAAGGAGAGAAGCAACCTGGGACTAAAAAGAAATTTCCTAACAGTTAGAACAATTACTCAGTAGAACAACTTGCCTCCTGCAGTTGTAAATGCTCCAACACTGGAAGTTTTTAAGAAGATGTTGGATAACCATTTGTCTGAAGTGGTGTAGGATTTCCTGCCTAAGCAGGGGGTTGGACTAGAAGACCTCCAAGGTCCCTTCCAACTCTGTTATTCTATTCTGAATGCTATTTAAATTTTCTAAAATGTCTTTTCTATCAATGACATTTTAATACTGGCTTTTTCTTTTCTTTTCTTTTTTGCTTCTGTACAATATTTTGGGCCACCCTATGAAGCACTCAATTTGGAATTCAGTTTTGGAAAGGGTATCGATTTTCCAAATATGGGAAAAGGTGTATTGCTATTACATCAATTCAGGGTTTTAGAAAAGGGTGATGTTGTTGGTTTGGAACTCCCTAGAACTGCTAAAGGAATGGGCAGAATGTCTGTTTTCTAAACAAATTACAGTTTCCAATATTTGTTTGTTGTGGGAAGCAACCTGTTGGGAAGGAGGGAAGGAAAGGAAGGAAAGGATTAGGAGAACCGAAGTCCATGAGCCACTTCTTTCATTTGGCGCAGGTGAGGGTTCTATCTATTAGCATCTTTCTAGCTATTTCTCTATCACTCTATCCATCTCTCTATCCCTTTATCATCAATCTATCAATCTATCAATCTATCTATCTATCTATCTATCTATCTATCTATCTATCTATCTATCTATCTATCTATCTATCTATAGATCTCTCTCTCTCTCTCTCTCTCTCTCTCTCTCTCTCCGTCCCTCTCTCCCTCCCTCCCTCTCCATCTCTCCATCTACTGGATATAGCCAGGTTACCGGAGGGTGGCTGCTGACAAAAGTTACCCTGGATAACTAAGTTAATAAAAAATTGGATTAAGCAACCATGCTTTTACTCAACCTGAACAATGAACCTGAACAATGATACATCTTGAAAATGTTGATCTGTGGGTTTCACTTCATGTAAACAATGGATGGAAATGATAAAACACGATTCCTCCACTGAAATCTTGTTGCAAACAAACAAACAAAAAACCCTCACAAAAGTAACAGGGCTTTTCAACGCAACATTTCTCAAACCATCCAGGCACCCAATTTTCTCTGCCTTTGTGATTGCAGCCTTTATATTTTCATTCTAATTTAATTCAAATTCATACAGACTTCAAGTACCTAGACCAAGGTGGAGGGAAAAGATCTTTCATGCCAATGATTGATTTTTGACACTTCTGTTTGCTGAGCCAGGAAGCTCCAGTAAATGTGCCTAATCCAGATCCAAAGCAAATTGCAGCCTGTGAAGCTGGAAAACTGTGGAGAATTTCTCTGTTTATCTCCAAATTCCACCCTGTGACTACAGATGGACTTACAGCCATTCATTCAGTGACCATGCAAAGGTACCACGGCACTGCAAACAGTGACTTACGACTGGTTCTCACACTTATGACTATCACTGCATCTGTTCTGACCTAGGCTTCCCCAAAAAGCACGAGGCAGAGTCCTGGTCCCGACAAAACCCCTTTTATTGAACGAATGTGACTTCCTCCCATTCACATTCAGCAAAGGCCTGGCAAAAAGTCTTTTGAAGGTGAATTTATGACCACAGACCTTATCTAGCTTGGAAAGCTGCCATGTAAATATTTTCCAAATGAGGTGCTGTGCAAGGAAAGACTAGGCACAGAGTCTCTGAGATTCACAGACAGATCTTCACACTCCTGAAACTAATGAATGAACCAACAAATTGTTTCCTTCAAATGCCCACTCCCCTTTCGCTCCTCTTTTATTTCCTATGGGAGGGGCCATTCACTGTTCATCTGTGGCTTTACTCCCAAGTCAACCCCTGTTCTTTAGCTGTTCCCTTCCTCTGGCAGCTCTGCGCATGCGCACACTGGGAACAGGCTCCAGCTGTTCTTCTGCCTCACTGATGTTCTGAAGGCAGCTGAGAATCTTCAGATGGCCTTGATCCCCTCTGTCTCCGACACAGAGCCCTCATCCGAGCCTTCCCCAGACTCCAGGACTGGCCCAGGTTCCTCCCCAACCTCCTCACTGTCCGACTCTGCTGCCAAATCTACTGGCCGCTGGCAGGCCACAACAGCATCTCCAAGTTTGGGGGATGTACTGGCACGTACTTAGTTAGGATTGTTGCACTGTACTAAAGTCACAAGATTGCCATTTGTGTATTTCCCAGCCGGTGTTGTGGCCTGTCGGCTGCCGGCCCCTTCAGCAGCCAAATCAGAGGAGGAGGAGGAGGCATGGGAGTTAGGATCAGCATCAAAGCAACCTGAAAGCTCTTAGGGGGAAGAGGGAATGGAGCTGGCAGAGAGAGAGGGGGGGAAGGAAGGGAGGGAGGGAGGGAGAGGGTGGGGCAGAGCCTGGCCATCCATCAGCCCTCAGACGGAAAGTCAATAGCCTCCAGATCTAGAGGTGGCTGATGAGGAAGAGGAAGAACAGCTGGGTCCAGTGTCTGACATGGAGATGCGCAGAAGGCAGAGGAGAGGAGAGTAGTGGAAATCAATTGGCCGGTCCTTGGGATGGAAGAGCCACTGCTGCTAGCGAGGCCCCACCATAGCTCTGGGGAAAAAAGGCAGGGGGTGGAGATGAATAGATGCTGCAGACAACTATTCATCTTCCAGCCAGACGGACTTGTTAGCCTGCGGTGAGAGAGAAACTTTTTTCCAGAACGGCCGGCACTTCTAATAAAGGGATCTTTTGAGTTCAATTCAGAGACTTTGTCATGTTTGGAGAGCTGGGTCAGAACAGCCGGCTTCCTACCAAGGAAGCCAAATTTGCTTAACAATTGCACAGGCCACCTAACCAGTGTAAAGTGGCACTTAAGAACCGTGGCAAAGAAGGTCGTAACATCAGCCTGACTCGCTAAACAACCACTTTTCCTTAACAACAGAAAGGATGGTCCCAACGGTGGTCATACATCGAGGACTACCTAAACTGTTGTAAAGTTTGCAGTGTCACTCAACATGCTAAGCTCTTGGCTCTCCCTCAACTCTGCATGGAAGTTCAACAGGGAGAGCTACCCTCTTCCCGTTTTCTTTCGTTTCCAAACCTCGCTTCCTGTTTTTGATTTAGCCCAGGGAAGCAACTATGCTTCTTGGGCACCAGGGGGCAATCGATGTGTATTTTATGCAAAGCTGACTCTTCTCTCACTTATGCAAAAACTCAGGACCGGGTGTCCAACATGGGTTTTGCATAACTAGAGAAGGGGTTTGAGTGGAAACTCAAATTGTTCAAAGCCCCGATTTCTACTTCCTGTTCTGTTGCTCCTGTTGCATCCAGTTTTGGTCACTACACTATAAAAAAGATGTTGAAGCTCTAGAAAAAATGCAGAGAAGAGCAACCAGGATGATTAGGGGACTGAAGGCTAAAACATATGATGAACAGTTGCAGGAACCAGGCATGACTAGTCTAGTGAAGAGAAGGACCAGGGGAGACAGGAGAGCAGTCTTCCAATATTTGAGGGGCTGCCACAGAGCGGAGAGGGTCAAGCTATACTCCAGAGCACCCGAAGGCCAGACAAGAAATAATGGATGGAAACTGAACAAGGAGAGATTCAACCTGGGAATAAGGAGGAATTTTCTGCCAGTGAGAACAATCAACCCATGGAACAGAAGTTGCCTTCAGAAGTTGTGGAAGTTTCATCACTGGAAGCTTTCAAGAAGAGATTGGACTGCTTTATGTCAAAAATGATGTAGGGTCTCCTGCTTGGGGGTTGGACTAGATGACCTACTAGGTCCCTTCCAAGTCTGTTAATCTATCTGTATCTGCTCAAAACCCCAATGTCTATTTGCTGTTCTTCTGTTGCTGCTGTTCAAAGACCCTTTGAAGCCTTTGCTTGCTTCTCTCTCTCTCTCTCTCTCTCTCTCTCTCTCTCTCTCTCTCTCTCTCTCTCTCTCTCTCTCTCCCTCCCTCCCTCCCTCCCTCCCTCCCTCTCTCTCTCTCTCTCTCTGTCTTCAGCTGGGGATGGCTTGTAGGGCAAGAACAAACGGACAGCGTTTTTTAATCTCTTCTCCATCAAGCCATGTGGGTTTACATTTTCCATGACAACATGATACATCCTAAAATACTGAATTTGCTGGAAAAAAAACAAATAAAAAACCTCTGGTATACCGAAAGGAAACCAACTGCATCCAAGCAGTCAAAGAACATGCAGTAAGAACTTTCTATTTACAATGCAAATTCTTCTCCTAGATCAGCATCAGCCCAAACCGATGGGCCTGTGCGCATTCTGGGGTAACGGCTCAGGTTTTTCACAAACAGTCGTGTTTTTCCCACTTGACAAATCCAGATGCTTTGGAAAACACCTCAGAGAATAATAATAGAGTGGGGAGGGTCCTTGGAGGTCTTCTAGTCCATCCCCCTGCTGGAGCAGGAGACCCTATATCATTCCAGACAAGTTTCTGTCAAGCCTCTTGTTAAAATCCTCCATTTATGGAGCACCTACGACTTCTGAAGACAAGCCGTTCCACTGGTTCATTGTTCTCACTGTCAGGAAATTTCTCCTTATTTCTAGGTTGACGTTTTGGGCTCAATTGTAGTGGTTAAGTCAAGGGCTCCCAATATTATCTTATCTTGAACAACAGTGACAATATCAACAATATCGCCAACGTTCTGCTGCTTCACATGACTGCGTTGAAGGACTATCCACCCATCCTCGCATCAGCAGAAAGCTCTACCAGCATAAAATTTGTTGCCCACAATCACTATCTAGCTTGTGCATCAACCAACCATCATCTGCTTTCTGCTGTCTTTGTTCCTCTTTGCTTTCTTTCCAAAGTAACAGATGACATGGTATCTTTACGGAATGGAACGGAATATGGAACGGAACACAACAGAACAGAACAGGGCAGAATAGAGCAGAGCACGGCTGGTAGGACTTTGGAGGTCTTCTAGTCCATCCCCCTGCTCAAGCAGGAGAACCTATACCATTTCAGATAAGTGACTGTCCAATTTCTTCTTAAAAACCCCAGTGATGGAGCACCCGTGATTTCTGGAGGCAAGCTGTTCCACTTCTTAATTGCCCTCAATGTTAGGAAGTTTCTCCTCAATTCCAAGTTGTTTCCCTCTTTGATTATTTTCCAATCAAAGAGGGAAGCAATCTGGAATTACGGAGAATCTTGCATACCTGGAGATTACCCTTGGATGATGCCGATGTCAACGTTGATCTTTCTATGGTTTCTATGATTACGTGCATCCATCCCATCACGTCCAAAGAAACTCCTGAATGGTATAGAGTCTCTTGCCGTGGGCAGGGGTTGAAGTAGAAGACCTCCAAGCTCTCTTTCAACCCTATTATTCCACGTTCTATGTTCTATGATCTGTTCGACTCAACATAGCTAGAGATAAGATGTAGGATGTAGGGTGGGAAGACTCCAAAAGTCAACAGTTGACCTAGGGACAGCTCATTCTATCTCGCACAGTTCCTGTGGGGAGGAACACAGCAGGAGGAAACAGTACGGATGCTTTGATCTATAAAGAATGAGGTATACTTACATTCTTTTGGCCTGGAACAGAGAGATCTTCAGCGGCAGATAAGGCTTCTTCCATACGTTTGGCCTGGTTGTTGCAAAGCCCTGTTTCCAGATTCTCCAGATTTTCATCTTTAATGTCCACCAGAAAAAGACTATCTGGGAGAAGGAAGAATATTAAGGGTCAACCTTGAGGCAGGTTGCTTAAATTCGGGTCCCCAAAGGGGCCTGCTGTGTGAGCAAAAAATGCCAAGATGATCAAAATCCCACACTTTTTTACACCATGATTTGTATCTAGCACACTGTTCAAACACAGTGCATTTTATGGCGGAATGTATTGTGTAATTTCCCCAAAAGGAGCTAATTCAGTAATTTGAGTTATATGTGCTACATGCCTACAAAACAGTACAAAACTACAGATCATTGAATCGTAAATCTGGAAGGGACCTTGGAGGTCTTCTAGACCAACCTTCTGCTCAAGGCAGGAGACTTTATACTATTCTGAGCAAATAGCTGTCCATTCTCTTCTTAAAAACCTCCAGTGATAGAGTACCCACAAGGTAAACCGTTCTACTGATTGATCGTTCTCACTGTCAGGAAATTTCTCCTTAGTTCTTTCTACCTTGGACTTTTCTTGGGAAAATGATAAATGACCAATCTCTGTTACAAGCTTACCTCCAACTCTGACCACCAGCCATGTAGACTTTGGGTGGGCTTTGATATTAGCAATAGACATGTGTTCTGACCCCACTCTTCGCTCGTTCACAGACGACAGCCAGACCAAACTTCAAAGGAAATATCTTTATCAGTCCTGGCTCAAGCTGGCTGTGAGCCCAAAAATAAACGTAGATAAAGTCTCTGGCAAAAAGTTACACAGCAAAAGCAAAAACAAAAAGCTCTTACAGTAAACCAGGTTTACAGAAAGCAAATCACTTATCCAAGTGCCTCTTTGAATCTTGAAACTGAACTCACGAACAAACAAACGATGAACCACAAACGACAAACGTTGACTTCTGCAACTAAGGCGTGGCACCATCCGTCTTTTATCTGCAGAAGACGACCCTAACAAGCAACAGCTGCTCATTATTCCTGCATCCTGATGCAACTCACAGCAAGCTTCTGCTGAGTCACAACAGACATGGATGCCACAGCTCATCAACCCTTACGCCAGCTATTAGTGGATTTTTTTTTTTTTTGAAAACCCAAATGGGTCTTCCAGTAAAATGTAACTGATGGTCTATTTTAAAAAAGGATGTTGAGACTTCGAAAAAAGTTCAGAGAACAACTAAGATGAGGCCTGGAGACTAAAATGCAAGATTGTCAATTTGGAAGGTAATGCCCCAATGGGGGAAGAGATGCCTATTAAAAAACAGAAAGTCCATTCATTCAAATGGGATTTTCCATGCTCTAATGTTATTATAATATGCATTCCGGCAATGGGATTTTATGCATGCTTACTTTGCATATAGCTCATGCATTCCATGCATATGTAAAAGCGGGAATGAGATTTTACAGATGTATATTTTATCTATTCTATCCAAGCATAGAACGGCAAATGGGATTTGGCAGATGGGTGAAAGAATACTGTGTGTGTTCAGATTTGCATTCAAAATCCACAAGATGGGCTCCATTAAATTGAGGTTTATTGTACCTTCTTTATCGCTCTAAAATGTCTACATAGGTACTAATCAAATCTGAATGTAGAAGATAGAATAATGGAGTTGGAAGGGACCTAGTCATTTAGTCTTGGATCTTGGAGGTCTCGAGAGTGCAGAGAAGAGCAACAAAGATGATTAGGGGACTGGAGGCTAAAACATATGAAGAACAGCTGCAAGAACTGGGTATGTCTAGTTTAATGAAAAGAAGGACTAGGAGAGATATGATAGCAGTCTTCCGATATCCCAGGGGCTGCCACAAAGATGAGGGAGTCAAACTATTCTCCAAAGCACCAGAAGGCAGGACAAGAAGCAATGGGTGGAAACTAATCAAGGACAGAAGGAACTTAGAATTAAGGAGAAATTTCCCGACAATTAGAACAATTAACCAGTGGAACAGCTTGCCTTTGTTGCTCTTCTCTGCACTTAAGAGTCTCAACATCTTTTTCATAATACGGTGACCAAAACTGCATGCAACATTCTAAGCGTAAGATCAGTATAAGATAGAACAATTAATCAGTGGAACAACTCGCCTCCAGAAGTTGTGAATGCTCCAACACTGGAAGTTTTTAAGAAGCGATTGGATAAGTATTTGTCTGAAGTGGTGTAGGGTTTCCTGCCTAAGCAGGGGGTTGGACTAGAAGACCTCCAAGGTCCCTTCCAACTCTGTTATTCTAACTCCCTGCTCAAGCAGGAGACCCTATACATTTCAGACAAGTGGCTGTCCAGTCTCTTCTTAGAAGCCTCCAGATTTGGAGCTCCCACAATTTCTGAAAGCAAGCCATTCCATTGGTTAATTGTTCTCACTGTTAGGAATTTTCTCCTTAGTTCTTCCCTCCTTGATGAGTTTCCATCCATTGCTTGCAACCACTCAAATATTGGAATGCTGCTATCATATCTCCCTAATCCTTCTTTTCATTAGTCTAGACATCCCCAGTTCCTGCCACCATCCTTCGGGCGACCAAATAAGGTAAAGGGTACCTACTCTACGAAGGAGATATCGTTATTACTCAACATGCTGACATATTAGCGAGTGGAAGAATGCCCTCTAGGATTAACAGCAATCTTATTTTTAACATCTTTATGTAGCGATGGAAGTTGACAAAGCACATAGGTTTTGCTTCCATCCCCAGTGACAGACAAGGCATTCCACACAGTACATGGTCTTCCTTCCCAGTAATGCTTGAATCATAGACGGAGTATTTCTCATTCTCATAAAAACACTTCCAAGAACTCAAAATTCGCTTTAAAATTCCAGAGACGTCCAACTAACAAGCCTTCTCTAGCGTCATTCCTTTGACCTATGGCAGAGAGCGATCTACCTCAAGAGACAGAAAGCATCACAGGGAAAACTCTGAACTGGAAACATTTTTTAAAAAATTCTTGCCAGCCAAATATCTTCAATGTGTAAAGCTGCACCCCAAAATCCAAGAATTGCATTCACATTTTGTGAAATATAGCTGGATGAAAGCAAACATTTCAGCCATGCTGGTGGCGGGGGGGAAGAGAATCTTGTAACTGTAAAGGTAAAGGTTCCCCTCGCACATATGTGCTAGTTGTTACCGACTCTAGGGGGTGGTGCTCATCTCTGTTTCAAAGCCGAAGAGTCAGCGCTGTCCGAAGACGTCTTGGTGGTCATGTGGCTGGCATGACTAAACACTGAAGGTGCACGGAATGCTGTTCCCTTCCCACCAATGTTGGTCCCTATTTTTCTTCTTGCATTTTTATGTGCTTCTGAACTGCTAGGTTGGCAGAAGCTGGGACAAGTAACGGGAGTGCACGCCATTACATAGCGTTAGGGATTTGAACTGTCGAACTGCCGACCTTTCTGATCGATAAGCTCAGCGTCTTAGCCACTGAACCGCCCTTGATCGTTTTTCACACTTATGACCACTGCACCACAGAGCCATGGTGGTGCAGTGGTTAGAGTGCAGTACTGCAGGCTACTACTGCTGACTGCCGGCTGCCTGCAATTTGGCAGTTCAAATCTCACCAGGCTCAAGACTGACTCAGCCTTCCATCCTTCCAAAGTGGGTAAAATGAGGACCCAGATTGTTGGGGGCAAAGAGGACTCTGAATCTATAAACCACTTAGAGGGCTGTAAAGCACTGAAAAGTGGTATATAAGTCTAAGGGCTATTGCTATTTTCATTATAAGAGGAACAAGAGCCGTGGTGGCACAGTGGTTAGAGTGCAGAACTGCAGGCTGCTTTTGCTGCCCGCTGGCTGCCTGCAATTTGGCAGTTCGAACCTCACCAGGCTCAAGGTTGACTCAGCCTTCCATCCTTCCAAGGTGGGTAAAATGAGGACCCAGATTGTTGGGGGCAAAGAGGACTCTTGACTCTGTGGGTTGTAAATCACTGTGAAGGGGTATATAAGTCTAAGTGATGTTGCTATTGCAGCATCCCCATAGTCACATGATCAAAATTCAGACAGTTGCAAATTGGCATCTATTTATGACGGTTGCAGTGTCCCGGGGTCTTGTGATCCCGCTTTTGCGACCTTCTGATAAGCAAAGTCAATGGGGAAGCCAGATTCACTTAACAACCGTGTTATTAATTTAACAACTGCAGGGATTGACTCCAGAAGGGTGACAAGAAAGGTCACAAAATGGGGCAAATCTCACTTAACTACTGTCTTGCTTAGCAGCAGAAATGTTGGGCTCAATTGTGGCCACAAGGCAAGGACTAGCTGTGCAGTATTTTGTTGAGGCAGAACAATACAATACGATGGACGGTTGCAGGAACTGGGCGTGGCTAGTCTAGTGAAGAGAAGGACCAGGGGAGACATGATAGCAGTCTTCCAATATTTGAGGGGCTGCCACAGAGAAGAAGGAGTGAAGCTATTTTCCAAAGCACCCGAAGGCCAGACAAGGAATAATGGATGGAAACTGATCAAGGAGAGATTCAACCTAGAAATAAGGAGGAATTTTCTGACAGTGAGAACAATCAACCCGTGGAAGAGAAGTTGCCTTCAGAGGTTGTGGGAGCTTCATCCCTGGAAGCTTTCAAGAAGAGACTGGACTCCCATCTGTCAAAAATGGTGTAGGGTCTCCTGCAAGGTCCTTTCCAATCCTATTACTCTGTCTAAGCACTTAATATATCAGCCAGACAGGTGACCAAAAATGGAAGGAATTCTAGCCATTACAAAATGAAAGTCCCTTTGTTTAATAACTGCCAGTCTTACTTTTCGAATTTCTCATTTCCACAAAGGTTTCACATACATACATACATACATACATACATACATACATACATACATACATACATACATACATAGGAGCTGTAGAGAATAAAACCTTTCTGAATTTACCAGGTTGAATTACTTTTTTTTTTAAAGTGATTCATATATAAGGATCTTCTGGTTGGAAAGTTGCAATAAACCCGGAGTGGTTTTAAAAACAATCTGCAAGGGTTATTAACAAAGCGATGGGTGGGAGGAGGAGCCTATGTCGCTACGAAATGGTCACCCGATCTCAATGCTCTGAGATCGCCACCAATACTTTTTCTTGCTGGGTGGTCCAATCGGACCTAAACCATCCCGGAGAGACAGTGAACAGGAAGTCTACGTTCTGCTGATCACAGGGACATCGCATAGTCATAGGGTACAAATGAGCAACCAAATCATACTAGGAAACAATCAATATAAATTGTAAGAATGCAAGCAACAAACTTAGTATACAGTTATAAGTGGGAGGAGATGGGTGATAGGAAGATGAGAAGATTAATAGTCGTGCAGCCTTAGTGAATGGTTTGACAGTGTTGAAGGAATTATTTGTTTAGCAGAGTGATGGCATTCAGGGAAAAAACTGTCCCTATGTCTAGTTGTTCTGGTGTGCTCTATAGCTTCGTTTTGAGGGTAGGAGTTGAGACAATTTATGTCCAGGATGTGAGGGGTCTGTAGATATTTTCACAGCCCTCTTTTTGACTCCTGCAATGTCCAGCTCCACAATGGAAGGCAGGTTGGTAGTAATTGTTTTTTCTGCAGTTCTAATTTTCCTCTGAAGTCTGTGTCTGTCTTGTTGGGTTGCAGAGCCAAACCAGACAGTTATAGACAATGGTGGGATTCAGCCAGTCCGCACCACTTCGGGAGAATCGGTTGAGCAGTTTGGTGAATTGGTTGTTGGAATAAATCATTAAGGCAGAGAACCGGTTGTTAAATTATTTGAATCCCACCCCTGGTTATAGAGGTGCAGATGACAGACTTATATCTCACAATCTGGAGATAGTTCAACAGCCAGAGGATGGTACAACTTCTGGGGATGGGAAGTAGGCTGAAAGAGAATGAGGGATTGCAGTGGTAGGTGAGTAAGACCTTGGGATACTGGGCAAAAAGGCCAGCCAAAATAACAGTCAGAGAAGAGACAGCATGGCCCACAGCTGCATAATGGGAGGAGGGGAAGGAGGCTCAGAAGAGACCCTCCCTAGTTTCTCAGACAGAAAAGGAAGGGGGAGGAAGTTTGCACTTTCAAAATTGCAAGACTCTGTCCATGTAATTTTATAAGAAAGTCAATGGGGAAGCCAGATTCACTTAACAACTGTATCACTAACAACTGCAGTGATTCTCACTTAGCAACAGAAATTTTGGGGTCAATTTTGGTCATTAAGTTGAGGACTACCTGTATTTTTAAAAAAATCAAACGCTACAGTTGGGTATTCATTTTATAAAATAAAACCAGTTGAGGAAAAGAATGCTGCTATCACCCCGAATAAAAAAAAATAGAAAGTAATAAAAACAGATTATAAATCTGATCAGACTGAAAATGTGGGGGGAAAAAATCAAAAGTAGAATTACATTATACACTATATATACATTATACACTCTAAGTACATTAATACACCATTAATGGTCAGATGTATCGTGGAAAAAATGTCATGGAAATTTGGAAAAAATTCTACTGATATTTCTACTTTTCACCATGAGGCCAAGAGTATAAAATGCATACAGTGAATCGGTACAAGAAGCAAAGGCTAAATTCATGATTTTACTACCCATAATTTAGTTCTTCTTACGGCTTGCTAAGCCAGAAACCAACCACTGTGGTATGAAAACATAAATTTACGGCTCACTATACATTGTGTACCAGCCAATTGTGATTTCTGCAGTGAACCAATAAACCACGTTTTAATAAAGTAAGTATAAAATAAAGAACTTAATCATTCAACCGGAAATGGGATGCATGTTTTAAGTTCCAGTTCAGAAGTGCAGGGTTCAAATCACATTAAAAGATTTGTTGAATTTTATTTTATTTTTGACAAAGAATTCGAATACAAAAGAATCAGAGGAGAAAAAAGTAAAACACTTGCCATCCATCAGTGTCTATCTTGCAGATCAATGTTTTTTTCAACCTTTAAAGACTTGTGGACTTCAATTCCCAGGATGCTGACTGGGGAATTCTGGGAGTTGAAGTCCATGCCTCTTAAAGTTGCCAAGGTCAAAAAACACTGTTGTAAACAGAATTAGAAGTAGTCATTGACTTACAACCGTTCATTTAGTGACAGTTTGAAGTTACAACAGCACTGAAGGAAGTTATTTATGACCATTTCTCACACTTACAACCCCATGGTCACAGATCAAAATTCAGATGCTTGGCAACTGATTCGTATTTATGACGGTTGCAGTGTCCCAAGCGCATGGGATCACCTTTTGCGACCTTCTGACAAGCCAATGTGGAAGCCAGATTCATTTTACAACGGCTGTGACTCATTTAACAATAGTGGCAAGAAAGGTCATAAAATGGGGCAAAACTGACTTGTAACAAATGTCTCGTTTAGCAACAAAAATTTTGGGTTCGGTTTTAGTCATAAGTCAAGGATTAGCAGTATGTAACTTCTAGGCCCCTCAGTTAATTTTAGGTTGCTTTAATACCCTGTTTTTTTTTTTTTTTAACAAGAATAAATAAACTGTTAACAAAGGAAGGAAATGGCTTTGATTTGCACAAGACTGACAGATCTTCAAAATTCGATTAAGTAGGAAATGGCAAAGAGGGGAAAGGAATTATTACCAGACTATCTTAAGAAAATCAAAACAAACCACATGAAAGTTTGATTCCAGAGTAAAAATTGTTTCAAGTTTGCATAAACAATGCCCTATCTTTAGATTTCAGATGGACTGAAGGCAGGGAAAACAACAATCAGGCCCAAAACACAAACCCTTAGAAAACTTTACATTGCTAAACAACATCCCTTACAACATAATAAACATTACTTAAAAGGAGGCAAGCCTTTAATTGTTACCAAATGTGTATTTATTCAGCAATGCGACCACGCCATCTCTACCAAAAAGCACCAGGATCCAAGAAATTCAACATTTTGGGGTTTTTTATTTCTACCATCTCCCTACTACCGTCATCACCCCCAAAATATAGACTCATTTTCAGCAAATTCTATGAAAATTCTTCATGGGGAAGAAAAAGAGAATGTCATAGCTACTTGTCATCTGTTGCTGGCAATATTCTCTTGCTAAAATTGCCCCCCCCCCAACTAGTTTCGTAAATTACAAAAGCAACATTTTCATGGGGGGGGGGGCATCAATAAACAGAGATTTGCGGCAAGATTTGCTTGTGTCCATAAACCAGATTTGTTTTCAGCTCTGCTGAATAAGCCTTCAGTGGTGGACTTCACTAAGCCATTAATCCAAGATGGCAAACCACATTTGGCAGGGTTATAAATCAAGCCAGGACTTGGTTTAGCCCCGTGATGGCTAACCTATGGCATGCGTGCCACAGGTGGCATGTGGAGCCCTCTCTGTGGGCATGCAAGCCATTACCCAGCTAAGCTCCACCGTGCATGCGCGCATGCCTCCCGCCAGCCAGCTAATTTTGGGTCTCTGCTGTGCCTGTGGGAGATGCATGTGCAGGGGGAGAGGGGAATGTGGGGGAGGTGGCGTGCTCCCCTGCGCCTCATTTTTGGTTTCAGGAGGCTTCAGGGAGGCTTGCTAGGCCCAACATGGGGGGGCGCACATGTGAAGGGGAAGGGGGAGCATGGGGGAGATCATGCATGCATGCACAGGGAGGCTGGGTGCATTGCATTAGTGGTATGGGCATGCAAGTGCAATTTTGACACAAGAGGGCAAAAAGATTAGCTATCACTGGCTTAGGCCATTTAAATGCAGCAAACCATAGCGGCCTGGGTTCAAATCCAACCTGCTACCTCACAAATTAGAAAAGGAACTGGAGTCACTAGGCAACCTATTATATCCTAACCCTATTAGAGACCGCCTCCTGCCAATTACCTCCCTGCGACCTATAAGATCACATAGATTGGGCCTCCTCCGAATACCATCCGCCAGTCAGTGCCGACTGGCAACTACACGGAGGAGGGCCTTTTCAGTAGCAGCTCCGACCCTTTGGAACGATCTCCCCGTGGAGATTTGTACCCTCACCACCATCCAGACCTTCCGCACAGCCCTCAAGATCTGGCTATCCCGTCAGGCCTGGGGATAAGATCACAATCTGTCCCCACCCGAATGAAGAATGAATGTTGTGTACTATTTTACTCTTATGTATTGTTTTATGTTTATTGTTTATACCCCCCCTCCCTATTTTATGTAAGCCGCCCTGAGTCCCCGCGGGGAAAAGGGCGGCCTATAAATATTAATAAAATATCTCAAAATATCTCAAATATTATACCCAAGTGCAGAGGTTAGTCCAACCTTGACAACTTTAAAAACTTGATAAAATCAGCATAGCTGGCTGGGGAATTCTGGAGTTGAAGTTCGCAAACCTTAAAAGTGGCCAAGGTTGGATACTCCTGGCTTAGTATATAAACATTGATTTTATCAAGATCTTAAAAGTCTTTGTATATCCTTCCCATTAAGGAAAGCTCAACAAGAATGTATAACAATATATATTTGAAGCCAGAAAGAGGGAGTCCAAACCACCATTCTGTGGCTTAGTGCAGGGGTGTCCAACCTTGGCCATTTGAAGACTTGTGGACTTCAATTTCCAGAATCCTCAGCCAGCTTTGCTGGCTGAGGAATTCTGGGAATTGAAGTCCACAAGTCTTCAAGTGTCCAAGGTTGGAGACCCTGGCTTAGTATGATGGCCTCTTCACACCTCATAATGCAACCTAGTTTTGATGACTTTGATTTAATCTCTGGGGGTTGCTCATCATAGCTTTGGCCAAGGTGAGTAGTGGTGTTCAGAAACACACATCCAAAATAACAGAATAATAGAGTAACAAAGTTGGGAGGGATCTTGGAGGTCTTCTAATCCAACCGCCTGCTCAAGAAGGAGACCCTATAACATTCCAGACAAATACCTGTCCAGTCTCTTCTTAAAAGCCTCCAGTGATGGAGCTTCTGGAGGGAAGTTGTTTCACTGGTTGATTGTTCTCACTGTTAGGAAGTCTCTTCTTAATTCCAGGTTGCTTCTCTCCTTGGTTAGTTTCCAACCATTGCTTCTCTTCTTGCCTTCTGGTGCTTTGGTGAATAAGTTGACCCCCCCCCTTCTCATCTTTGTGGTAGCCTCTCAAATTTTGGAACATTGCTATCATGTCACCTTTGGTCCTTTTCACCTAGACTAGACAGACAGACACAATTGCAATCGTTCTTCATATGTTTTAGCCTCCAGCCCCCTAATCCTCTTTGTTGCTCTTCTCTGCACTTAAGAGTCTCAACATCTTTTTCATAATACGGTGATCAAAACTGCATGCAGCATTCTAAGCGTAAGATCAGTATAAGATAGAACAATTAATCAGTGGAACAACTCGCCTCCAGAAGTTGTGAATGCTCCAACACTGGAAGTTTTTAAGAAGCAATGGATAAGTATTTGTCTGAAGTGGTGTAGGGTTTCCTGCCTAAGCAGGGGGTTGGACTAGAAGACCTCCAAGGTCCCTTCCAACTCTGTTATTCCATCTTCTATATTTATGACAGTTGCAGGGTTCCCGAGTCATGGGTGGTCTTCCCAAGGCATTATAAAGCAGTAGTAACATTTCCAGCTTCACGC
The DNA here is from genome assembly GCF_051295495.1 of Thamnophis sirtalis. NCBI lineage: Eukaryota > Metazoa > Chordata > Lepidosauria > Squamata > Natricidae > Thamnophis > Thamnophis sirtalis. The sequence goes on from NW_028261382.1 coordinate 20,213,114, forward strand.
TCATAAAGCGACTCTCTCGGAGGAAGAGGAAGGAGAGGAGGAAAGGAGGAGGTTGGGAAGAAGGAAGGAGTAGGGTTGTTGCAAAATAAGATGGAGATGTGGGGTGGCAAGAAAGTGATCCCAATTGTGTCTTTTATATTCTTAAGGGGATTGTGATAAAGGCTAGAAGTCAACAGATAAATGTTAAAAGTATCTGCGAGAATGTATATTTGTGAATGTATATGGAAAGAAAAAAATGTAATTTTATATATATATATGGCTTTCCCCCCAGCCTTTGGCCCTTTCCTCCCAAAGGCAGGGCTGAGACCCCCGGTTGCCCTTGGGGTTCTCCTCCTCGACAGGGTTGCGGTTGCGCCCCATCCTACTGCGCCCCAACACTTCCCGCTGACTCCCCGAGCGCGCGTTTGACAAGGCGCAAAGCGGCTGCTTGCTCCGACTTCCCAAGTCCGGGGCCGCGTCGCGGGACTTCCAACCCTTTCCCCGAACCCCGCAGAGTTTGCGTTGCAGAAGGGGACGGCTGCATTCTGCGTATGGCCAGAGGCCTCCTCTCTGTCGCCTTGCACCGGTCCCGGTTCCTTACCGGCACCGCCTCTCCCCGGGCGCAAGCGAGAGCCCCCCGCCATCGCCCTTCCTTCCTGCCCGCCCTCGGGGCTTGCTCGGGAACCGCCCTCGGCCAGTCCGTGCGCAACGGGGACGGGGCTGAGCCGCCCCACTTTCGTGCGCCCGGCCCGGGAATGCCGGTGCGCCAGGAGGGGCCGGGCAGCAGGCGGAACCAATGGCCGTTTGCGCACCGTCTCTGGCTGAACTCCAGCGCTTGGTGGATGCGGAAGCGGAGCGGCTGGATTCACTCAGCGCAGGCTTTGCAAGTTGCAGCCGGCTCAGCCCGCTCGCTAAGCTGTAAACAACGGTTTGCAAACCAAGTGTTGCAGTTGCGTAACTTTTTAAAGCCCTGGACAGTCGTTGGGCTTGGAAACCGGCGGATGGCAATTCATCCAGGGCTGAATTCATACAAGTGTAGGACGTTAAAACCCACCGTCTCCTAAAACAATGAAATCTCCTGAGAAATATGGAAAAGGCAGAATATTCTATTTCCCTGGATAAGAAATGGAGAAACATGTTTTTAGGCAGGAATCAGACTCACTCTTATTTTATTTTTTATTTTAGAGTTTTAGAATACTTGAGTTAATATGAATTATGCTTGATGACTGTGGAACAGATGCACGAAAACCTTTTGTAACCAACTGATACAGTTTCTACAGTATGTAAAGAAGGAAGATTTTATGTGTTGTTTTTGTTTTGAAAATAAAAAAAATTCTAAAATCAGACTCACTCTTAATAGCCCCCACCTTTGTCAATGGGCCACTAAAAAGCCTGGGTTGGTCTATTCTACATAACAAAGATATCCCCCTCAGCTCCAGGGTGATGGGATTAAGGCATGATAGTATTAACCCTTTGCCCATCTGACCACAGGGAACCTGGAAAGAAGCAAGGCTCAACCCCAATGTGGACTCACAGCCTACAATGTTTCCCCTGCAAGGCCCCATTGGAGTCTGACAACCAATCAGAATACAAGATCAAAGGCCAGAGAGGGCATAAAACCAGGGACTTTTAGCATCTCATTTTCTTTTCTTCTTCTCAACATCTGGAATCATGTGATCCCCCTTTTCTAGTCAGGAGCTCAAGCCGTGTGATCCTGTCCACCATTAAACCATCTTTCCAAGCTGCCTCCGTGTTTCCAGTGTCGTTTTCCCCAGTTGGAACTGAACCCAGAAGGACATTTCTTCCAACACAAGGTTCCCAGCCATAAGTCGAGTTTGAATTCACACTGAAATATCCACATTCATTAGCCATCAATGGTAGCTCATATAAACCAAAAACAAAAAGTGGAGTTTTGTAGAGCACACAGTGCCAAAACTAAACACCCAACCACTGTCTTCTGCCTTTCATGTATTCATAATCATGTTTATACTAATATCTGTTATCTAATACATGCTTGACCAAAAAAAATGGGTGGCTGGTTACATTGGGGAGGCTAGGAATACAGGTAGTCCTTGACTCACAAGTGAGCCCAGATTTTATATTGCTAAGTGAAACATTTGTTAAGTGAGTTTTGCCACATTTTACGACCTTGCTCTCCTGCGAGTCCCTTGGACTGCAAGGTGATCCAACCGGTCAGTCCTAGAGGAAATCAACCCTGGCTGCTCTTTAGAAGGCCAGATCCTGAAGAGAAAACTCAAGTACTTTGGCCACCTAATGAGAAGGAAGGACTCGCTGGAGAAGAGCCAGGAATGCTGGGAACAATGGAGGACAAAAGAAGAAGGGGATGGCAGAGAATGAGGTGGCTGGATGGAGTCACCGAAGCAGTAGGCCTGAGCTTAAATGGACTCCAGTGGATAGTAGAGGACAGGAAGGCCTGGAGGAATGTTTTCCATGGGGTCACAGTGGATTGGACACAACTTCGCAACTAACAACAACGACCTTCCTTGCCACAGGTAAGTTAATCATCACAGTTAAGTTAGTAACGTTATTAAATGAATCCAATTTCCCCATGGATTTTACTTGTCGGAAGGGCTCAAAAGGGGAAATCACATGACCCCGAGATACAGCAACGGTCATAAGTATGAATCAGTTGGCAAGCATCCAAATTTTGATCCTATTACCCAGGCAAGGCTGCAATGGTCGGGAGTGTGAAAAACTGTCATAAGGGCTGCTGTAACTTTGAATGGTCACTAAATGAACTGTTGTAAGTCTGATCATTTGTAGTCCTGCCCTGTACATAATAAGCGGTCACTGATGAAGAATTTAAGATGGGCTTGTGGGTGGGTGTGGATGTGGGCATTTGCCCATGCATTCACACACAGGTGTGTGTAAGTATACCTTCAGGTATAGGTAAGCCCTCTAGTTACAACCACAATGGATCCAGGAACTTCAGTTGCTAAGCAAGGCATGAAGTGAGTGGCGCCTGATTTTAATGGCTTTTCTGCCACATTATTAAGCAAGTCGTTGTGGTTGCTAAGTGAATCATGCAGTCATTAAGTAAATTAGGTTTCCCTTTTAATTTTGCTTTTCGGAAGGCAGGTGGGAGGGTCACCAAGGACAATCACATGACCCCGGGATGCTGCAATCATCATAAATACATGCCAGTTGCTGATGATGTCACCTTGAGAATATTGCCAGCTTCCCAGAATCCACATTCTCATCACATTTCTTCTCCATCTCATCTTCCTGCTTCCGGGGTAGATTAGGTAGCAGCTCAAGACCCTAGAGAGCCGCTCCGACTGGAGCGGAAAATTTTAAGAGAGTCGGTTTAATGCCAGGGTTCCAAGAAATACACCCATAGCGAACAAAACTCCGAGGCAGGTAGATTCCCCAAAGAATAGTTTTATTGGATGTATCATGTTGGCACAAACTGGTGAAAACCATTTCTGAAGATTCCCATGGTTTTCACCTAATTAAAAGTAAAAGTTTTGTTTAGAATGTTTGTTTAGAATGTTTATTATAATTTATAGGCCGCCCTTTTCCCTGAGGGGACTCAGGGCGGCTTACAAAACACGGGGAAGGGGGTACAAAGACAAAAAACATAAGACAATACATAATATTAAAAATAGAGCACAACATTCATTCATCATTCGGGAGGGGACGAACTAAGATTTTTTATCCCCAGGCCTGACGGGATAGCCAGATCTTAAGGGCCGTGCGGAAGGCCTGGGCAGTGGTGAGGGTGCGGATCTCCACGGGGAGATTGTTCCATAGCGTCGGAGCTGCAACTGAGAAGGCTCTCCTCCGCGTAGTCGCCAGTCGGCACTGACTGGCGGATGGAATTCAGAGGAGGCCTACCCTGTGCGCTCTGATGGGACGCAGGGAGGTAATTGGCAGAAGGCGGTCTCTCAAATAGCCAGATCCACTACCATGGAGCGCTTTGTGAGTGGTAAGTAGGACCTTGAAGTGCACCCGGAGATCAACAGGTAGCCAGCGCAGCTCACGGAGGATCGGTGTTATGTGGGCGAACCGTGGTGCGCCCATGATCACTCGCGCGGCCGCATTCTGGACTAGCTGAAGTCGCCGGATGCTCTTCAAGGGCAGCCCCATGTAGAGCACGTTGCAGTATTCCAGCCTGGAGATCACAAGGGCTCGAGTGACTGTTGTGAGGGCCTCCCGGTTCAGGTAGGGCCGCAACTGGCGCATCAGGCGAACCTGAGCAAATGCCCCCCTGGTCACAGCTGACAAATGATGGTCAAAACTCAGCTGTGGGTCCAGGAGGACTCCCAAGTTGCGGACCCTGTCTGAGGGGTATAAATTTTGTCCCCCCAGCCTGATTGATGGAACATTAGCCAAATTATTGGGAGGAAAACACAACAGCCACTCGGTCTTTTCCGGGTTGAGCACCAGTTTGTTAGCTCTCATCCAGTCTTTGACAGCCTCAAGGCCCCGGTTCATCACTTCCATCGCTTCATTGAGTTGGCACGGGGCGGACAGATACAACTGTGTATCGTCCGCATACTGATGGTATTTTATCCCGTGCCTCCGAATGATCTCGCCCAGCGGTTTCATGTATATGTTAAATAGTAGGGGGGATAAGACCGAGCCCTGCGGCACCCCACAAGTAAGGGGCCTCAGGGACGATCTCTGCCCCCCCACCAACACCGACTGCGACCTGTCCGAGAGGTAGGAGGAGAACCACTGCAAAACAGTGCCGCCCACCCCCACCTCCCGCAGTCGTCGCAGAAGGATACCATGGTCGATGGTATCGAAAGCCGCTGAGAGGTCAAGGAGAACCAGGATGGACGCATGGCCTCCATCTCTGGCTCTCCAGAGATCATCGGTCAATGCGACCAAAGCGGTTTCTGTGCTGTAACCGGGCCTGAAGCCAGACTGGAAGGGGTCAAGATAGTTAGCTTCCTCCAAGGTACGCTGAAGCTGGAAGGCCACCACCTTCTCAACAACCTTCCCCACAAAGGGGAGGTTGGAGACTGGACGGTAGTTGTTAAGAACTGCTGGATCCAAGGACGGTTTCTTCAGGAGGGGTCTCACCACCGCCGCCTTCAGCGCGGTGGGGAGATGCCCCTCCCGAAGAGAGGTGGTAACAACCGCCTGGATCCAGCCGCGTGTCACCTCACTGCTGTTGGCAACCAGCCAGGAGGGACACGGGTCCAGTATACAGGTTTTCCCCTTTCCCAAAACAATCAGTCGCAGGGTCCAATCAAGGTGCCATCCGGTTGCCTGGTAACGTCACTTCTATTCTCTCTCCAACTAAGTATGAGAATATCCTTGGTTCCCAGGAGAAAGTACCGTATTTTTCAGAGTATAAGATGCACCTTCCCCCCCCCCTCCAAAAAAAGAGGGTGAAAATCTGGGTGCGTCATATACTGAATACAGAATTTTTGGCCTCCTGAAACCCACCCCTTTCGCAAAAATGGACATGCATAGGCTTTGGGAGACCTGCAAAGTGCAGGCAAGATTCCCACCCACCCACCCACCCACCCAGTGGTGGGTTTCAAAAATTGTTTGAATCTACTCTGTGGGTGTGGCCTCCTTTGTGGGAGTGGCTTGCTGCCCCATGTGACCGGATGGGAGTGGCTTGCCGCCTATGTGACCGGACATGAAGATGCCGATGACACTTGTCAGAACCACCTTAAATTACCTCACACACAGCACTGGCATTCATAAGAGTATGATGTAAACTTGCTTTCTAAAAGGCATCTTTGGTTTGCATTAAAACAACTTCAACACACGCAATGTTCTGATTGCACCACAAACGCAGTAGTCATCCTTACCTTTCACAGAGGCACTGAGTTTTATAAATATGGGCATGATAGTGTAGAATAATCATATCCAAGGACCAGTGGTGGGTTTCAAAAAATTTTGGAACCTCTTCTGTAGGTGTGGCCTGCTTTCCGGGTCCACTGGTGGAACCTCTTCTAACCGGTTCAGTAGATTTGAGAACCGGTTCTACCGAATAGGTGCGAACTGGTAGGAACCCACCTCTGCACCCACCCCAGCCTCTAGGAGCCCTCTACAAGCCTCCCAAAGCATATGCATGCCGGGTTTTTATTTTTATTTTTGTAAAAAAACAAGGCATGCAGAGTGTTTGGGAGGCCTGCAGAGTGCAAAAACCTTTTTTTTTAAAATTATCTCCTCAAATTCTTGGTGCGTCTTAAACTTTGGTGCGTCTTATAGTCCGTATTTTGTTTTGGCTACAAAACCTCAGCTATCTCTATTCCCCACTTCCTATCCCTCAGCTCCAGTGTGGCAGCACTGAAGTTCCAAGATGGTTTCAGTCGGATCAGCTTCAGGGTTGACATCATGGTTGTAAGTGTAAAGATGAGTCGTACCTACATCACTTTTATATCAATGGCTGTTGTAACTTCAGATGGTCATTAAGCCAACGGTTGTAAGTCAAGGACTACCTGTAGAGACTTCTTCGCTGCTTCGTGACTCATAAAAGTGATTTCCCCCATCTCTGGACTTGATTAATGTGATGATTTGTTGGTAGCAGTATAATTTTATTGGAGTCAATGACCGCATCGGAGAACAGAATATCAAACCACATAAAAAGCAGAACACATTTTTTTTACATAGTTATAAAACCCTAAAATTAAGACAGTATTTTTCAGTGGCAAGCAATGGCAGCAGAAGGCAATTCAGTACCTTCCCTGGAGATATTCAGATGCAACTCCAAGAATATCAAGCAAATAACAATCATTCTCCAAGCAGAATAACAGAATAGGAGAATAAGAGAGTTGGAAGGGGCCTTGGAGGTCTTCTAGTCCAACCCCCTGCTCAAGCAGGGGACCCTATGCCATTTCAGACAAGTGGCTGTCCAGTCTCTTCTTCAAACCCTCCAGTGATGAAGTACCCACAACTTCTGGAGGCAAGCTGTTCCACTGGTTAATTGTTCTCACTGTTAGGAAATTTCTCCTTAGTTCTAGGTTGCTTCTCTCCTTGGTTAGTTTCCATCCATTGTTTCTTGTCCTGCCCTCAGGTGCTCTGGAGAATTGGTTGACCGCTTCTTCTTTGTGGCAGCCACTCAAATTCTGGAAGTCTGCTATCATGTCACCCCATGTCTTTCTTTTCACTAAGGTAAAGGTAAAGGTTCCCCTCACACATATGTGCTAGTCGTTCCCAACTCTAGGGGGTGGTGCTCATCTCCGTTTCAAAGCTAAAGAGCCAGCGCTGTCCAAAAATATCTCCTATCGTCACGTAGCCAGCATGATTAAACACCAAAGGTGCATGGAGCGCTGTTACCTTCCCACCAAAGATGGTTCCTATTTTTCTACCTGCATTTTTTACGTGCTTTCGAACTTCTAGATTGGCAGAAGCTGGGACAAGTAACAGGAGCTCACTCTGTTACCTGGCGCTGGGGATTCGAACCGCTGAACTGCCGACCTTTCTGATCGACAAGCTCAGCGTCTTAGCCACTGAGCCACCGTGTCCCTTCCTTTCACTAGACCTGTATATACCCAATTCCTGCCACCGTTCTTCATATGTTTTGGCTTCCATCCCCCAAGATGGACCTTATGTTGGCAATCAGGATTACAGGATTGCAATTTGAGTTGCTGTAGAAAGCCCATCCCAGAGAGAGACATGTGGGCTAGAGGCTCAGGTTCTTCACATCCTAGAGCCGTGATGACAAACCTATGGCACACGTGGCACGCGGAGCCATTTGTTAAGGCACGCCAGGCATTGTCCTGCCAGCTGACTTTGGCCCTCTTTTGAGGCCGTTTTTTAGGTTCCACCACAAAACCGCGGTAGACTAAAGCGCGTGTGACTAAAGCGCGGTGACAAAACCGCACCGTCAAAACCGTGCGACAACAGCGCGCCGACAACAGCGCGCTGACAGAAGCGCGCTGTAACATAACCCTAAAAATAACCCTAAACCTAACCCTAAACCTAACGCTAAACCTACCCTAAACCTAAACCTAACCCAAAACCTTACCTTAAGTTAAATCGCGCTTCTGTCAGCGCGCTGTTGTGGGCGCGCTGTTGTGGGCGCGCTTTTGACATCGCGGTTTTAGCGCCACGGTGTTGGCGCGCTTTAGTCTACTGCAGTTATGTCGTGCCACGACTCTTTACCCTTCAGAGGCTTCCTTGAAAAACCAGAAGGAACGGACTTCTGGTTTGTCCATAGGGCCATTTTTCACCCTCCCAAGCCTTCAGGGAAGCCTCCTGAAGGCTCTGGAGGTCTAAAATCAGCCCTACTGACAAACCAGAATTTACCATTTCCAAACTTCCCGGTTCCCCATAGGTCCTGAAGCTTCTGGAGGGCCCCCGGGAGGGCAAGGGGGCTGTTTTCACCCTCCCCAGACTCCTAGAAAGCCTCTGGAGCCTGGGGAGGGTGAAAAAAGCACACCAAAAATGGGGGGGTGGGCACATAGCATTATAGGTGTGGCATGCCTGCACACGACCCCCCTGCACTCCCCCCGCTTTTGGCACGGGAGCCAAAAAAGGTTAGGCATCAGTGTCCTAGAGGCAAATTTGTATTGAGAATCTTTGTTAGATTTATATTCTACTTTCTCGAAAACCAGCACTGGATAATAGGTCAACCGGAGAGAGTGGAACTGCCCCAGACTCAGGTGGAGTTGGGTGGATTACAGGAACATCAGTGCCCCACTCCAGTTCTGAACTGCTAAGGAGACTACAACCCAACCTAGAGAAATGTACAGGTAATCCTCAAGTTACGACGGCAACTGGGGCCAGAATATTTATTACTAAGCAAGGCAGCTGTTAAATAGGTTTTGTCCCGTTTTACAAACTTCCTTGCCACCGTTAAGTGAATCACTGCAGTTGTTAAGCTAGTAACAGGGTTGTTAAATGATGCCCGATTGATTTTGCTTGAGAGAAGATCACAAAAGATTATCCCGGGACAATTGCAACCGTCATACATATGAACCATTTCGTTTCGCATGAAGTCTTAGTTCCGCTTTATAAAGTCTTAGTAAGGCCACACCTGGAATTCTGCATCCAGCTTTGGTCATCACGTTACAAAAAAGATGTTGAGACTTTGGAAAAAGTGTAGAAAAGAGCAACCAGGATGATTAGGAGACTGGAGATAGGAAGAACGGCTGCAGGATTTGGATAGGGATAATCTAGAGAAAAGAAGGATTGCGGGGACATGATAGCAGCCTTCCAGTACTTGAGGGGGTGCCACAAAGAAGGGGGGGGGGTCAAATTATTCTCCAAAGCACCAGAAGGCAGCACAAAAAACAACAGATGGAAACTGATCAAAGAGCAAAGCAACCTAGAATTAAGGAGAAACTTCCTAACAGGACAATTAACCAGTGGAACAGCTTGCCACAAGCAGTTGTGGGTGCTTCATCACTGGAGGTTTTTAAGAAGACTGGACAGCCACTTACCTGAAATGGTCTAAGGTCTCCTGCTTGAGCAGGGGGCTGGACTAGAAGACCTCCAAGGTCCCTTCCAGCTCAATCTGAGGACCCAGATTGTTGGGGGCAATATGCTGACTCTCTGTAAACCGCTTAGAGAGGCCTGAAAGGCCTATGAAGCGGTATATAAGTCTACTGCTATTGCTATATTGCTATTCTGATTGATTGATTGTCTTAATTTTGATCACGTGACCATGGGGATGCTGCAAGAGTTATCAGTGTGAAAAACAGGCGTGACTCACATTTCCTCAGAGCCCTTGTGACTTCAAAGGGTCACTAAACAAATGCTTGTAACTCCAGGACTATCAGTATACCGATAAGACCAAAGGCTGTTAAATTCTTCATCAGTATTGTTCATCATAGAACCTAAAGACCCAGAAAGGAGGGGGGGGGGGCAGCATCCATCTGCATTTGATAAATAGTATCTGATAAATAGTATCTATAAATAGATAATAGAGCCATGGTGGCGCAGTCGTTAGAGTGCAGTACTGCAGGCTACTTCTGCTGACTATTGGCTGCCTGTAATTTGGCAGTTCAAATCTCATCAGGCTCAAGGTTGACTCAGCCTTCCATCTTTTTGATGTGGGTAAAATGAGGACCCAGATTGTTGGGGGCAAAAATGCTGACTCTGTAAACCCCTTAGAGAGGGCTGTAAAGCACTGTGAAGCGGTACATAAGTCTAAGTGCTATTGCTGGAGAAGAAAGGAAGGAAGGAAGGAAAGAAGGAAGGAAGGAAGGAAGGAAGGAAGGAGGAAGGAAGGAAGGAAGGAAGGAAGGAAGGAAGGAAGGAAGGAAGGAAGGAAGGAAGGAAGGAAAGAAGGAAGGAGAGAATGCAGTATTACAGTCTGTCAACTGCCAGCAGTTCGATCCTGATGGGCTCAAGGTTGACTCAGCCTCCCATCCTTCCGAGGTGGGTAAAATGAAGACCCAAATTGTTGGAGACAAAAGGCTGGCTCTGTAAACCGCTTAGAGAGGGCTGTAAAGCTATGTAAAGTGCTATTGCTATAAAAGCTAAAACAAGCCAAATCTGTGTTTATTCCTATCCAGGACTTTATTTTTGCTTCTTATTTCCTACTCCTTTCACTTTCTCACTGAGATCAAGTAACTGATCATTACCATAATGATGTAGTAGGTGAAGGGGGTGGGGGTGGGGGGAAACAGCCCTATGTAATGGCTCCTCTCCTAACTTGAGAAAGTAAAGACTCTTGAAAGGGATTATTTCAAAAGAAACCTTTAATCAAGCAGGATGGAAACCATTAGAAGCAAAGTAGCATCTGAAAACCTTTAGGCCATGCAAATGGGATTAAGCTGATAATGACCCCTCCCCTTTGTCCGAATGCAGATTCTGACCAATACACAAGTATGAAGATGCTTCCTTAACTCTCCTGCCCTGGGAGTGAATAAAGCACACTTTCCCATGGCTATCTCTAGTTAGACATCAAAGTTATATATCCCACATGGCTATCATAAACATCCCTCCAGAGATGTTGGGACCTTCAGTCTCCCGGTGACAGGAAACCAGTTGTAAAGTTGTAAAACTCAGTTGTTTCAGATGTACAGTAGCTAATGATTTAACTCCGAGGCTCCCCTCCTCCCAACTGAATGGCAGTATCACTTTTAGGGATCTGACATGCTGCCGTTCTTTAGAAAAAGGAAAGATTCACCCTCTGGATCTTCCTGGTTCATCCTCTGGATCGCTTCCAGATGAGTATGGTTCTTCCTGCTGCGAAGCCAGGGTTTCCTCCTCAAAGAAGGGAGGGGTGGAAATTCTACGGTCTCCCTGCTCCTCAGGGCCATCTCCTTTCCGCGCTGGTCAGGTTTCGTAGGTTTTCCCCCCAATGGGCGATCTGGTTTCTTAGCTAGTGCCTGAGAACAGCATTCTGTAGCTCGGTGCACCTCTTTTCCACACTTGAAACAGACTAAGGATTTCGGAGAAGGTGTTGTTTGCAGTTTAAAAGGTTCTTGTTTCCATTGGGGTGGGGATTTCTTCCACAGTCATCCTGCCCGATACTGATTTCTGGCCATGTCGATCTCTGCCTCTTCAGCAATAAGATACCACTCATGTAGTTGGGTTGGGGCACCTCGGGCCACACCAGCATTGTAGAGTTCATCACTCAGCCCATCCTTGAACCAGCTTACCAGGATATCGTCTGGCCAGTTCACATGACATGCCAGGTCTCGGAATTCTTCGGTATATTCTGCCACTGGTCGGCGTCCCTGCTTCACAACTTTAATGCGGTCACGTGCTTTGTGCTCTGCGAGGGGGTCCTTGACCCGTCGTCACAGGGCCATCATGAACCGATCAAAGTCCTGCAGTTCTGGTGCATTGGCATCATGTAAAGTCACCATCCATCTGGCGGCGGCTCCTTCCAGGGCTAGGGTGACCACTCGCACTTGGGATCCTTGGGTTCGAAAATCACACCCATATTCTTGCATGTAGGTGAGCACGTGTGCCACAAAAAATCCCAATTTTTTCAGGTTCCCATCAAATTTTACCTCCAGGGACGGAGTTTTCCTTTCTAACTGCAGGTTTCAGGGTTGGTTCGGAGTGGCCCCCCAACCCATGCGCCAACTGGGGGGGAGGGTTTTCTGGGTTCCTAGCTGTTGCTGCTGTGCCATCAGCTTGATCAACAGGGACAAGAGGGGGGTTAGTTCCCCTGGCATCACCCCTGTTTGCCGTCCTTCCAACGCTTCTCAGTTGCCGGTCTGGCTTCCCCCGGATGTTGAGATTTTCCAAAATTTCCATCACCAACTGGGTTACATGCCTCTTCAGAAGATCCTCTCTCAGCGCGGCTTCATTTAGCTCCTCCTGGTCAGAGGGGGCTTCTAACTCCAATTTCCACCCTGGTTTTTGGCTACCTTGGGTAAGAGTGACTCAGTGGTGGGTTTCAGAAAATTTTGGAACCTCTTCTGTAGGTGTGGCCTGCTTTCCGGGTCCACTGGTGGAACCTCTTCTAACCGGTTTGGTAGATTTGACGAACCGGTTCTACTGAATAGGTGTGAACTGGTAGGAACCCACCTCTGGAGTGACTCCCCTGGTCTTCCCTTCCCAGCCATCTTTTGTCCTGATTCTGATTTACCAACGGGGCTTTTTGGGGTCCTCTAAGCTCACTCTGTTCTCTCCGTCAGGATACAAGGAACAGATCTCTGGTTGTGGAGGGGTTTCCATCTCCCTCCAGCAGTCAGTTTCCCCTTGTTCACTGTTATGCTCAGACATGGTTTGCTGGATCCCCTCGGTAGAGTAAAAATGTTTCTCTCCTGGTTGACCACTTTGCAGAGAGATGCTGCTTTATGTAATGGCTCCTCTCCTAACTTGAGAAAGTAAAGACTCTTGAAAGGGATTATTTCAAAAGGAATCAAGCGGGATGGAAACCATTAGAAGCAAAGCAGCATCTGAAAACCTTTAGGCCATGCAAATGGGATTAAGCTGATAATGACCCCTCCCCTTTGTCCGAATGCAGATTCTGACCAATACACAAGTGTGAAGATGCTTCCTTAACTCTTCTGCCCTGGGAGTGAATAAAGCACACGTTCCCATGGCTATCTCTAGTTAGACATCAAAGTTATATATCCCACATGGCTACCATAAACATCCCTCCAGAGATGTTGGGACCTTCAGTCTCCCGGTGACAGGAAACCAGGTGTAAAGTTGTAAAACTCAGTTGTTTCAGATGTAGCTAATGATTTAACTCCGAGGCTCCCCTCCTCCCAATTGAATGGCAGTATCACTTTTAGGGATCTGACACCTTTACTTATAAACTTGTTTACCTCGTCCCAGTTTTCCTTCATCTGCCCCCTTCAAGCTACCAACCAGCATCCCCCACATTATCTCAGCTGGCAAATATGCACTATAAAAGCCATGTCACCTTGCAAAGAACCGCATTTAATGGGAATTGTAAAACAGCAATTAAAGGGAAGAGGTACAGCTTGTAATCTTCCAGTCGCAGCAGGTAAAATGTGTATTAATCACATCATCCCAGAAAATCAATTGTCCTTTTGTCTCCAGATACTTTCATGTTGGTAAAGTTACTTCTTTTTCACTAGCTCTCTTTTCAATGCGGCTCATTTTTTGCATCAGCTCTCCGTGGGGGAGAGAAGTAATCCTTTTTGGAAACACTGTGGGCTGCACAGATCCCTTCGTTTCTAACAGCAGGAGTGGCAAGAATATTTAGTGTTATAGGAAGAAGCAACTGCTTGCTGTTGCTTCAAATATACCATAGATAGATAGATAGATAGATAGATAGATAGATAGATAGATGGATGGATGGATGGATGGATGGATGGATGGATGGATGGATGGATGGATGGATGGATGGATGGATGATGGGTAGATAGATAGATGATAGATAGATAGATAGATAATGATAGATGGATGGGTGGGTGGGTGGGTGGGTGGATGGAGGGAGGGAGGGATGATGGGTGGATAGATAGATGATAGATAGATAATGATAGATGGATGGATGAATGGATGGATGGATGGATGATGGGTGGATAGATATAGATGATTGATAGATAGATGGATGGATGGATGGATGGATGGATGGATGGATGGATGGATGGACGGACGGACGGACGGATGATGGGTGGATAGAGATAGATGATAGACAGACAGACAGATAGATATGTTTGTGTATGTATTATATATGTATGTATATGTGTGTGTGTGTGTGTGTTTGTGTGTGTGTATGCAAGTAGTCCTCTACTTACAACAATTCATTTAGTGACTGTACAAAGTAAGTGTGAGTGTGTGTGTGTGTTGTAAAGGGAGAATATCAGGTTTTTGATGATCAGAGTTTCCCCCCTGGACAGTATACAAGTAGTCCTTAATTAACAGAGTTGGAAGGGATCTTGTAGGTCACTTAGTCCAACCCCCCCACCCAAGCAGGAGACCCTATATCATTTCTGACAGATGACAGGCAAGCCTCTTCTTGAAAGCTTCCAGTGATGAAGCTCCCACAACTTCCGAAGGCAACTTCTGCTCCACCGGTTGATTGTTCTCACTGTCAGAAAATTCATCCCTAATTCCAGGTTGAATCTCTCCTTGTTCAGTTTCCATCCATTATTCCTTATCTGGCCTTCGGATGCTTTGGAAAATAGTTTGGCCCCTTCTTCTCTATGGCAGCCCCTCAAATATTGGAAGATTGCTATCCTGTCTCCCCTGGTCCTTGACTTACAATAATTCATTTAGTGACCGTACAAAGTAATGACAGCACTGAAAAAAGTGACTGAAGCCCATTTTTCACAGTTACAACCTTTGGAGCCTCACCATAATCATGTGATCAAAGTTCAAATGCTTAACAACTAATTCGTACTTATGACCATTGCAGTGTCTTAGGTTCATGGGATCCCCTTTTGCAACCTTCTGACAAGCCAATGGGAAAGTCAGATTCACTTAACAACCATGTTACTAGCTTATCAGCTGCAGTGCAGAGCTGGGTTCCTATCAGTTCGCACCTATTCGGTAGAACCAGTTCGTCAAATCTACCGAACCGGTTAGAAGAGGTCCCACCAGTGGACCCGGAAAGCAGGCCACACCTACAGAAGAGGTTCCAAATTTTTTTGAAACCCACCACTGGTCCTTGGATATGATTATTCTACACTGTCATGCTCATATTTATAAAACTCAGTGCCTAACAGATGTCGCAAGATAGGTCGTAAAATCGGGCAAAACTCACTTAACAAATATCTCACTTGACAAGAGAATTTTGGCTCAATTCACTCTCAATACTTGAGAGACCGCCTGCTGCTCCACCAGACCGATTAGATCCCACAGACTAGGCCTCCTCCGAATTCCATCCGCCGGCCAGTGTCGACTGGCGACTACCCGGAGGAGAGCCTTCTCTGTGGCTGCTCCGACCCTCTGGAACGAACTCCCCGTGGAGATTCGCACCCTCACCACCCTCCAGGCCTTCTGCAAAGCCCTTAAAACCTGGCTGTTCCGGCAGGCCTGGGGCTAAAGAACCGTTGCCCCTAGCTCGAATGGTATGATTGTTGCGTGTTTTAAATTATGTATTGTTTTGTGTTGTTGTTAATTTGTCTGTATCCCCCCTTCCCTGGTTTGAGTTGTGAGCCGCCCTGCGTCCCCCTTCGGGGGAAAAGGGCAGCATACAAATGAAATAAACATTCAACATTCAAACATTCAATTGTCGAGGTTGTAGTCCTTGATTAACACCACAATTGAGTTCAAAAATTCTGTTGCTAAGCAAGGCAGTTATTAAGTGAGTTTTGCTCCATTTTATAACCTCTTCTCCCACAGTTGTTAAATAAATCACCACAGTTGTTAAGCGAATCATGCAGTCCTTAAGCAAATTGAGTTAATTTCAGTATCCCCCTCCTAGCTGTTTTCCTTTTTGCAGTTGCTTCCCATTTTTCCTGGAGAAATTCAGCAGTTTTACTGACAACCTCTGCTTTTTCCTAGGAAAGAAACCTTATTTTCTTTCTTTTTTCCCTTTTT
Organism: Thamnophis sirtalis; assembly: GCF_051295495.1. NCBI lineage: Eukaryota > Metazoa > Chordata > Lepidosauria > Squamata > Natricidae > Thamnophis > Thamnophis sirtalis. The sequence continues at coordinate 20,228,951 of NW_028261382.1, forward strand.
TTTAGATGCATTTCAAGGAGAGAAGCAACCTGCAACTAAGGAAAAACTTCCTGACACTGAAAGCAATTAACCAGTGGAACAACTTGCCTCCAGAAGTTGTGGGTGCTCCATCACTGAAGGTTTTTAATAGCAATAGCAATAGCAGTTAGACTTATATACCGCTTCATAGGGCTTTCAGCCCTCTCTAAGCGGTTTACAGAGTCAGCATATTGCCCCCCAACAATCTGGGTCCTCATTTTATGGACCTTGGAAGGATGGAAGGCTGAGTCAACCTTGAGCCTGGTGAGATTTGAACCGCCGAACTGCAGATAACAGTCAGCTGAAGTAGCCTGCAGTACTGCACTCTACCCACTGCGCCACCTCGGCTCTTTAAGGAAAGATGGGACTATCTTTTGTCCAGTTATTACTGAAAATGTTATTCTGTTATACCTCATTGTATGAGAGAGGGGGGGATGAAGAGAGAGGTAGAGATTAGAGAGAAAGAGAATAAAGAGAGAGATTAGAGAGGGGGGAGAGAGGGAGAGGGAAAGATGAGAGAGAGAGGGATGAGAAAGATTAGTGAAAGAGAGCTAGATAGAGATGAGAAGTAGGTAGGAAGATGAGAGGTAGGTAGGTAGATAGACAGAAAGACAGACTAAATAGATAGATAAGATAGACAGACAAACAGATAGAGATTAGGTAGGTAGATAGGAGACAGGGAGAGATTAGAGAGAGATTAGAGAGATTAGAAATGGGGAGAGAGGGGGGGATGAGAGAGAGATTAGTGAAAGAGAGTGAGATAGAGATGATAGGTAGGTAGGTAGGTAGGTAGATGATAAAGATAGACAGACAGGCAGATAAAATTGATAGACAGGCAGATAGACAGACAGTTAGATAGAGATTAGGTAAATAGATAGGGGAGAGAGAGAGATTCATTCATTCAAGTATCAGTGTGACGATACTTTCTTTCTTGCTTCATCGGTTTTTCTTTAACATCTCTTGCTTGTGAAACTGAAAAGTTGGAATCTGAAGTGGCTGCCCCCTTGGAGGCTGAGCTGGGAGGCAGCATTGCTAGGTAGGTTTTTTTTTTTATGATAACAAGTCCTTCCACCTTGGGGCAAGAGGGTGAAATCCCTCGATGTCAACAGAGACTTTCAGAAGAGGCTGAGTGCAGAGATATAGAAGAGAGCCTGCACGCTGTTCTTTTAAAATCCCACGGAGATAGAATCTGACTTCCCCAGCAGGTTGCAATACTCTAGTGAGTTATTTTCCATTTGGAAATAGTATATCTATGCCAGACATTTTCAGCACAAGATTTGGGTGAAAGAGCAGATAAGGACTTGACTTACGACCACAATTGAGCCCCACATTTCTGTGGTTAATTGAGACCTTTGTTAAGTGAGTCTTGCCCCATTTTGCGACATTTCTTGTCACAGTTGTTCAGTGAATCACTGCAGTTGATAAGTCAGTAACCCGGTTGTTAAGTGAATCTGGCTTCCCCGTGGACCTTGTCAGAAGGTCGCAAAAGGGGATCACATGACCTTGGGATGCAGCAACGGTCATAAGTATGAACCAGATGCCAAGCGTCTGAATTTTGATCCCATGTTCATGGGGATGATGCAAAAATCGTAACTGTAAAGAACGGTCATGTCACTTTTTCCCCATGCCTTTGAACGGTCACTAAACAAAGTGTTGTAAGTCGAGGACCTATATTGGATAAAAGAAGTCTCTTTTTTTTCCTGAAGGTTCACCCTTAACAACCACGGTGTTCGTATCCAATCCGAGGATTGGATAAAAAGAGCGCTGGGAAAATACCTACAGACGCCTCGCATCCTGGACATAAATTGTCTCAACTTCTACCCTCAAAACGAGGCTACAGAGCACATCAGAACAACCAGACACAAGGACAGTTTTCCCCTGAACACCATCACTCTGCTAAACAAATAATTCCCTCAACACTGTCAAACCATTCACTAAGGCTGCATTACTATTACTATTAGTCTTCTCATCGTTCCTATCACCCATCTCCTCCCACTTATGACTGTATGACTTGTTGCTTGTATTCTTACAATTTATATTGTTTCCTAGTATGATGTGATTACTCATTTGTACCCTATGACTATCATTAAGTGTTGTACCTTATGATTCATGACGAATGTATCTTTTCTTTTATGTATACTGAGAGCATCTGCACCAAAGACAAAGTCCAATCACACTTGGCCAATAAAGAATTCTATTCTATTCTATTCTTATTCTATACTTATTCTATCCTAGCCTACCCTACCCTATCCAATTTAACTCAGATTCCTAAATAAAGCTTTCAGTTCTTCACAGCAATGCTCTTCTCTGTCACCATTGGTAGCCCAGTTGCTTACAGCTGCTCGTATTATATTCTCTAACCATCTGCTCCAAATGTCCTTTCCCCTATTGGTCAGGGCAAAAACACTTTACCAAACAGGGACAGGTTTCATATTGAAGTGAGATCATTTTAATTATGCACATCTCTGGAATCATGGCTATTTAACTCCTTCTGCCTTCTGCCTTCTCAAACACAGAATGGTTTCTTCTATTCATTAATTTGCTTTTCCATAATATTCTTTACTAAGGTCTTAGTTTTTTCTTTATTTATTTTCAGACTTGCCACTTCGTCAAACTCTTCTATTCTTTTTAGCAATTTAGGCCCTGTTTTTTGGGTTCTTCTAAAATAAAAACTAAATCATCTGCAAATGCCTGTAATTTATATTCTTCCTTTTTTATTTCCATACCTCCTATCCTTATCTTTTCTAATATTTCTGTTTAATACTTCTAGTATCAGTATAAATAATAGTTGGGACAATGGACAGCCCTGCCTTGTGCCTTTTCTTATGCTAACCTTTTTTGTCATATCTCCATTTACTATCACCTTTGATTTTGTTTATAGTATATTGCCTTAATCATTTTAATGAATAGAGAATTGTTTCTTCTTAGCTTCTCACTGAAAATCCAGCTTCGAAACAATTAGAAATAAGACAAATCTCTGTGGCACAGCTGTCCCGAATGAGTCAAATAGGACTCTAGTTTCTTTTTAGAATTTATTAATTGCATCTAGCTGTACCGAAAACATTGCTGAAAATGCCTAAACCCTGTCTATTTATCTTTAAATCTATCTCTATATCTATCTATCTATCTATCTATCTATCTATCTATCTATCTATCTATCTATCTATCTATCTATCTATAATCTAACTATCTATCATCTGTCTATATCTATCATCTATTTCTCTATATCTATCATCTCTCTAGCTATCTTGCTGTCTCTCTCTCATCTATTTCTTCTATCATCTCCCTAGCTTTCTGTCTGTCTGCTTGTCCATCCATCTATCTACATCAATCAATCAATCAATCAATCAATCATCATCTGTCTATTATTGCATTAAGATTCAAGTACTGTGTAAATCTCAATCTTTTCTTCTACATATTCTCCATTGGTCCATCTATATACTACACCCAAAGAATCAATTCTTTTGGTTGATAAAAAAACAAATAAATCTCAACCTCATCCATGTTGACATCATTAAATATTGCAGCTTTTATTTGAAAACAGCTTTGGAAATTGGCAGAAGGAACAGAACAAGAGAATCGGAAGGGCCCTTGACAGTCCAAAATACAACCATATTTTGGCTTTATCACAAGTCTTTATCCTTGATTTCTTGCAGAGAAAAAGAAACAGAGTTTAAAATTGGTTACCCAACCACTTGCCCAACAGGATCTGAGTAGTTTCTAGGAGAGAAAATAAAATACTTATTGAAGGATGGCATGGATTGTCCGTTGCCCTTTTAATGCCCTGGGAAAAACACAGCTGGCCCTGTTCTAATGTGTTTACTCTGCCAGCAAGAATGGTTTACTTGTTTGGCTCAAAGAGTTTATTGAGCTGAGCTAATCAGTGTTACTGCAAGGAGGATATTGTAGCAATTTATTGCAGGAATTTACTTTGTCCCATTCACACATCTGTAACAGGGAAAAACATCCTCCCTGTCACTTCCCATGCCATCCTGCCATGCTCTCCATGCTTTTTCCCCACCATTCCCACTTGATGACGAAAAGGGCTTGCCTGTCTCTGAACTTCTTGGAATTACGTGTTCACTCTGATTTATTGGACGTTTTATGTTATTAAATAGGCACAAGGGTCAGTTTGATGTGAAGCACCAGGTTAGAAAAGCCTGTTAAAAGCTTTGAGCTTTTGTCCTGCCTTAGGCACGAAGTCAACTCAGTTGCATTTCATTACAGAGAATCCTCAATTCACATCAGTTCGTTCAGTGACCAGTCATACTTACAACGGCACTGAAATTGTATGATGACCATTTTTCACAGTTGCGACGTTTGCAGCCTCCCCATGATCAGTTGACCAAAATCCGGACGTTTAGCAACTGGTTCATACTTATGACCGTTCCTGTGTCCCGGGGTTATGTGATTCCCCTTTTGCGACTTTCTGATAAGCAAAATCAATGGGGGAAGCCAGGTTCACTTAATGACCGTGTCACTAATTTAACAACTGCAGCGATTGTGCAGTTGGCACAATTGTGCAAATTGTGTAGATTCTGCAACTTTGCAGATTGTACAGCGGCAGCCAAAAAACCCAATGCAATCCTAAATTGCATTAACAGAGGGATACAAACAAGATCAAGGGAGGTACTGATACCGCTCTATAAAGCCCCAGTAAGACCACACCTAGAATACTGCATCCAGGTTTGGTCACCACACTATAAAAAAGATGTGGAGACTCTAGAAAAAGTGTAGAGGAGAGCAACCAGGATGATTAGGGGACTGGAGACTAAAACATAGTCATCAGGAACTGGGCATGGCTAGTCTAGTAAAGAGAAGTGAAGAATCTGGGAAGCCAGATTCCCTTAACAACTGTGTTACTAATTTAACAACTGCAGGGATTGACTTCACAATGGTGACAAGAAAAATCACAAAATGGGGCAAATTGCACTTAACAACTGTCTTGCTTAGCAGCAGAAATGTTGGACTCAATTGTGGCCGTAAGGCAAGGACTACCTGTGCAGTATTTTGTTGAGGCAGAACAATACAATACGATGGACGGTTGCAGGAACTGGGCATGGCTGGTCTAGTGGAGAGAAGAACCAGGGGAGACAGGAGAGCATCTTCCAACATTTGAGGGGCTGCCCCAGAGAGGAGGGGCTCAAACTATTTTCCAAAGCACCTGAAGGCCAGACAAGGAACAATGGATGGAAAGAGAGATTCAACCTGGAAATAAAAAGGAATTTTCTGACAGTGAGAACAATCAACCTGTGGAACAGAAGTTGCCTTCGGAAGTTGTGGGAACTTCATCACTGGAGGCTTTCAAGAAGAGACTGGACTGCCATCTGTCGGAAATGGGGTTTCCTGCTTGGGTGGGGGGTTGGACTAGATGACCTACAAGATCCCTTCCAACTCTGTTAATCTGACTCACTTAACAAAGGTGCCAAGAAAAGTTGTAAAATGGGGTAAAAGCTCACTTAAGAAATGTCTCACTTAGCCACATAAATTTTGGGCTCAGTTGTGGTCCTAAATTGAGACTATCTGTATTTGATTTAGATTTGTCATAATCTTTTTCTGCAAAGTAACAGACGTGTGTTTTATGGATACATGCACCATTCCCGGGAACTTTTGATTTTATGAAGTGTCTGTTTTTTTCATTCTCAAACACTTATCGTGCTAAGGATTAGTACTGCTTTCTAAGTCTTAATGAGACCACACTTGGAAGACTGCGTCCAGTTTTGGACACCACATCATAAAAAAGATGTTGAGACTCTGGAAAGAGTGCAGAGAAGAGCAAGAAAGATGATTAGGGGGCTGGAGGATAAAACATATACAATAGCAGATTTGGAAGGGACCTTGGAGGTCTTCTAGTCCAACCCCTTGCTTAGGCAGGAAACCCTATACCATTTCAGACAAATGGTTATCCAACATGTTAAAAACTTCCAGTGTTGGAGCGTTTACAACTTCTGGAGGCAAATTGTTCCACTGATTAATTGTTCTGTCAGGAAATTTCTCCTCAGTTCTAAGTTGCTTCTCTCCTTGATTAGTTTCCACCCATTGCTTCTTGTTCTACACTCAGGTGCCTTGGAGACTAGTTTGACTCCCTCTTCTTTGTGGCAGCCCCTGAGATATTGGAACACTGCTATCATGTCTCCCCTAGTCCTTATTTTCATTAAACTAGACATACCCCAGTTCCTGCAACCGTTCTTCATGTTTTAGCCTCCAGTCCCCTCATCCTCTTTGTTGCTCTTCTCTGCACTCTTTCTAGAGTCTCCACATCTTTTTTACATCGTGGCAATCAAAACTGAGTGCAATATTCCAAGTGTGGCCTTACCAAGGCATTATAAACACTTCATGTGATCTTGATTCTGTCCCCGTTTATACAGCCTAGAACTGTGTTGGCTTTATTGGCAGCTGCTGCACACGGCTGGCTCATATTTAAAAGTTTGTCCACTAGGACTCCAAGATCCCCCTCACAGTTACTACTATTGAGCAAGGTGCCACCTATACTGTACCTGTGCATTTTGTTTTTCTTGCCTAAATGTAGAAATATAAAGAATGTCTCCAAAGTGTTTTTTATGAAGAACAGCTGCAGGAATTGGGTATGTCTAGTCTAGAGAAAACGAGGACTAGAGATGATATGATCAAGCAGCATTCCATTATTTGAGGGGCTGCCCCAAAGAAGAGGGGTCAACCTATTTTCCAAAGCACCAGAAGGCCAAACAAGAAGCAATAGATAGAAACTAGTAGAGGAGAGAAACAACCTGGAATTAAGGAGAAACTTCCTAAGAGTGAGAACAATTAACTAGTGGAATAGTTAGCCTCCAGAGGTTGTGGGTGCCCATCACTGAAGGTTTTTAAGAAAAGACTGGACAGCCAGCTATCTGATATGGTATAAGGCAGTGGTGGGTTACTACTGGTTCGCTTGGGCTCACGTGCGTGTGTGCAACATTTCTGCGCATGCGCAGAAGCGTCCAGGCGGGTGGGCAGAGTCTCCCACCGCCAGTACTATCGGTTCAGCTGAACCGGGAGCAACCCACTTCTGGTACAAAGTCCCCTGCTTGAGCTGGGGATTGGACTAGAAGACCTCCAAGGTCCCCTTCAACTTGGTACTCTTGTTATTTATTTTCATGGAATTGACTTTGTCTGTCGCCATGCCATTTGGTTTGTAGCTACTTCTTGAAATCTGGATTGAAGATTGAACCGGTCATCTGAGATCAAGAGCAATTGTCCCTTACTGTTCATTTTTTGGAATTGTTGTTGTTGTTAGTTGCGAAGTCATGTCCGGCCCATCGCAACCCCATGGACTACGTTCCTCCAGGCCTTCCTGTCCTCTACCATTCTCTGGAGTCCATTGAAGCTCATGCTGACTGCTTCATTGACTCCATCCAAACACCTCATTTTCTGCCGTCCTCTTCTTCTTCTTTTGCCCTCCATCGTTCCCAGCATTAGGCTCTTCTCCAGTTGTGTATTTTGGAATACACCAGTCTCTTCCAGTCTCTTCCTTCCTGCTTTCCCAAACCTGCTGCCAAACTGTAATGAACGTCTTACCTGTATCATCTTGCAAGGATTGAAACCATCTGTTTCAATAGCAGTAGACTTATATACCGCTTCATAGGCCTTTCAGGCCTCTCTAAGCGGTTTACAGAGAGTCAGCATATTGCCCCCAACAATCTGGGTCCTCATTTTACCCACCTCGGAAGGATGGAAGGCTGAGTCAACCCTGAGCCGGTGAGATTTGAACCGCTGACCTGCTGATCTAGCAGTAGCCTGCAGTGCTGCATTTAACCACTGCGCCACCTTGGCTCTTCTGGATGTTGGAGCTCTGCTTTGGCCATCTTTGGAAGATGACAAGTTATCTCCCCATTTAAATGCTTCCCGCAACTTCAATCACATCACATTGACAGTCACCGCAGCAAGTTTTTACTTCTGGCAACTCTTGGAAAAATACCTGAAATTGCCCTAGCAGCTGCCAGGTAAGCTAAATGGCCTCAAGCATCATGAATCATAATATTCTTGCTTTAAAAATAAAAACACGAATCCACCATAGTTGCCAAAGTATTTCCTGAGCCTCAGTTCATTAGTTTAAATGTGGATGAAGCAGCTCCCAACATCTGCAGCAAAGAAAATTATACAGAAAAAAAACCTTTAAGTAGAAATAGAAGGATATGTTGATGGTGTCCATCAAGAGGGCGAAATTGACTATGATAATTAAGAGAAAATAATATATCCAGTTTTGTTTCTACTCGGCAATTAGTTCTGGACTTCATGCTTTACACAGGAAAAAGAAATTAAATTTTGACTGGATTTTACTGATTAGGAGTTGGAAGGGACCTTAAAGGTCTTCTACTCCAACCCCCTGCTTAGACAGGAAACCCTATGCCGTTCCAGACAAATGGTTATCTAACATCTTCTTAAAAACATCCAGAGTTGGAGCATTTGCAACTTCTGGAGGCAAGTTGTTCCACCGATTAATTGTTCTGTCAGGAAATTTCTCCTTAGTTTTAAGTTGCTTCGCTCCTTGATTAGTTTCCACCCATTGCTTCTTGCCCTGCCTTCAGGTGCTGTGGAGAATAGGTTGACTCCCTCTTCTTTGTGGCAGCTCGAGATATTGGAAGACTGCTATCATGTCTCCCTTAATCCTTCTTTTCATTAAACTAGACATACCCAGTTCCTGCAACCGTTCTTCATATGTTTTATCCTCCAGTCCCCTGATCATCTTGGTTGCTCTTCTCTGCACTCTTTCTAGAATCTCCACATCTTTTTTACATCATAGTAACCAAAATTGGATGTAGTGTTCTAAGTGTGGCCTTACCAAGGCCTTATAAAGTGATATTAACCCTTCATGTGATCTTGATTATATCTCAATTCTATTAAACTGGTTTGTTATAGAAATGGCTAGCATTGGTTAAGTTGGTAAAATAAAAACTTGAGGCTGTAATTCTACTTTGTATTTTACTGTGCTAAAAACAGTTGAATGTCTTCTTTTCCCCTTTGCCTTATACCTTTCATTTCCTTCTTTCTCTTTCCCATTTTCTACTATCTTTGTTTTAATTTATATTTTTATAATATTAATAATAAGAATAACAAAAGCTTCCATGGTCTTGTTACTGAAATACATTGTTCAGCAACCACTTTTGTCCCTGCTGAGAGATACCCGTTTTCAACATCTGGAGGGCTGTCAACATCTGGAAGGCTGTGTTGCCAAGGCTGGCTTCTATACACATACCCACAAATTTACAATGTGCTAAAATATACAGAACAAACAAGAGGAGATAGAAAATAAGAAATAAATAAGAAATTAAGGGAAAAAGTGCAATTGTGCCTTCCATCCTTCTATCGAGTAATGATCATCTTAATATTTTTCCAAAACTCATTTTTAATTTCCAAAACTCTGAAATATCAATGTTGTTTTTTCTTCTGTCAACAAATTATCCATATCAGGTTTCCAGTCTTTCAAAAAAGTTGGATTTTTTTTTTTGCTGTCCAAACTGGTTCCTTTTTGCCATTTCTACCAGTTCAGTTAATTCTTCCGCTGTAGGTATTTTATTCCCATTTCCAAATGTTTGCATACAGTACAGGTAGTCCTCAACTCACAACCACAATTGAACCCAAAATGTCTGTTGCTAAGGGAGACATTTGTTAAATGAGTTTTGCCCCGTTTTACAACCTTTCTTGCCACAGCTGTTAAGGGAACATTGCAATTGTGAAATTAGTAACACGGTTTTGCAACTTCTGATGCAACATAATGAAGCAAATAATATCAAAATGGTGATAAATTACAGAATAACAGAGTTGGAAGGGACCTTGGAGATCTTCTAGTCCAACCCCCTGCTTAAGCAGGAAACCCTATACAATTAGAGACAAGCGAGTGTCCAGTCTCTTCTTAGAAACCTCCAATGTTGAAGCACCCACAGATTCTGGAGGCAAGCTGTTCCACTGGTGAATTGTGACTGATTTCAGATTAAGAGAGTTGGAAGGGACCTTGTAGGTCATCTAGTCCAACCACCTGCCGTATACCATTTCTGACAGATGGCAGTCCAGTCTCTTCTTAAAGCACCCAGTGATGAAGCATCCCACAACTTCTGAAGTTTGCAGATAACTATAATGGAACTAGAAATGTAGCTTTCCCCTTATATCCAAATATACCAATATTTATTCATGTCTCTACAAAGGAATAAGACAAAGCAGATATCCACTGAAAAAACTCAAAAGAGGAAAATAGGCTTTGAAGAAATTAAAGACGTACATTTTGTATTATCCCCAATTGAAACTAACTCTGAAAGTGTACAATTGTGTTGCAGCTTCCTAGGTAGTGCATACATTGTGCATGGATTTAAACATCTTACATGAAATGCAAGAAAATTATAGTCTGCAACTATGGAATGTTATGGCTGCAATGGATGCGATTAGTGGTCTAGATTGGATTGGATGGAAATCAATATTTCTCAATCTTGGCAACTTTAAAATGCCTTGACTTCAACTCTCAGAATTCTTCCTGGGGATTCTGGGAGTTGAAATCTGCATCTCTTGAAAGTTGCCAAGATTGAGAAATGCTAATTTAAACCATCCACTCTCCTAGGGTAGAGTACTAAAATTTTAAATAGCTGTGGGAAACCCTGAGTATAAAAGGGAATACTGACTTTCAGGAATTTAATTGCTGTGTATTCCAAAGGGAAGACCCTAGGTATTGGCCCAACCGTGGGTGAGAAAACTTTTGGATGAAACTTTTTACAGAGGTATCCTATCACTTTCACTAAGTGTTGAATCTTATGATTCTTAATGAATATATTTTATTTTTTTCTTTATGTACACTGAGAGCATTGGTACCAAAGACAAATCCTTTGTATGTCGCATCACACTTGGCCAATAAAGAATTCTATTCTATTCTATTCCCTATTCTATTCTATTCCCTATTCTATTCTATTCCAATTCTATTCTTCTATTTTCTATTCTATTCTGTATTCTATTCTATTCTATATTCTATTCTATTCTTCTATTTTATTCCGTATTCTATTCCATTCTATTCCATATTCTATTCTATTCTTCTATTCTATATTCTATTCTATTCTATTGTAATCCTTGATTTACAATAGTTCATTTAATGACCATTTGAAGCACTGAAAAGTGACATGACCATTTTTCACACATGACCATTTCAGCATCACCATGGTCACGTGATCAAAATTCAGGCACTTGGAAACGGCCTCACATTTATGACGACTAGTATCCCAGGATCACGCAATCCCCCTTCGCAACCCTCTGACAAGCAAAGTCAATGGGGAAGCCAGATGCATTTAACAACTGGGTTACTAACTTAACATCTGCAGTGACTCACTTAACAGCAGTGGCAAGAAAAGTTGTGAAATGGAGTAAAACTCACTTAACAACTGTCTCACTTAGCAACAGAAATTTTGGGCTCAATTGTAGTTACCTTTGCATGACGAGGAAGAAAACACAACAGTCATAAATACATACAGAATCCATTTTTATTTAACTTAATCATGTAGTACTGTAACTACTAGAAAAAAGCAGGGTAAGAGAACCTAAAGGAGCTTCAGCATCAGCCATTCAAAATAGACAAAGGTTCTTTTTTTTTCTCTCATAATGTAAAGCAGTGGTTCCCAAACTTGGCAACTTTAAGACTTGTGGACTTCAACTGGCTGGAGAATTCTGGGAGTTGAAGTCCACAAGTCTTAAAGTTGCCAAGTTTGGGAACCACTGATGTAAAGAATCCAGAGTATATCGCAACAGGAATAAATTCTTACAACAGAATATACAAAAACATTGATCTTTTTTCCCCCATCATCTACTGATTCATTTTAATATAAACACAGGAATTTCTTTAGGAATAATTTATACACAGCAAGTCTTCCTGTAATAAATTGGCATGTTATTTTATTTGGGTTTTTTAATTTTTTTAAAAAAAGTTTATATTTTAAACAAGGTTAAGTTGGAAAATCTATTTGTAAATGCATTCAGTTCCTTAGCACTTTCAAGTCGTTGTGTGTTTGTGTGTGTGTGTGTTTGTGTGCTGGTGGGGTGGGGAGGACAAGGGTGTCGTTTTGAAGCGGGTTTTATTTATACTTATATTGAACTGTATTCTCCCAGAGGTAAGGAGATGTCTGGCCGATCCTTTCTTTACAAACCTCACTGGTTTAGAAAACAGAAAATTCATAAACAACAACAACAAAGAAGTAACAAAACCACTCAAAATCATTTGGGCAGAGGGGAAGGAGATCTTACTTCTGAGATTAAAAAATAGATATCGTCTTCAGACTTTTTGTTTTTAAATAATTACAATAAATAGGGACATTTCAAAGAAAATGGTCTTTTAAAAGAAAGCTTGAAAGTTGTTAAATATGTACATAAATCGTGCAGACACTCTCCAAAGTCACCTATTATTATTATTTTTTCCACAGAAGGGAGAAAGAACGGGTGGGCAGAAAATTATCTTTCTAGGCAGCGAATTAAATTGCAGAAGTTACATTTTCATCAAGTCACTGAGGAGGAAATTAGGTTTGTTTCTTTCGACCTAAGTAACAACAAAGCAATTATCCAAGCAGAGTTCCAGTCCCAAACACATTCTCCCTGGAAGCCCATCTCCTCTGCATTCGGTATTCATGTAATTCCAAGAAAAAATAGGTTTAAGACGGATGCTTACAGAGACTGCTTAACAGCAGCAGTGCTCCATCCGTTTTCTTAACCAGTAAGGTTTTTGCTCTCTCTCTCTCTCTCTCCCTCCCTCCCTCAACTTGCTATCGAAACACAGTAAATGTGAAAATGATGGATGGATGGATCCCATCTATCCAGAGCTCTCTGGAAGTCTGGGTTACTGAAGATACAGAACACAATCTGGACATGGGGTGCCCACAGGGCAATACACGAGTTGTGATTCAGAAGTGGCCTTTACCGTTGACATCGGTATCCTGAAAAAGGCAAAAAAGGAAAAACCACACACACTGAAAAGTGTCCTTAAATCATTGTTAGCATTTATAAACTACTATACACTCTCTCTCTCTCTCTCCACACACACACACACACACACACACACACACACAGACACACAGACAGTATATATGTAACATAAGCTACTCTAATCTTGCAAAATGTATTGAAATATGTCATTTGTTTCTGTAAACCAAATCTTTTGTCAACTGACTACCCGTAATCTACTGGACTAAACAGCCCCAATGAAAAATGCTAATGGTTTGGTAGTGGATAGGAAGAATACAGAATTCAAAGCTGACAATTACACACACACACACACACAAACACTCATGTATGTGTGCAACAAAGCTGCCTGGAACTTGTGTAACGGTGATGGCCAGAGGGACGTAATCTATCCCTTTCAAATTCTCCAAAATACATGGATGGAGGGCATTTCTTCCCTAGTCTCCAATGGGGAGTTACCTTCCATTACCTTAGAAAAATCTGCTAACTTGGTTGCTCTAGATTCATGTGGAGATTTGGCTCAGGGTCAACATGTTTAGAAGCAGCAGCAGCAGCCAGTAGGAAGTTCTGCTTAGTGTTATTTGATTACACATCAGAAATGCTCCAGAACTAATATCAATGGAACATCTAGAACTCCAGAACTAGACTTCAGCCTTGCAAGTTCCAAATTAGTTGGGGTTCCTGGCCACAAATGTTCTCGTAATTGTAAGCACGCTCAACTTCAGTCAACCTGTGTTTTTGCAGGCTGGCACTTCTGCCCCATAACTTGTGTTTTCTTGACCTTGTGGATCTTAAAACCTACGAGAAGTGATGTTAAACGTTTCAACTTGGAACCAACCGGTCCTTCAAAACAGGAGTCATAATTTGTTAAACAAAGCCCATGACACGTTCTGTATCTTCAGGACCTCCAGGAAAAGAAAGCTCATCCTGAAAAGAGCATGCTCTTTTCGGTAGATCCAACGCCACGAACCGCAGTGGATCAAATCCTTAGCCCTAAGTCAGGTGTTCCAAATATCCCAGCCATGGAACAGGGAAGGGAGAGCCAATTTCCCCAGCTCTGATCTTCCTGGGATGGGAGAGGAATGTAACCATTCTCTACACCGAGCAATTTTGCGTGATCGGCCAAAGGAGGTCAGACCTTCCCCACTGAGAAAGAAATTAGGGAGTGGCCAAGATTAGACCAGAGCTGGGGTCACCAACATGGCACCTCTTGACTTAAAACAAGAATATATGTAATTTTTTTAAAAAAAATATTAAATGGTTCGTCTTTTTTGCAAAATCTGATGATCTTATATGGGATTTGGGCAAAGTTGCCAAAGATAACTTTTTTTAAAAAAAAATGGGAATGGTGTGGTGGTGGTTATGGTGCCTGGAAAAGTTGCTGACCCCTCTGCCCCAAGATGCATAAATGAATACCTGAACAGACAACGGGAAAACATCTTGGACGAACTTAAATAAAAGTCACAATGAAACGTCGCCAACTACTGGAATGGAATTTTGTTTAAACAATATAACTATATCAAACATTATACCAACAACAGGAGTGTCATTCATATACCCAACAGATTGTACTAAACAACCCTCCGCATTTCCCAGAGATCTAAGCAGCGGTTCCTACCTTGCAACCAGTCCTGGGAATCAACTGTCTTGGTAGCACCGAAGAGGCGCGTTGGTGCTAACCAAGTTAAATCTTCACTTTAGGCGGGACCCTCCTCGGAGGAAGCCGCGCCGTAGGCAGAGGAGGAAGCTAAACTGGAAACCTGCCTTCTCAAAGGCTCTGCTTCATTCTGACATCAAAATTTAAATCAACAGCAGGTAGCAGTTCTATTTTGACATAGCAGACCTCGCTTGGAAACCAAATCGCGTCCTGCACATCACGGAGGTAACCAAGGAACTCAGGCCGTTCTTTGCAGGAAAGGCCATCTCAGAATGAATAATTGTGGGTGTTTCTTTTAAATGCAGGGAGATTAAAATTTAACAAACATCATTGGGTAGCATCCACGCAAAGGTTCTAAAAACCAAACATTGACCCCTGACAGGATGATTGGAAGGCAACTACCCAGCTATTGATAATTCAAAAGGAAAAGGGACTGGAAGTAAAATTGCAGACATGGTACTCTGTAAAGCAGCCTTCCAAAAATCTTCTGATTTTAGAGCTCCCATAATCCTTAGCCAGGACAACTATTGGTTACCCCCTGTTGCCCTACCTCCAGAGTATTATATACAAAGGTGTAAAAATAGGCAATCCACTCAAACAGAGCTGGGTCTTTCCTTATGAAAAGGGAAAAGTCAGAACTAGTCTTGATTTCATATGGATGCTGTAGAGAATATGGTTGAAGAGAACACCTTCTCCTCATAATGCAAGACCTCAAGATCACCCAATGTGATTGAATAGTAACAGATCCAAGCCCCATCTGGTCCTGCTATGGAAAGTGGTTTACAGAGGACTCAACGGCTTAAACAAGGGAAGTCCTTCCTTTAGATGTGTTGGACTACAATTTCCTGCACACTCAAGCTAAGCACCCCTAGGTACACAACAGGTGTACCTGTCAGCATTGCTTCCCCATTGCAAACTGGAAATGCGGTTACGTCCAAGTACTGGGAGATCTGGGTTGGGAGGGGAGCATACGTTTGAATGAAGAACTTCAAACAGATGAACCCTGGTTGGGCTTCGGAAAGCTCTTTTCAGACTTTTGTGAATGAATGGAATAAGTTGCCCAACTTTCTGATCTGCTTGGTGAAGCCAATTCGGTTCTACACTTTAATCGTGACGTCCAGCGACTGAGGTTGTATCGTTTCAATCCAAACCCATCCAGAAACTAAAATAAATTCTACCATCTCTTAAAAACCCTGCAGAAAATTGCAGCCTTGTGCCCAATATCAAGCCAACACATTTTTTTTGACATGCATAGACAATATGGGTTCACTATCAACAGAAAGACGGTATGGAAGGAAAAAAAAAGGCAGATAGATAATGCCATTGGGGCCACACACTAAAAGATTGCAATAACAAAACAAAACAAAATCTGTGGAAACCAACATGGGTATTTAAAAAGATGAATGCAGAACAGTATGGTAGAATTGAGGTGATTTGATTGAGGTGAGCCCACCTGTTACATAGGCCTACTTGTTTAATCACACAACTGCCTTCCTTCTGAATACTTATGAAATGTATGTCCCAATGGGCACTGCAATGTTAGTTATCTTTCCTAATATTTTAAGCCACCTACGTATAACTAAAAGTAATAACACGGACAGTTTAGTAGGGGAAATTCTCTTAAACCAGTTGAAAGATCTGAAGATCTAAACAGGAGATTAGTATGTGCAAGAGAAGAGAGGCCACCACTGAACTCACACACACACCCACACACCTGAAAGGACAGAAGGACATCAAGCAAAGAATAGCCAGGATCTGCTCCCTACCAAAACCCATTTTAGAATCAAGCATGGCCTTAGATCTCTCTAGAGGCCAACTGGTGGATATTGACACAATTGAGTTTTGTATCATCTAGTGGAGCATGGCACAATTCAGATGCAGCAAGCAAGTCATCCTTCAACCTGGAGTCTCCAGATGTGCTAAGAATGCACACCTCAAATTCAGGCCGAGAATCCAGATTCAACCCATGACTCCAAACTGGGGAAGACAATTACAAGCTCTGTGAGTATGAATGGTGGCCAGAATGGAGAACCACCTCCTGACTGGCAGATCAGTTAAGACCAGGACTCGTCACCTGACAGTTTGGGAAGTTCAGGGGAAACAATACAAGCTGCCCACAACTTTTCAGCTGCAAACAGGCATCATGTCTTTTGTGTTCCTACCAGCTCATTCCTCCCTCCAATCCTACAATAAGGTGGTTTTAAGAAACCCCATTTCATTGATCTGCCAGAGCAATAAAGGTCTACTTCGTGTCAGGTAGCTATCACTTGGTTCCAAGATCTCTTTCAGGGTTTGGAGGCACCTGGAGAACTTCCAAAGGATTAGACCTCCTTCTCCACGTCCACATTGTGACTAGGACCTAACCAACCTGTTAACGCTCCCCATTGTTAAACCTTACTTCTTCCCCAGCAGATAATCCAGTTTGACCCCACCACATGGTACTCCTGGGGTTTTCACCTGCCTCTTCTTTTTAACTAGAGGGACAGCAGCTTTTTATTCTTACTGAAAACCAAGTGAAAACTGCTTTCAATCCACAACACACCACAGAGACAAAAGCATTTGTGAGTGTAAAGCAGCAACAACTTTCTTCTCCAAGGGATTGTGTGTATGTGTGTTCAGCAGTGACCGCCTTCTCTAAAAACCCAGAGGATGTGTTTTGTATAACAAATGAGGTCACCAGTATTCAACAGTATATTGTCGGCTGCTGAGAAAACGTGAGATGTATATTTTTTATATATACACACCAAAAAAAAAAAAAAGAGTGAGGTAGATAAAATGTTTGAAAAACAAAATAAAAACTGTCCCGTCATAAACTCAGAAAAAACAAAACAAACCCTTATTTCAGTATTTAAAAATGTATTATGGGGCACTTCTACAGTGATTTAAACTGAGAGCACAAAAAAATAAAATAAATAAAAAGAATCCTACATAGAATACTTTTTTCTTTTTTTTTCTTTTCTTTTTTCTCGAAAAAAGGGGGAAATAGTTAACTACGGGGGAGGCGAAAAGATGGTCAGGACTGAAGCTACACAAGCAAAAAAGAAAGGAAAGAAAGAAAGCACTACAAACATAACTTTTATCTCCAGTCACAATCTAGCAGTTTATATTTTAATTCTTTGTTCTTACTCAAACACAAAACCCCCAGCCAAAATATATATATATATTTTAAAAGGAGAGGAATCAATATTTCCAACCCAGAACAAACCTTCATCTGCTGCCAGATTTTGCTTTTTTTTGGTTTAATCAGTGCTAATACAGAATTTCCATGTCGGACTACAGTTGGATTAAGCCAGTATCAACAACCTCTTGAGTTCTCCTCTTTTTCAACCAAACCCCTTGCAACAACCTTAATTCGGTTTCACCTCTTATCACCTCTCCAAAACTTCTATCCACCCCTTTTTCCTTTTTTTTGGGGGGGGGGGATGCAGAAGTGGCCAAAGACACCTGGAAATCAGAGGAAAAGTTGAGCCACCTTGCAAAATCACCACTGGCATGAAGCATGAGACGCCATGTTATTCCTAGGATGGAAAGGTTGATGCTTGGAAAGACAAGGCTGCACCCAGCCGTTCACCTAGATCGGATGTACTTCAGGATGTTGTGGTGGGCTGTGAGAGGCAACCTGCGCATGAAAGGGCCAACGGGAAGGAGGGCGAGGCAATGCCGCACTGCTAAGAACAGAAGGACATGCTAAACCAAAAATGAACTACAACAACTTTGACCCATGGACTTCAACTCCCAGAATTCCCGAGGCAGCCCTGAATGAGAATTCCATGCTGGCTCAGGAATTCTGGGAGTTGAAGTCCACAAGTATTAAAGTTGCCAAGTTTGAAGACCTCTGCATTAAATAGTTATTTTTTTTGTTTTTTTGTGTGTGACCCGAGTCTCCATCCTACCTCGTACTGTAACAGACCTGGGTATGCGCCAAGAGATGGTTCAAAAGGGCATAATACATAACTGGGCATGAACATCGATTGGCAACGTACTTTTCCTGTCAGCCCCACAAAGCGTGCTTTAACCCAGTATAGATACATTTCAAAGCAAAAAAACCGAAAGGAGAAGACAGAAGAGGAGAGAAAGAAAGCAAAAAATACCCAAAACAAAAACAAAACCAGGAAAATATTTCAAAGGTGTTAAAACCATCGATGGCAAATCGCGAATCCAGGTACGGCGGTTCGGGAAAAGAGGTGGCAGGATGAAGGTGAAAAGGTCCAAGTTTATATATAGTACAAAGCATGAGGGAAGAAATCCATCGGAAATGGAAGGAAGGGAAGTGGGGAGCGGGGAAGTTGGGGGGGGGGGGGGAAAGAGGGTTGACCTGAAGATTTTTTTTTCTTTTTCATAGATTAAATCCACAAAGATAAAGAACAAAAAAATAGCAGCTTTTTTTTCTGTACAGACATATAGATGAGTATCTGAACTGTAAAAAAGTTATAAAAGTGACACAAAAAGACAAATGTGTATGCAAATGAGCCATGGTCTAACATAGAACTGCAAGACCCCTTGAAGTCTTAATAATAGGGGGGGGGGAGTCATCAAAGAGTCAGAGGCCTGAATCTGGTTTAATTGCCCATTCTTCTCCTGTGTGTTTTTTTTTAGTGTTTCTCTAAGGTTTTTTTTTTTTTTCATTTAACTTTTCCCCCCCTTGCAAGCCTGCCAAAGTCCAGAAGAAACAACTCATGGCAACGCTTCCTGTTTTGTCTGTCTGCATTTCCATTCTGGGACGGCCAGGTTTTTCCCTCCTTCGTTGCTCTGATCCTCAATGCCAGTTGTATCCAGGAGGAGCGGGCAGGGTTGCTAACTCAACCCCATCCCTTATGTTCTCCACCGTGTTTCTTTTTTATTTAAAAAAAAAAAAGAGAACAGCTTTTTTCTTTTGTCCAGTCAAAAAATAATAATAATAATTTTTTTTGTTAAGCTTTTCTAAAAATGCCAGTGTACGATAGATATGGGAGTGTAATTGGTCTGTATTTTGTTTCAACGGGGCGTGTAATGAAAAAAAACCCCAAAACGAAATAAAACAAAAACAAGGAAAATCCCTAAAAGAAAATTATCTCTCTCTCTCTCTCTCTTTTTTTTTTTTTGGCAAAGTTTGGCAGCGCTGGAAAAAGTTATGACCCTTCCGTCTTTTGTGTGATCCTAGAAAGTTTTAAGGAATCATATAGTAAAAAAAAAACCAGTCTTTTTCTCTCTCTCTCTCTTTCTCTCTCTTTTGTAACAACCCAGGCAGGGAAGGGAAGTAGGAGAGCTGATTGGCCAGTTGTTTTCTCGGATGTAAAATTTTAAGAAACAGGAAAAAAAATAGTGTCATCGAGTTGAATACAGACATGTTTCCCATCATGAAGCAGAAAGAAAGGAGAGGAGGAAAATGGAGACACACATCAGATTTCTCAAGTTTGTTTGTCTTTTTTCTGTTGCTATTAAGTGTTAATATTCAAAGTTTTTAGAAGGCGGACTGTGCCTCCTGACTTTTAAGAAGGCTGACTTTGCCCCACATGTACGGAGAGTTCTGTTGCTCGAAACGATCTCCTGCTTGCATATTGAAACAAAACAAAAAAGAGGAAAAAAAAAAAAACAAGTGTCATTTCGACTACGAAATCGAAGAGTAGGATTCTCCTGTGTGCAGTTAATGACAGTTCTTGAAGATCCACTGAGGTACAGTCGGCTTTTGAATATATTGTTATTTTCTCGCTTGCGCTCTCTCTCTCTCTCTCTCCTTCCTCCCAGCTCAACCCCTTCAGATGCACGAGCCGCATTATTTCTGCATTTGCAAACAAAAAACAAAAAAAAATCGAAAACAAAAGAAAAAAAACCCAATAACCTGTTTTCTCAAGGTCAGCAGGCTGAAGACTGGGGTAAAGGCAAGGCCCGTTCGTTCTTGCGTCCCCCGTTCATGTGGGCGTAGGACTGCCTCTCCTCAAAGCTGGCCCGGAGGACCATGACGCCTGGGCCATTCTCGGCTTTGTGTCCTGAGTGTTTGTCAGAAGGCTGGAGGGTAGAGGAAGGGTCTAAAGGAATGCTCTCCATGTTCTCTGTCTCCAGGTCAAGCTCCTCCGTGTCGGGAGGCTTGTTCTCGTCGCTGTAGAAGAAGGAGACCTCTTTGAAGGCTGGGTCCAGCTCGTCCTTGATGCTGCCGATGATCTCCAGGAAAGAAGGGCGCATCTTGGGGTTGTACTGCCAGCACATGCGCATCAGTTCGAAGCTGGGAAGAGAAGAGAGCAGACATGGTCTCATTCGAGAAGGACTTTAGCTATTGATCAGCCCAAAAAATATCCCAAAGGTGCTTTTTTTCCCAAGAGGCCACGGGACTTTCTGCTCTTTCTTTGAAGGTGTTTCGCTTCTCCATCCAAGAATCTTCTTCAGCTTCTTGAATGAGAAGCGAAACGCCTTCAAAAGAAAAAACAAGAAAGTCCCGTGGCCTCTTGAAATAAAGCACCTTTGGGACGACCGAGACCTGGATGGCTGAGAATCTCCATAGACCTCAGGAACAGATGTTTGCTTCTAGGACACTTAAAGAGGCATTTCAAGAGACAGCATGCAAGTAGGGAAACACCTTTGCTTTGGGGTGGGGAAAGCCAAGACACGGAGTCACACCTTTAAAGACAAAAAAGGGATTGTTAAAGTTGATGTTGTGACCCACCAGTGGAGCTGGTGGCAGACTCTGACAGTGAGGAGGTTGGGGAGGAACCTGGACCAGTCATGGAGTCTGGGGAAGGCTCTGATGATGTGTCGGAGGCAGAGAGGGGGCCAGGTCCGTCTGACAGTTATCAGCTGTCTTCAGAGTCGGAGATCAGTGGGGCAGAAGAACAGCTGGAGCCTGTTCCCAATGTGCGCATGCACAGAGTGGCCAGACAAGAAGGGAACAGCTAAGGAACAAGAGCCGACTCGGGAGTAAAGGCACAGGTGGATGGTGAAAGGGAATAAAGAGGAGCGAAAGGGGAGGGGAGTTTGCGGGAAACAATTAGTTCAATTCATTAGGGTGAAGGTCTGTTCCTGACTTCTTGCCAAGTAATTGCTGCTACAATGTGGCATTTGAAAGGTATCAGCCTGGCAGCTCGCCAAGCCTGATAAAGGCCAGAAGTCATTTTTTTCAGTGCGGTCGTCACTTTGAATGGCCATTAAACAAACTGTTGTAAGTCGAGGACTACCTGTACAATGAAGGAATTAAAAATACACATTCCCCAATTTTTGCTTAATGCTGCCCTCCGTGTCTTAAACACAAAACCAGAGGTGGGATTCAGCCGGATTGGACCAGTTTGCTGGAACTGGTAGTGGAAATCGCGGGAGAGCCGACTCCCACGCCCCGACTGTACGCATGCGCTCACATTTGCGAACTGGTAGGGAAAGTAAGTGAATACCAACCCCGCACAAAACCAGGCTCCAGAGATGCTGGGTTTTATTTCCTCTTCCTCTTTCATTTGCAAAGGGTCAGCCGGCGCAGCTAAGCAAGAAATCTGCCCCAGATCTAACGAGCCAAGATCCATTTCACTGACTTCACACCCGTCGTTTCCCCAGCTGCCTCTTTGTCTAAAAACAACCAGCTGGGACCAAGGATGGGGATAGCGGCAGCGGCTCTTTGCCCAGCTGCCTGAAGGGAAGTGCTGAGGAGATACCACAAAGAGGCCAGCGGGACACATGTGCCAGCAAGCCCATGCGACCCTTCCTTTGAGGCCATTCCACCAGCTTGCCATAAAAGGAAGTTTCCCTCAGCTGGTGGGAGTGAGGAGGCCTTGTTGACACGGCCCTGGAAACCAAAGGCTCTTCCAGAAATGGGAGGCAGAGAGGGAGACGGTTGGTAGAGCGAGGGGAGCTACAGGATCACGAGGGAGGAATGGAAAGGCTTCTCTGACGGCACCTTCCTTTGGCACGCAGTGACGTTTGCAATCAGGAGCAACAACTCAGCTGCTGCCCTTTGAGTTCCACCCGAAAGGGCCACAACCCCCTCCGTCTCGATGTCTTTCTCCCTCCCTCCTGCCATCTCTCCCTGTGTCTCTCTCCCTCCCTCTGATTCTCTCTCTGTCTCCCTCTCTATGTCTCTCCCTCCCACCCTGTCTCTCTTTTTTCCTCTCCCTCCCACCCTCTCTCCTCCTCCCTCCCTGTGTCTCTCCCCTTCTCCCTCCCTGTGTCTTTCTCTCTCCCTCTGATTCTCTCTCTGTCTCCCTCTCTATGTCTCTCCCTCCCTCCCACCCTGTCTCTCTTTTTTCCTCTCCCTCCCACCCTCTCTCCTCCTCCCTCCCTGTGTCTCTCCCCTTCTCCCTCCCTGTGTCTCTCTCCCTCCCTCTGATTCTCTCTCTGTCTCCCTCTCTATGTCTCTCCCTCCCTCCCACCCTGTCTCTCTTTTTTCCTCTCCCTCCCACCCTCTCTCCTCCTCCCTCCCTGTGTCTCTCCCCTTCTCCCTCCCTGTGTCTCTCTCCCTCCCTCTGATTCTCTCTGTCTCCCTCTCTATGTCTCTCCCTCCCTCCCACCCTGTCTCTCTTTTTTCCTCTCCCTCCCACCCTCTCTCCTCCTCCCTCCCTGTGTCTCTCCCCTTCTCCCTCCCTGTGTCTTTCTCTCTCCCACCCTCCCACTCGCTCCTTCTTTTTCCCTCTCTTCCTCTCTGTCTCTCTCCCACCCTCTCTCTCTTTTCTCTCCCTCCCTCCCACCCTCTCCCCTCCCTGTTTCTCTCTCCATCTCCCTCCCCTCTGTGTCTCTCCCCCTCCCCCTCTGTGTTTCTCCTTCCCTCTCCATCTTTCGGCCTCCCCCCTCTCTCTCCCTTCCTGTGTCTTTCTCCCTCTCACCCTCTCCCTCACTCCCTCTTTTTCCTTCTCTCCCACTCTGTGTCCCTCTCTCTCTCCCTCCCTCCCTCCTGTGGGAACTCCTTATTACTTCTTCAAAGTCTCACCAATCCTTGAATAGTGGCGTTGCTCCACAGGAGGAGAAGTTGCACTTCTCTCTCTAGTTCTTGGGAAATTTACTTTTTTCCCATTTTCTAAAGTATCCGAGTAATATACTTTACAGGTGGCATACTTTTCAACTTACAACAGTTCACTTAGCGACCGTTCAAAGTTACAACGGCAGTGAGCGAAGTGACTCAGGACCATTCTCCTCACCCATGACCCTTGTAGCATCCCTGTGGTCACGTAATTTAGATCCAGATGTTTGACTCAACATTTATGACGGTTGCAGTGTGATCCACTTTTGCGGCCTTCAGACAAACAAAATCAATGGGGAAGCCTGATTTCCTTAACAACTGTATTACTAATGTAGCAACTGCAGTGATTCACTTAACAAACATGGCGAGAAAGGTGGTAAAATGGGGGCAAAACTCACTTAGCAACGTATGTTATAAGTCAAGGAATACCTGCATTCGCTTTTGGTTCGCAGCTGGGCTTCATTAAGCCTTTTTGGCTTCGGTGGATTGTTTTAAGGGAATGTTTTCTACTTTTGCGGGCATGTTCTGCACGCATCCCAGTTATGCTGTGGAAAGTCATTTCTCATTGGAGGAATTTCAGCAAAATAAAATAAAACAAGGACAGGAACAATATGGGGTCTTGTTCAGAAGGGGCTCCTGCTCAGCTAAAGCATTTATTTTAGCCTTCATTGTCGTTGTACATCTTATATACAACAAAATTGGTTTTAGCTTCACTGGTGCAATCCATATACAAACAGCATAAATAATATAACTTCCCTGTGCAAGTAATTAGGTAATTAACTGTGGCCAACTACAGGCAGCCCTCAACTCACAACCACAATTGAGCCCAAGGGTTGTGTTGCAGGGCAGTTGCTAAGGGAGTTGGGCGTTAAGTGAGTTTTGCCCCACTTTATGGACCATTTCGCCAGCGTGGCTAAGTGGATCCCTGCAGCTGTTAATACGGTCACTGAGCAAATCTGGATTCCCGCATTGGTTTTGCTTGTCGGGGAGCCAGCTAAGGTTTCAAAGGGTGACCATGTGACTCTGGGACGCTGCAACCGTCATAAATACACGCAGTTGCCAAGCACCCAGATGTTGGTCACATGACAGTGGGGAGGCTGCAACAGTTGTATGTATGAAAAATGGAGATAAGTCGCTTTTTCATTGCTCTTGATTTGGTCCCTGCGTAACAGAATAACACCTTGCAGGTCAATCAATCAATCAGAATAGAACTGGAAGGGACCTTGGAGATCTTCTATTCCAGCCCGCTGCTCAAGCTGGAGACCCTAGACCAGTGTTTCTCAACCATGTCAACTTGAAGATGTCTGGACTTCAACTCCCAGAATTCCCCAGCCAGCATTCGCTGGCTGGGGAATTCTGGGAGTTGAAGTCCAGACACCTTCAAGTTGACAAGGTTGAGAAGCACTGCCCTAGACCATTTCAGATAAGTGGCTGTCCAGTCTCTTCTTAAAGATGAAGCACCCACAAGTTGTGGAGGCAACTTCTGTTCCACTGGTTAATTGTCCTCGCTGTGAGGAAGTTTCTCCTTAATTCCAAGTTGCTTCTCTCCTTGATTAGCTTCCATCCCTTGTTTCTTCTCTTGCCTTCAGGTGCTTTGGAAAATAAACTGAGCCCCTCTTCTTTGTGGCAGCCCCTCAAATAATAGACAACTGCTATCACGTCCCGCCTAGTTCTTCTTTTCTCCAGACTGGCCAAACCCAGTTCCTGCAACCCGTTCTTCATATGTTTTAGTCTCCAGGTTTTTCATCATCTTCCTTGTTCTTCTTTGCACTTTTCCCAAAGTCCCAATATCTTTTTTGTAATGTGGTGACCAAAACGGGATGCAGGATTCCAGGTTTAGTCTTACTAAGGCTTTATAAAGAGGTACTAAGACTTCACATGATTTAGATGTTATGCCTACGTTTATACAATCAAGGATTGCTTTGGCTTCTTTGGCTGCTGTCGCACACAGCTGGCTCATGCTTAAGAGAATATCCAACACTCTCTGCTCAATCAGGGAACTCTGTAACATTTGAGACAAAGGGTTATCCAATCTCTTAAAATTTCCAGTCTTGGAGAAGTCACAACTTCTGAATCCACTAGTTGATTGTCCTCACTGTTAGGAAGTATTCTCCTTAATTTGCTTCTCTCCTTGTTTAGTTTTCATCCATTGCTTCTTATTCTGTCTTCAAGTGCTTTGGAGAATAGATTGTACCCTTCTTCTTGGTGGCAGCCCCTCAAGTATTAGAGCATTGCTATCAGGTAACTCCTAGCCCTTCTCTTCTCTAGACTAAAAAGATAAAGGTTCCCCTCGCACGTGCACGCTAGTTGTTCCCGACTCCAGGGGGCGGTGCTCATCTCTGTTTCAAAACTGAAGAGCCAGCACTGTCCGAAGACGTCTACGTGGTCATGTGGCCGGCATGACTAAAGGCCGAAGGCGCATGGAACGCTGTTATCCGGCACTAGGGATTTGAACCGCCGAACTGTTGACCTTTCTGATCAACAAGCTCATATCCAACTTACTTAACAACCCTATCGCTAACTGAACAACTGCAGGGCTTCACTTAACAACTGTGGCAAGAGAGGTTGTAAAATGGAAACGAAGGTCACTTAACTGTCTCGCTTAGCAACAGAAAGTTTGGGCTCAACCGTGATCGTACATTGAGGACTATCTGTATGCCAACCAGCTGCCTGGAAGCTGAATCTCACCATCTCTGGAGGGGTTAGGGCAGTGATGGCGAACCTTTTTCTTACGGCCTGCCAAAATTGCACGTGCGCATGCATGCCCACTCAATTCCCCCCGCTCAGCTGCGCATGAGCACGTGACAAACCCCCCCCCCGGCATGCACTCATGACACTTGCTAGGCTCCGGATGCTTTCCTGAAGCCTGAGGAGGGCAAAAACAGCCTCTCCTGGCCCTCTGGAAGGGCGAAAAGTCAGAGGGCTGGCACATGCGTTCGTGCCGGAGCTGACAGCTGGCATGCCACCAAATATGACTCCACAAACCACCTATGGCGTCCCATTGGTTCGCCATCACGGAGCTAGGAAAACACCTTTAAGAACTAAAAACTGGAACAGAAATGCTTTTTCTGCTTTCCTCAATCGCTTTCTGAAAGGGAGGGCTGGAAGACCATTGAGAGTAATTTGATCAGCTTACAGGTTGGGGGGGAGGGGGAGAACCCAAACATTTCTTCATCCAAGAAATTATGTCACTTTATACCTATTAGCAGTCCTCCCCCCCCTTCCCCTGTTAAACGGCAGTTAAAAAGCCATCCTCAAACAAATCTCCCCAACCTTAATTACCCGGGCTTAAACATCATTTTTGCTCTCAGTTGCTGGAGGGGGAAACAGGGGAGGTCTTGATTTTATTAATAACGCTTCTTGCCCGTGAAAATTAAGACTGGAACATCTTTTTCTGCTTTGCAAATCTGCACATCCGTGTCCCCTCCATTCCCCCCCACCCCTGGGCTGGCCTGGTTAAATAATTCCCCTCTGTCTTTAGCAGAATTTCAAAGCTTGCTGGAGATTTCCCATTCTGGGGGGTGGGGAAATAATAATAAAAAAAATAAGGTGGGGAATTCAGTTCCTTAGCAACGCCCGACTGCCGCCTTCTTTGCCCGACTCCAGTGAGCGAGCAAAACAAGGTTGAACTGTCACCTGATACCCATCTAAGCCCTCTGGCTAAATAAGCTCTTTTCCTGAGAATCTCAAACAGCTGAGGCCCCATAAGCAGTTGCATCCCTCATGCGGGCCTCGAACCAAAAAGAAAAAAGGGGAAAAAAAGGCAAGCAAAATAGTGTTTTTCCTTCTAGAAAGCCACTATGTACACAAGTTCTGTATTTTTCAATCCCAGCCCAGCCCGACACAATCGGGTTGCAAAATCATTGCAAAGCTTTCGGAAAACATATAAGGTGGAAAGCCTGGGCCCTCTAGAAAAGGGGTCGAGGGGGTCCCCAGTTGAATTGATATGAAAGTTCCTGGTTTGATAGAAGGAGGGGAAAAAACTTTTTAACAAGGAGACGTTTCTTTTCCTTTGCAACCTGGAAATTTCCAGTAGAAGATTTAAGCCAGGATCATCAAAACGAGTTGGATGTTGAGATCTCTAAGGTAAAGGTTTCCCTTGTACAGATGTGCTAGTTGTCCCGACTCTAGGGGGCGGTGCTCATCTCTGTTTTAAAGTCGAAGAGCCAGCGCTGTCCAAAGACTCCATGGTCATGTGGCCAGCATGACTAAATGCGAAAGTGTATGGAACACTGTTCCCTTCCCACCAAAGATGATTCCTATTTTTCTACTTGCATTTTTTATGTGCTTTCGAACTTCTAGGTTGGCAGAAGCTGGGACAAGTAACGGGAGCTCACTCTGTTACACGGCACTAGGGATTCAAACCACTGAACTTCCGTCCTTTGTGATCCACAAGCTCAGCATCTTAGCCACTGAGCCTCCATGTCCCAGTTGATGTATGTATGTATGTATGTCAGATCTGTTGTTACTCTATCAACCCCCTGCGCTGCGCTGCCCCCCCACTGGAGAATTAACATCTCTAAGGCCCTTACGAAAGGATAGGGGGGTTTGGGCCAACCTCACATCAGAGGGCAGGAGCAACAGCAGAGAAGGTCCTCCTCGTGGATCCCACCAGTCGGAAGAATCGGGCTGACGGGATCCACAGCATGCCTCCTCTGCTGGCACGAGTGGGTGGCGGCACGATCCCACAGCAGTCAGGGGAAGAGGACAAGGCAGGCAAAGACAGAGAAGGTCTGGATGTACGTACAGCATGTCTGGGCAGTTGTCCGGCTTTTCCAGGAGGCCTCCCTCCATCACAAAACGTAGAACTTGTTCATTGGACATGCCTTGGTAAGGCTGCTCTGCTAAGGTGGCAATTTCCCACAAAACAACACCGAAAGACCTACAAGGAAAAGGTTAAGAAACGTTAGTGTCACCCTAGGCAAAGAACTAGAGGAACTGAAGATGTAAAACGCGTAGAGTTGCAGGAGAAGGAATGGCTGAACCTGGGGGAGGAGTGAAAAGAGGCATCAGCCTAGCATCCCTACATCGCCGCAAGCAAACTAAGTCCAGCCTCCTTTGCGTGCTGTTGCTCTTTATCTTACTCTAACCGGGTGCTGACTGTTAGTTGAGAAGATTCCCATGCGTAGGCATTTAGCAATAAATTAGCTTAATTTAACCTTCTGATGTGGACATGGTCTTATACCGATAAAAACTTACAGAAACACCTGGGTACTGGTGAGAGGCACTACAACAGGCACACAATTCCTGCAATGACAACATCCCACAAACCTGTGGATCTGTGTCACAATAGCTGTCATCTGCATATGTTATGGTTATGTTGACAGTGTGGCACCATCATAGTTTGTTAATAGGCATGTGCTATAAAAATGCAGTGTCCTGTAACACAACTAGGGAATAATACTGCAATTATGAGTATAAATTACTGAGTAAAGGTAAAGGTTGTCCCTTGCATATATGTGCTAGTCGTTCCTGGCTCTAGGGGGCGGTGCTCATCTCCATTTCAAAGCCGAAGAGCCAGTGCTGTCCGAAGATGTCACCGTGGTCATGTGGCCAGCATCACTAAACACTGAAGGCGCACGGAACGCTGTTACCTTCCCATCAAAGCTGGTTCCTATTTTTCTATTTGCATTTTTTACCTGCTTTCGAACTGCTAGGTTGGCAGAAGCTGGGACAAGTAACAGGAGCTCACTCTGTTACACAGCACTAGGGATTCGAACCGCAGAACTGCCGACCTTTCTGATCGACAAGCTCAATGTCTTAACCACTGAGCCACCATTAAATTACCGAGTAACACTGCCTAAAAAGATAGGCATAATCTGAATCAATAATAATAATAACCCCTGCTCTTTTTTTTTGCGCTCCCAAAAAATAAAAACCCCATAGGGCCTGATCAGGTGAAATTTAACTTGGAGTCAATTGTACAAAATACACTTTGGATGAAGTAATACATTGATTTGTTGCAAACAGACTGGAAGCTTTTATCTCCTGTCTTTGTGAGGCTGCCACGCTGAATCGGACTCAATTGTAAATATTTTAACTCAACCAATGTAACCCCAAAATTTGGCTTTGAATGGGACACTTAAACATGTGTTAAGAATATTCCACTGATTTTTTTAAATTTTTATTTATTGAATCCCTGATCAGAGACTGGAAGTAAAATCTCAGATACAATATAAATCAGTAAGCAGAGTGCACAAGACAGCAATAATGGCCCAAATTCAAAAGAACTGATCATCTAAACTTGATATGGAGACCTCAATCATCTTACCCAAAGCATCAGTTGAACACAGCCTCTTCAGTGGCAACTGCATGGAAGTTAGCAACATTTGATGCAAAATCCACCAGGAGAAAGCCCACTGCCGTTTCTTTTTCCCTTGTATAATTAACCTACCCTCCCACTATTTTTTTATTATATTGGATCACATGAAAAAAGAAGTTTAAAATACCGATGTTCCCTGCAACATTAACTTGCTTACTTTGGTAATGGAACGCATTCTGGATCTGTATACTATTAAAATGCTTGTTGTCATGACCATTAACTGCATAAAACGGCATCATAGGGCAACCGTTTTTAAACTAAGGCATCTTAAATGGACTAATGTATAAAGGTGAAGGTAAAGGTTCCCCTCGCACAGATGTGCTACTCGTTCCTGACTCTAGGGGACGGTGCTCATCTCCGTTTCAAAGCCGAAGAGCCAGCGATGTCCGAAGATGCCTCTGTGGTCATGTGGCCAGCATGACTAAATGCCGAAGGCGCATGGAACGCTGTTACTTCCACCAAAGGGGGTCCCTATTTTTCTACTTGCATTTTTACATGCTTTCAAACTGCTAGGTTGGCAGAAGCTGAGACAAGTAATGGGAGCTCACTCCGTTATGCGGTGCTAGGGATTCGAACCGCCGAACTGCGGATCTTTCTGATCGTTCTGAAATGTTGGAATTTACTAGGGAACTCCTGATAGTAACTAGAATGTCATTTACTCTGGGATCTGGATCCACACGAGCTCCCACCCTCCACCTTTCTTCTGCCGTGTTTATTTTTATTATTTTTAAGTTAGCTTTTTCAGAAAGCTAGACTGCAACGCTTTCCCCAGCCAAATTCTGCAGCGGGTTTCCCAAAATATACAAATCTACCGTATTTTTCGGAGTATAAGTTGCACCTTTTCCCCCCTAAAAGAGGGTGAAAATTTGGGTGCATCTTATACACTGAATGTAGCCCCCCCCCACCCACTGTCCCCTCACCCTTTGGCCTCTGCCTCCCAGTAATTTATCTCCTTGCAGCATACGGGAAAATGGGGCTTGCCGCAGCCTGAAACAGCTGATGATCGGGAGGCACTTAAACTGAAAGTGAAACTTGCTGTTTGCAGCAGGAGGCAAATTGCTGGGAGGCAGAAACAATTTATTTTTTTCTTGTGCTAATCAGGCTGTTTGCTGCAAGGAGGTAAGTCAATAACTATAAATGCCTATAGAATGTTTAAATTATTAGACTTGTTTTTTAAAGACTGCTTTATTATTGTTCTAGGCAGCTTAACAAAATGAAGAAGCTTTAAAATAAATGCTTTATCTGAAGAGGCCCAGTGCTATTGTATCTTCTATTAAATAGCAGAGAATAAAGTATACTTCCAGAAAGCCACATCAATTTTAACAGCATCTGTACAAGTACAGTCTGAAATGCAACACTACAAACAGTGTATATTGTCTGTGCTGTTTGCTGTTTGTGGCAAGGAGGCAAATTGCTGGGAGGCAGAAGCAGATTTCCCTCCCAAAAGCTAGGTGCGTCTTATACTTCGGAACGTCTTATACTCCAAAAAATACGGTATATGTAACGGCCATCCCTGCCAAACCTGGAGATCTAACCAGCTTCGCTGGGGCTGTGGGAAAATAGCACAGAAAAAGAATAACCCCAGTTTTTAACTCTTATAACCTGGAAGCTATCATATAGAGGAATTCACTCTCAAGTGGATCCCAGCACAGGTCGCCCTCGACTTACAAATTTAGCGACTGTTCGACGTTATGACAGGACTGGAAAAACTGATTTATGGCCATTTCCCATGTTTAAGACCATTGCAGCATCCCCATGGTCACCTAATCAAAATTCAGACATTTGGCAACTGGCATGTACTTATGACTGTTTCAGGGTCCCGGGGTCACAAGATCAAAATTCAAACACTTGGTCATTGACCCATAGTTATGATGGTGGCGGCGTCTCTGGGGTCGCGTCATACCCCTTTTCTGACAAGCAAAGTCAATGGGGGTGTTGCTAACTTAACAACTGCAGTGATTCACTTAATAACGGTGGCAAGAAAGGTCATAAAATGAGGCAAAACTCCCTTAACAACCGTCATTTTGGGCTCAGTTGTGGTTTTAAGTTGAGGAGTACTTGTATCCAGTGGTGTGTTCCTAACCGGTTTACTACCGGTTCGCTGAGAGAGGGCATTTTGTATGCGCATTGCTGTGCATGCGCAGTTTACTGAGAACTGTTCTGCGCATGTGCAGAAGCATGCTGGCGATGGGAGAAGAGACCGGGGAACCAATTTGGGGGCGTGACAGGCCTGGGTCGCCGCTAGTTCCAGCGACCCAGGCTGCCAAACCATTACCAATTCGACCAAACTGGTCCGAACAGGTAGAAACCCATCATTTCTTGTATCTGGTTCTTCCTGTTACATCTACTATAAAGGGATCAGAGGAAGAAGCCCTGCCTAATCAGAGAAATGGGCCAGTTTTAAAACCAAACAATTTGAACTTCTGGGAGGGTTTAAGCATGGCAAAAGCTTTCCTGAGGAAGTAGGAACACACACAGACACACACACACACACACACACTCACACACGCCTGAGATGTGTACAGTTTTTACAGAAGAGTATCTTCAAAGCCACAGCTAACTAAACCAGATATTTCCAAACTTGGTAACTTTAAGATTTGTGGACTTCAACTCCCAGAATTCCCCAGCCAGCATGGCTGGCTGGGGAATTCTGGGAGTTGAAGCCCATAAGTCTAAAAGTTGTCAAGTTTGGAGAACCCTGATTGAAACAACCAAGTTTCAGGGATCGGCATAGAGCAACCGAAGAATGCTTTTGTAAATAGTTTTCTTCATTACCAGACATCCGAGTGGGTGGTGAACACGCCGTCCTTCAGCGATTCTGGGGACATCCAGCGGACCGGCAAAAGTCCCTTTCCACCTTTCCGGTAGTAATCAGTCTCGTAGATATCCCTCGTCATGCCAAAATCTACACAGCAACACAAGAGACACGTGTGTGCTCAGCAAATTGCAGTTCAAGCAGAAGTCAAAATAACAGCAAACCCAAGTTTAGCCAGCTGTGTTAGCTCTTATTAGCTCAAACTTTTATTTCTGTTTTATAGCACCCCTGGTTTATATATTTTATCTGTAATCATATTAGACTGAGAAGGAAATGAGATGGCCACTATGTTTCCTATCAATTTTACCTTCCCTTATTTATTATTTTAAAGATTTTTCTTTAAAAAAAAAAAAGCACGCCAGGCTACAAAACCAAATGAAGTCCCTCAGTGTTTTCGGAGCCTGGTTGCTAGCTTGCAGACTTTTTATGACCTGACTAGGTAACGTTATCAGTATGAGGAAGGGTAGGGTTTGCTTCCTGTTTATGTTCAGTAGTCTCGCCCATCAGGGTTGGTGGGAATGTAATTTTTCTCTTTGATTGTTCCTTGATTTGGCTATTGTTTTTTGCTTGATTGTTTGTCTGGTGTTAATCCCTGCTTATCTGGGAGGTAGTTGCTGTGGAAGATATATTCTGATCTTTGTTTGCAAAATCAAGTGTCAAGAATGCCTCTTGGTCTTCTGTGGTGTCAATATTCAAGGTAGGCCAGGGGACAAAACAGGCTTCTTAAAAGTCTATTAGAAATCTACTTTGGTCCTCCCCTGAGCTACTACAATACTATAATGTCCCTTTAACTTGCTCTCTTGGCGCATGTAATATGGAGATAAGTCTCTCACTCTAAGTGCATTCTCCTTTTCAAGGTTATGTCCATCCACCTCTATATACGGGCTGCAAAATGAGTTCCAAAGACACTTAAAAATTGGTGGCTACACCCCAGTGTTTTGATTGGAACAGGTTAGAAACTAATGGAGGGACCTTGGAGGTCTTCTAGTCCAACCCCCTGCTTAGGTAGGAAACCCTATACCATTTCAGACCAATGATTGTCCAATGAACATGAAGCCTATCAAGAACTCAAGATTTTACACACACACGCCCTAAACTTTTTGCCCTATCCATTTCTTGGTGTCACCAAGTCTTGCTTGTAGATTTTCAGCCTGTTGTACCTACAATACTAAATGGTTCCTTTTTAAAGTAGTAATGAAGTCCTACCTCCGATCTTCACAGTGAAGTCCTCTGCCACCATGCAGTTCCTGGCAGCTAGATCTCTGTGAACAAACTTGTTGGCGTTGAGATAAGCCATGCCATCTGCAATCTCCCCAGCCATCTGAATCATCTTCTTTAAAGGTGGAGGATTCTGAACAGGGTTGTTCTAAGGAAGAAATGGAGATTGCCATCAAGTCAATAAAGAAAGTTCAGCTTTCTTTCCTTATTCCAACCTCAAGATTTGGCTCATTTTTCAATGTCACGACTGGACATTCCTTTCATTGCTGCCCAACGGAACTAATTGCGTTGTCTTGAAGTGTGTGCCAAAAGGTCCATGTCCTCTCACATCCATCCAACAAGAGCTGCATGTTCTCTCACATTCAATAACAGCTCCATGTTCTCCCACAGCCAACAAGAGCTCAATGTTCTCCCACAGCCAACAAGAGCTCAATGTTCTCCCACATCCAACAAGAGCTCCATGTTCTCTCACATCCAACAAGAGCTCAATGTTCTCTCACATCCAACAAGAGCTCCATGTTCTCTCACATCCAACAAGAGCTCAATGTTCTCTCACATCCAACAAGAGCTCCATGTTCTCTCACATCCAACAAGAGCTCAATGTTCTCTCACATCCAACAAGAGCTCCATGTTCTCTCACATCCAACAAGAGCTCAATGTTCTCTCACATCCAACAAGAGCTCCATGTTCTCTCACATCCAACAAGAGCTCCATGTTCTCCCACATCCAACAACAGCTCCATGTTCTCCCACAGCCAACAAGAGCTCAATGTTCTCTCACATCCAACAAGAGCTCCATGTTCTCTCACATCCAACAAGAGCTCCATGTTCTCCCACATCCAACAACAGCTCCATGTTCTCTCACATCCAACAAGAGCTCCATGTTCTCTCACATCCAACAAGAGCTCCATGTTCTCTCACATCCAACAAGAGCTCAATGTTCTCTCACATCCAACAAGAGCTCAATGTTCTCTCACATCCAACAAGAGCTCAATGTTCTCCCACATCCAACAAGAGCTCAATGTTCTCCCACATCCAACAAGAGCTCCATGTTCTCTCACATCCAACAAGAGCTCAATGTTCTCTCACATCCAACAACAGCTCCATGTTCTCCCACATCCAACAACAGCTCCATGTTCTCTCACATCCGATTAAAGAGAAGAAGGGCAACAAAATTGCAACGGGAGAGAAAGGAAAGAAACATAAAAGATCACACGTCATCCACTCTGTCTCCACTCAGCCCCCAAAGTTGCTTCTACAATCATGTTTTTAGAAGCCAAAAGATTTCTGTATCTCAGCTCAAGGAATGCTGCTTGGTTTACAGTCACACTTTCATCTTCACAAACACACCAGATGCTTCTACTATCTCTACATGAATTATTTACAACAGAAACCATCTACAAAGGTGGCAAGGGAAGAAGGGAAGATACTCAATGAGAACTGCCAGCCCTAATTTAACTTTTATTTGGTTCTTGAGGATTCCCCCCACCACGCTTTCTCCTGCCTAACTTGGAACTTGTGACAACACACACAAGGGTGGCTACTGATTTTCTGCTGCCAGCATGAATATTAAATGTCAACCGCATGACTAAATATTAGTGTTTGTTGCAAAAACTCATTCATAATTCAAGGCAAGAGCGAAAGGGAACGGTGGCTGCCGTATGGAGAGTCCCGAGCAATTAGCAGGCCTGTTTTACACTGAACAGCCACCCTGGCTTATTCAGAGTCAAGAGTAAGGGGCAAAACATTGCAGACGGAGGCCCAGCAGCCAGCTGAGTAAGCAGCGGGGACAAAGGAAGGCGTGTGCAGCTATTTACAATTAGGTGGGCAAAATGGCTAGAGGATTGCCGTTTTGTTATTTATAAAAAAATAAGAACAGAAACATCGCTGTAAATGAAGGGAATGCTTCTTGCTGTTCAAATGTTGAGCACTGCTGTACAACAAATACTGTGTTTTTTGGAGTATGAGACAAGATTTTGAAGAGGCAAATTTTTTAAAAAAAGTTTTTGCACTCCGCAGACCTCCCAAAAACGGGCCCATTTTTCGTCAAAAAAATGGCCATGCATAGCCTTTAGAAGGCTTATAGAGTGTTCCTGGAAAGGTGGGGGGGACGAGCAAAAAACAGCCCATTTTTTGCTCATTTCTACCCTCCCCAGCCCCCAGGAGCACTCTGGAAGCCTCCTAAAGGCTATGCATGTCCATTTTTGCAAAGGGGGCGGGGTTTCAGGAGGCCAAAAATGCTGTATTCAGTATATAAGACGCACCCAGATTTTCACCCTCTTTTTTGAGGGAAAAAGGTGTGTTTTATTCTCCAAAAAATATGGCAGCTCTTTTTCTTTTTCATCTTTGCCTACCTGCTCACAAAAATGGATCATACCTATTGTAGAATAGGTATGTTCCTATCTCGACATAACTAGTTAAGGAAAAAGGGGTGGCTTCCTTAAACCAAGTTTATGGAAGCCATGGGCTAGCAGAGGGGTCGGCAACCTTAAGCACTCCAAGAGCCACAAAGGTCCTAACCGGACATTCAATTCTGGAGCCGACCGGAAGTCCGGTTCCCCCACTACAGAGTCTCCTCCTAGCGCAGCGTCCTTTTTCCTCTACCTGTCCTAACTGAAAGACCTATCAATTGTGGAGCCGACCAGCGACAAGGAGCCGCAGAAGAGGGATGAAAGAACCACATGCGGCTCTAGAGCTGTGGGTTACTGACCTTTGGCTAGCAGAATAGGACGGATCTAGCTATAGCAACACGGAAAACATCTGCCTAAGAATTCAGAGTAACAGAATTACAGAGCCGGAAGGGATATTCTAGTCCAATTCGAAGGGGTGTCGTTGTCATACACCCCATTTTACTGGGGAAGCTATCTTCCTTTCACAAAGCACATGCATTTCCCACCCACCCCTAACACAAACATACTTCCGTGTCTGGGCGGAGAGACCGTAAGTAGCTCTTCAGATCTCCACGGGTCATGAGTTCCATGATGACCAAAGTGGGCTGACCTTGAGAGACAACGCCAAGGAGCCGAACCTGTCAAAAGAAA
The DNA here is from genome assembly GCF_051295495.1 of Thamnophis sirtalis. Lineage (NCBI taxonomy): Eukaryota > Metazoa > Chordata > Lepidosauria > Squamata > Natricidae > Thamnophis > Thamnophis sirtalis. Next base: position 20,265,865 of record NW_028261382.1, read on the forward strand.
TAAGCAAATTAGATGCTTTGTAGGAGAAGGACAGGCAGAGCCTGGTGGTGGAGTCAAGAGAGGAATCAGCCAAGAATCAATACGTTCCCACAAGTGTTCTAAGTCCAATCCTTCTTGAATTCTGTTAACTCTTGTTGTTGTTAGTTGCGAAGTCATGTCCGACCCATCGCAACCCCATGGACAACGTTCTTCCAGGCCTTCCTGTCCTCTATCATCCTCTGGTGTCCATTAAAGCTCACACCTTCTGCTTTGGTGACTCCATCCAGCCACCTCATTTTCTGTCATCCCCTTCTTTTTTTGCCCTCCGTCGTTCCCAGCATGAGGCTCTTCTCCGGTGAGTTATCTAGCACCTTTTTAATCCTGACCATTGATTGACAAGATCATTATGTGTAGGCATGAGCAATAAATCAACTTAAATTGTACTTAATGTGTGAACCTGATTCTGCATGCCTGACATGATTATGGGCATAGGAACTTGATGTGTGTGTGTGTGTGTGTGTGTGTGTGTGTGTGTTTCTGTGTATCATTGGGACAAATGGTGAGCAGAAGAAATCATGTTGGAAAGGTGGTTATAAAGGGAGCATCCATACTCTATTTGAACCAGAACAGAAATCTTGTATAACATTGTGTTGAATTTATGTTTTACTGACAAACAAATAAAGGGAGAGTAGTATAGATCTATTTCAAGCTATTTAGCTCTCATCAGCTAGCCTGGGGTTCGAATCCCAGAAGGATATGGCTAGCTGCTGAGAACTAAATAGCTTGAAATAGATCTATACTACTCTCCCTTTATTTGTTTGTTGGTAAAACATAAAGTCGACAAAAAAATAGTTTTTCACGAATGCGATTGCCTGAGAAGGCTCCTGGATTGGAACTGAAAGGCGAAAGCAGAAGCAGTATGCTCCGTCCCATATTTGGGTAGACCAAGTTGCCCAAGCTTGTCAATCAGAAAAGTGGGCAGTTTGGCAGTTCGAAACCCTAGCGCCACGTAATAGAGTGAGCTCCCGTTACTTGTCCCAGCTTCTGCCAACTTAGCAGTTCGAAAGCACGCAAAAAATGCAAGTAGAAAAATAGGAACCAACTTTGGTGCGAAAATAATAGCGTTCCGTGCGCTTTCGGCATTGAGTTATGCCAGCCACATGACCACAGAGACGTCTTTGGACAGCGCTGGCTCTTCGGCTTTGAAACGGAGAGGAGCACCGCCCCCTAGAGTTGGGAACGACTAGCACATATATGCGAGGGGAATCTTTACCTCTATGGTATGGAATGAAGGTACCTACAGCACAACTTCAAAACTTTTCCCTCCCCCCTTTCCATCAAGACATTAATTTTTTTCCTCTTACTGATAGGTTCCAACTTTAGCATTTCTAGCAATAAATATTTATTCGTGTATTTTTAACTCATCCTTGATTTTATCATGTTGCAATGCCTTTTAAATATAAGATGCAAAGAGCATTGATTTCATTGGGAAATCCAAAAGGGGGAAAAAGAAGAGATGGAATTTAAACCTGGCTGAGGAAGGTCATGTGTTTATGTATTAAAGCGTAATAGAAGCAAGCAACATGTTCTGAATTTTCTATTCTAAATTAGATATTCCAGCATTCTAGTTCAGAAAGTCCTTGGTGAACAATGGTACAGGTAGTCCTCAGCTTACGACTGCAATTGAGCTCAAAATTGCTGTTGCAAAGCAGGATAGTTGCTAAGTGAATTTTGTCCCATTTTACAACCTTTTTTGCCACAGTTATCAAGTGAATCACTTAACTGTTAACTACTGTTGTTACGTCAGTAACACCGTTAAGTGAATCTGGCATCCCGACTGACTTTGCTTGTCCCAAATTGAGATCATGTGACTCCGGGACATAAATAGGAGTAAGCATCTGAATTTTGATCATGGGGATGCTACAATAGCCGTAAGTGTGAGAAATGGTCATGTCACATATTTTCAATGTCACGTTATGACTTATGGTCATAAGTCACATTTTCCAACTTCGAACGGTCACGGAACTAACTGTTGTAAGTTGAGGACTTTCTGTAACCGGGAGTAGAATTTCTGTTGCTAAGTGAGGTAGTCATAAAGTCCAATGTCCAGATGACAATCACGTGACTTCATGGACGCTGAGACAGCTGGGACTTTGAGGACTGGTTGTAAGTACCACAAGTTCAGCGCTGCTGTGACTTCAAGCGTTCACTGAAAAGATGGTACGTAAGCGAGGACTACCATTAATGTACATGTAAGTCTGGGATTGCTTGCTCTTGGGAAGAAAAGCTATAGCAAATGTAGACAGCCTATTAAAAAGTGGAGACATCCACCCTGCCAACAAAAGTGTGTGTAGTGAAGGCTCTGGTTTTCCCAGTTGCAATGGATGGCTGTGAAAGTTGGACCACAAGGAAGGATGAGAGCCAAAGAATTTAGGCCTTTGAATTATGGTGCTAGAGAAGACTCCTGCGAATCCCTTGGACTCCAAGGCCATCCAACCAGTCAGTCCTAGAGGAGATCCACCCAGGCTGCTCTTTAGCAGGCCAGAGGAACCTCAAGTACTTTGGCCACCTAATGAGAAGGAAGGATTCCCTGGAGAAGAGCCGGGAATGCTGGGAAAGATGGAGGGCAAAAGAAGAAGGGGGCAACAGAGAATGAGGTGGCTGGATGAGTCACTGAAGCAGTAGGCGTGAGCTTAAATGGACTCCAGTGGATGGTAGAGGACAAGGCCTGGAGGAACGTTGTCCATGGAGTTGTGACGGGTTAGACATGACTTTGCAACTAACAACAACAACACGTCTGGGATGGGGGAAAGAAGTCAGACATCAACACAGCTTGGCAGAGTTCAGTCACTTACAACGTGGTGGCAGTTGAACTCCTTCATCACCGAAGCTTCGTTCAGAAACTCGATCCGCTCCCTCATGCTTGCCGATTCGTTGACGGTCTTGATGGCCACCCTGGTTTCTGGCTCGTCTTTCACAACCCCTTTGGCTACTCCCTCGTAGACCATGCCGAAGGAGCCTTGTCCAAGTTCCCGGCACATCGTAATCTTTTCTCTGGGCACTTCCCACTCATCTGGCACGTACACTGCAAGAAACAACAACACAAAAGTAGTTTGCGAAAATCACCGTGGTGCAGGGGTGTCCAAAGTTATCCACTTTAAGACTTGTGGACTTCAACTCCCAAAATTCCCCAGCCAACAAACATTTTGGAGAGCCGTGCTGGGGGAAGATGCCACCTGTAGAACATCTTATACAGATTTTCTTTGTACGCCGTGGCCATTCTTAGTTTCTGATTAAGAACCCAAAGTTTTTCCCTTTTAGCCAATTCCACATAGGATCATATGGTCTTACGCTTAGGTAGGAACCAAAAGCACAGGTATAGAATAGATGACACCTGACTCAACAGTAGTAATTGTGACAGGACTCTACTAGTCCTAGTGGACAACCACTTAAGTACGAGCCAGCAGTGTGCTGTAGCTGCCCAAAAAAGCCAACACAGTCCTAGGCTGCATAAACAGAGGGATAGAATCAAGGTCATGTAAAGCTACAACATCATTTTATACTTTATTGGTAAGATCACACTCCACTTTTGGTTGCCACAATACAAAAAAGATGTCTCCTGCTCGAGCAGAGGGTTGGACTAGAAGATCTCTAAGGTCCCTTCCAACTCTGTTATTGTATTCTGGTATGAAAGCTCCAGTACAAGCTGACAGTGACAAGGGAGTTTCCTTTTCCTGGAACAGTATCACTATAAAAGGCCAATGTTTTACATTCTTCAAATTTACACTCTCCCAATGTTTACGTTCAAACATAACATGCTTTGAAACCATTGTGTGGCTCCATCCTGTTGTAACCCTGCCCCTAAGTTGTAAGGTTAGGAATGGATGAAATCCAAGAATATAAAGGGACGGCGCTGACACGTTACACTGAACTGCGTTTCTTTAGTCACAGCTTAGCAAAGGAACCCACAACAACTGTGTTCACACAACATGTTAAGCCTACACCTAACCTGAACCTGTAGTGTGTAATTTTATGGCTAAAGTTTCCAATTACAATCAGTGAATCTAGGAAAATAGCATAACAATTTACAACTCCAGATCAGTGGTGAAATCTAATCTTCAGGATCTGGCCTTCTAAAGAGCAGTCAGGGTGGATCTCCTCTAGGACTGATGCGGCAAACTTTTTTTTCAGTTTCAGCTTTTTTTAAAGCTTTTTAAAGCATTTCCCCCACTTTTAAAGGAAAAAAATCCTTTAAAAAGCTTTTTAAAAAGCTTTTTAAAAAGCTTCCGACGATCGTGCAGCTCTCAGCTGAGCCGCACGATCTTCAGAAGCTTTTTTTTTTTTAACTATCGGTTCGCAGAACCAAAGACAATCATCCCTACCGAACCAGGCTGAACTGGGAGGATTTCAACCTAGCTCCAGATGATCCAGAGGAAAATTCAGAGATAATGAGGGCAATTGTAAGAGGCCAAATTTTTCAGGATCCCATCTACCAGACAATTTAACATTTGGCCCCACAGCACCACCTCAAAACATCTTCAGAAAGGATGAGAATACTCCAATTAGTACCTGAATTGTCCTTCTTGAACGTGAAATAATGCAACGTGGTTAAAAATCCGTTGGGGACAAACAAACGGTCAGGTAAAATAAAAATATCTCCGATTACATTCATCAGCATGTTTCAGACATTTGTTTTCTCCTGAACCCTGAGATGACTTTTTAAATGAGCCACAACAGCCAACCTTTCGACTACGAGAATAAAAACTAAAATTTTAAAAACTAAGATTTTAAGTGTTCATTTTTTGCTTCTCCTCCTTCTTCTTTCTGATGTTAAAGATGAAATGACCCTCTCAAGATTAAATTGAAAGTAGTAAGCTGAAAATCCCCAGCCTGGGTGACAGCATCTACAAAAAGCCAATTTCTGAAATGCATGACAGAAAGAGGGGAAGGGAGCTGCTTCTCCTCCTCCTCCTTCATTTTTTAAAAAATCAGGAGAACTTTTTATGCATCCTTTTTTATTCTCCATTCTCAGTGTTTCTAAATCTTGGCAACTTTTAAGATGACGTGTAGATTTCCACTCCCAGAGTTCCCTAAACAGCATGCCGATTAAAGAATTCTGGGAGTTGAGGTCCATCTGTCTTAAAATTAGTAAGGTAACTTTAAACCCTGAAAACTGAATGGCAGCTATTTCATTTGTTAGCCAAAAGCAGTGCGCTTTGAAGCAGTGACTTGGGTCATTCTAAAGGGAGCAGGGAGGATGAAAAAGAAATGGAAGAGGAAGATGAGGAGGAGGGCAGAGGAGGAGGAGAAGGAAAAAGAGAAGAAGGGAAGATGGAGAGGAGGAGGAAGAGGAGAAGGGAAGGAGGAGGAGGATTGTGAGGTTCTTGATGCTCTCTGAGCTTGGTAGTTTACTTGCAATGTTTCATGACCCAACTAGGTAACATCATCAGTGCTAGAAAGGAGTGCAGGGTGCAGAGAGAAGGAGGAGATGATTTTGTCATCTTGAGCAACTGCCTCTGTTCAACAAGGGGAGGGAATGCCTCCCTTCTCTTCTTCCAAACTCCATTCACCCACTTCCAAGACTTTGCTTCTGAAAAGCGTCAAAAGCCAACTCACCATCTGAAGCGCTGAAATATTCAGGATTCACAGAAGCATAAAGCACTCCGTTTCCAAGCCTATCGCTGTTCCTGTTAAAATATAAGCAGTTACTTCTTCACGTTGATACCCACCTCTCCCCAAAAAAGGACACAATATTCACACTGTTTGGGGCCTCTCACCTGGAGTTTCTGTTCTGGGACTTGCTGTTAAAAACGCCCACACCCCACACAACCCACTAACTACTTTTAGCCTGCTATATGGAGGTGTGAGGAATCCGATGTGTTACTTCCTAAGTCTTTTGCAATGGTAAATCCCTTAAATTTGCATTTTCAGGTGATATTTATTTTCTAAAATTGATATCTGGAGTGGCATAAGCGCAGCCTTTCACACAGGCCTCTGCAATCACAAGTTTGAATCTGGGATGTAAGTACCCTTTTTGGGGCCTGTCGTAACTTCAAACGGTTGCTAAGCGATCAGTCGTAAGTTGAAGTCTACCTCTAACTATTCCCCATACATCTACCCCACTGCATAAGCTTTGAAAGAAATCTTCGACTCATAGTAGGAAAAACTGACAGTGTCGATGTCAGATGATGAAAACTCTCGGGAGAAAGTGACAACTTTTTGGAAAATTGTATTCCATCTCAGTGAAGGAAGGATGATACAAGATCAGGAGGGGACAACTTTCCACAGCGAATTCGCCATGAGACAACTCACCCCAGGACAACTCACTGAGGGACAATCCAAGAATTCAATTTAATTGTTTAAAATAATTTTAAAAAATATTTTAATTTTTGTCGTTCACATTTCATTCTGTCCCTCTTTTTGCATCCTTTCTTGAATGATTCTATTCCATCATTTCCTCGATATTATTGTAATTCTTGTCCTGCAGCGAGTTGGCCATGGACAGTTGGCCGAAGCAAGATGGCTACAGCGAGTTGACTATGCTTAGACCTGATTCAAGATACCCTGAGACCCGCCTTTGTTCGTTTTTATTATGCCAAGTAATGAAACAAAGAAAGCTTGGATGAGCTGAGGTGGCGAAGTGGTTAGAGGGCAGTACTGCGGGCTACTTCAGCTGACTGCTAGATGCAGTTCGGCAGTTCAAATCTCACCAGGCTCAAGGTTGACTCAGCCTTCCATCCTTCCGAGGTGGGTAAAATGAGGACGCAGATTGTTGGGAGCAAGAGGCTGACTCTGTAAATTGCTTAGAGAGGCTGTAAAGCATTTTGAAGCAGTGTATAAGTGCTATTGCAAAGAAGTGTGCAAGATGCTTAAAATGAGGGGGAGGAAGGACAGGAAGATGCTGCTGGTACTTTTGGAATACTTAATATTGCCTGGAATGTTTGTCAGAATTATTTATTCCATTCCCTGAGATTTGCTTGGAGAGACATTGAGAGAGAGAGAGAGAGATTATATAACCATAAAGTGTTTCATAAGAATCCCTTCTCTCTGTGATCGAAGGCACTGAATCGAGGTCAGGTTAAAAGGAGCTCCAACTGGGTCCTTTTGGGTGGTAATAAAGCTTGCACTGCAACAGGGCCCGATCCACCCACCCCTCTGCCAGTCTCACCTCTTCTTGTTGCAGACGTAAAGCATGATGAGGAGCCCACCGATGATCAGCAGGACTGCAATGGGCAGCACAATGATCAGATGCAAGAAATTTCCGTAGTCTGCTGCTGCAACGGAGAATACGCAGACTTTAAAAACACGCACAAACACAACATTGCTTGTAGACTTTGAGGGCCTTTCGCCAAACTGATTACCCTTCAGAGGCAGTCCTAACACACATCGTCCTCGAGTTATCACCATGATTGATCCCAACATTTCTGTTGCTAAGTGAGTTTTGCTCCCTGTTACGACAATTTCTTGCCCCAGCTGCGGAACGAATCACTGCAGTTGTTACGTCAGCAATGGGGTTGCGAAGCGAATCTGGCTTCGAGATACAGCAACGGTCATAAGTATGAACCAGTTGCCAAATGTCTGCATTTAGATCATGCAATCATGGGGATGGAAATGGCCGTCAAACACTTTTTTCAGTGCATGAAGCAAACTCCTGGTCCCGACAAAACCCCCTTTTATTAATTTCCTGTGAATTCTGCTCCTTCACATCTAGCAAAGTCTTTCAAGGGAGGATTTACAGTCACAGACCTCATCTGGCTTGGAGAGCTGCCAGGTTGATATCTGCAAAACTTGGCCAGGAGCCTCGGAGAGTCACGAACCAATGAAGGGAACTAATTGTCTCCTGCAAACTCCACTCCCCTTTCTCTCCTCTTTTATTTCCTCTGGGAGGGGCCATTCATCCTCCACCTGTGGCCTTACTCCCAAGTCAACCCCTGTTCCTCAGCTGTTCCCTTCTAGTCTGGCCACTCTGCGCATGCGCACACTGGGAACAGGCTCCAGCTGTTCTTCTGTCTCACTGATGTCTGACTCTGAAGGCAGCTGATAACTGGCATATGGCACTGGCCCCCTCTCTGCCTCCAACACAGAGCCCTCATCAGAGCCTTCCCCAGACTCCAGGAGTGGCCCATCTTTCTCTCCAACCTCCTCATTGTCTGAATCTGCTGCCAGCTCTGCTGGCCGCTTGCACGCTACAACACAGGGTAACCAAAAATACTTACGTTTAGGTTGGACGTAGAACGAAATGGGCTCCGTCCAGGATCCGTTCCCAGCGAGCGAAGTGGCCTGCACTCTAACCGTGTAGTTTCCCGGGTTCAAATGAGTCAGTTTGGCTCCAGCAAGTTTCTTATATTCTTGCCTGGAAACACATTCCCGTTTCTCCTGCAAAGTTGAAAAAGTAGAGAACATGTTATTTTTTTATTATTATTATTATTCATCTATCTTTTGCAAGACAAGACAATAATAAAGGACTTTGAGTTTCTCTGGAATCTTCTCCAACTCCTTTTTTCCTTTCATCTTCCTGTGTTTCAATTTCAAATTTCTTTATTACAGCCCTGAGGCCCCATGCAAACAAATAAATGAATAAAAGAAGCATTACATAAGAGGAAAAACAATACACATAGGTAGTCCTCAACATATGACCATAATTGAGCCCAACATTTATGTTGCTAAGTGAGAAATTTGTTAAGTGTGTTTTGCACTGTTTTACAACTTTTCTCAGAGCCAAAGAATGGAGGCCTTTGAACTCTGGTGCTGGAGAAGACTCCTGTGAGTCCCTTGGACTGCAAGTCCATCCAACTGGTCAGTCCTAGAGGAGATCCACACTGACTGCTCTCTAGAAGGCCAGATCCTGAAGAGGAAACTCAAAGACTTTGGCCACCTAATGAGAAGGAAGGACTCGCTGGAGAAGAGCTTCATGCTGGGAACGATGGAGGGCAAAAGAAGAAGAAGGGGACGGCAGAGAAGGAGGTGGCTGGATGGAATCACTGAAGCAGTCGATGTGAGCTTAAATGTACTCCAGAGGACGGTAGAGGACAGGAAGGCCTGGAGGAACGTTGTCCATGGGGTCATGATGGGTCGGACATGACTTCACAACTAACAACAACACAACTTTTCCGATCACATTTGTTAAGTGAATCACTGCAGTTCTTAAATTAGTAACACGGTTGTTAAGTGAATCTGGTTTCCCCATTGACTTTGCTTGTCAGGAGGTCGCAAAAGCAGATCACATGACCCCGGGACACTGCAACCGTCATAAATGTGAGTCAGTTGTCAAGCATCCAAATGTAAATCACCCGGCATGGGGATGATGCAACATTCATAGGCGTGAAAAATGGTCATAAGTGTGAAAAATGATCTTAAGTCACTTTTTTCCCAGTGCTGTTGTTAAGTTCAAACGGTCACTAAATGAAGTGTTGTAAGTGGAGGAGTCTTCCTGTGTTGTTTTTCCTCCCAATTGCACAAAATCTGAGCAATCTTGTACAATATTTTGCAAGGCAATATGTGTATGTTCACTCACAATATTTAAAAAAGAAACGTGCTAAAAGGTACACCCGATCCTTCAGCAGGCTGCGTGGTTTGATTTAAACAGATGTCCAAAGAACAAAAGAGAACATTGTACAAATGCTCTTCTTAAGATTTACTTTTGACAGTGAAAAAAAAGAGAAACCTGTTTTTCTGCTTGTTTTGTTTCCCCCAAAATGGCCCAGTTCCATGAAGTGACTTCACCAAAAATCTCAGGAAACAGCCTTACCAAATCAGAAACTGATTCGCTCCCTAACGCAGGTCTCTCTGCATGGCAGAATTACAAAGCCCATCATCCCTGGCCCAGTGGCTTAGTGCCTGGAGTTTGGTCACTTGACTCTGAAGGGGGACCACACTGTTGGAACTTCGAATCTGGGTGGTTTCATGTAGGTTTTTAGTATCAAAAATGTCATAATAAATACAAGGGGAGCTGCAGTTAAAATGTACACGCAAATACAGATTAACAGAGTTGGAAGGGACCTTGTAGGTCATCTAGTCCAACCCCCACCCAGTAGACCCTACACCATTCCTGACAGATGGCAGTCCACATCTCTTCCTGAAAGCCTCCAGTGATGAAGCTCCCACAACTTCTGAAAGGAAATTCTGTTCCATGGGTTGATTGTTCTTCATGTCAGAAAATTCCTCCTTATTTCCAGGTTGAACCTCTCCTTGTTCAGTTTCCATCCATTGTTCCTTGTCTGGCCTTTGGGTGCTTTGGAGAATAGCTTGAGCCCCTCCTCTCCGAGGCAGCCCCTCAAATATTGGAAGATTGCTATCATGTCTCCCCTGGCCCTTCTCTTCCCTAGACTAGCCATGCCCAGTTCCTTAAACCGTTCATCCTATGTTTGAACCTCCAGTCCTCTAATCATCGTGGCTTCTCTTCTCTGCATTTTTTCTAGAGTCTCAACATCTTTTTTTTAATCTACATAAAACAATAACAATTTTTGGATTGAGGGGTCCTTGGTTGTTTTTTTTTTTTTGTAGATGTTTCATTACCCAATTAGGTAACATCATCAGTGCTAGTAAGGAAGGGGAATTGCTTTCTATTTACGTATATTCTAGTGGCTTGCCCCAGTAGTGAAATTCAATTTTTTTATTACCCATTCTATGGGTGTGGCTTGGTGGGCATGGCAGGGGAAGGATATTGCAAAATCACCATTTCCACCCCACTCTGGGGCCAGCCAGAGGTGGTATTTGCTGGTTCTCTGAACTACTCAAAATGTCAGCTAAAATTTCTCCGGAACCTGCTGGATTTCACCCCTGTCTTGCCCTCTCAGTGTTGAGGGGATGGTTGTGGAGATTGCAAATGAGCATATATTAACACCAAGATTAACAATCAGACCATCAATCAAGCAGTCAACAATACCCAAGCCAATAGCAATAGCCGAACCAAAGAAACTCCAAGACCACTTCCATCAACGCTGAGAAGGCAGACCACTAGAATATAAACTGAGAGCACACCCCGCTCCAGGCTAGCACTGATGATATTATCTATTTGGGTAATGAAACGTCTGCAAGAGAACAACCAAGCTCAGAGAGCACCAAGGACCCACAATTCAAATCCTGAACAACAAATATTCTCCTTTAACAGTTGTTGGGTTTCCAAAATTGCATTAAACCAAAATCCTGGTGGCCTGATGTAAAGGGTGATGCCTTTACAAATGACCTCAAACAGCAAATAAAGCCCCCCTCCCCATAACTCCCCCCCCCAACATTTAGGCCTTGGTCCAGTATGTCACAAACTTTTAAAATTTCCAGGTGTATAGACTTCAACTCCTCAAATTCTCATTGACGGCGATGATGGCTGTGAAATTCTGAGATTTGGAATCCTGGAGTTTACAAATGTTGAGACACGTTGCCTTAATCATCATGGGGACTCAAAGCACTAAAGGTAAAGGTTCCCCTGGCACATATGTGCTAGTCGTTCCCGACTCTAGGGGACAGTGCTCATCTCCGTTTCAAAGCCGAAGAGCCAGCGCTGTCCGAAGACATCTCCGTGGTCATGTGGCCGGCATGACTCAACGCCAGAGGCAAACGGAATGCTGTTCCCTTCCCACCAAAGGTGGTTCCTATTTTTCTATTTGCATTTTTACATGCTTTTGAACTGCTGGGATAAGTAACGGGGGCTCACTCTGTTACACGAAGCTAGGGATTCGAATCGCTAAACTGGGGACCTTTTTGATTGACAAGCTCAGCATCTTAGCCACTGAGCCACCACGTTCCATTGTAATGTCCTCGATTTACAACAGCATTTTTTACGTGCTTTCAAACTGCTAGGTTGGCAGAAACTGGGACTTCCAGCTGGGACTATGGATTCGAACTGCCGACCTTTCGATCATCAAGCTCAGCGTCGTGGCTACTGAGCCACCGCATCACTAAGAGCAACACAATTAAATGAAAGAACATCTTACTTTTAAAAACCTAGCATAGCATGATAATTACCAGGAATATGGTCACAACCAGCTAGATAACCAACCTTTTAGCTAAATCTTTCCAGCCTCTTTTCTTGAAACGTGAGCTACCCTGCCCTACTGCGTTCTCTGCCTTTGTTGCAAGAAACACCTCTGGGTTAAGATCTTATCCTGATATCTGATATTCCATCGCTTGGGGCCAATATTCTCCGTCAAGGGTTCGTGCCTGGGTGTTATATAAGCATTCAGGAAGTATGAACCTGTGGACTTTTAATTCCTGGTTTGGAAATATATATATATAAATAATATATATATATATAAATATATATATATATTTAGAGTCACAATATATATATATATATATTTAGAGTCACAACCCCTGGTATGCCCAAATATGGAAGTTCACTGCTTCCATTCTCTGTCCATCAGCTCGTCATAAGAGACCATCCAGACAGAAACCCAATATTTTTACTGTTGCCTTTGTTACATTTGTGTTGTATTATCCCTTTATTTATTTATGTACCCCTTTATTTATTTATCAGCACAAATATATCATATGTATGTATGTATGTATGTATGTATGTATGTATGTATGTGTGTATGTGTGTGTGTATATGTGTGTGTGTGTGTGTGTTGTATACAAAAGGCAACAGTAAAAATATTGGGTTTCTGTCGTGATGGACTCTTGTGACGAGCCGATTGACAGATAATGGAAACAGTGAACTGCTTCAGATAGAATGGTTAGCTGATGAGAGCTAAATAGCTTGAAATAGATCTATACTAGTCTCCCTTTATTTATTTATCAGCATAAATATAACAAATGTAACAAATATATATATATATATATATATATATAACCAAATACAGGGAATTTTTTGACTTACAAAACCAATTAGAAGCAGAATTTCTGTCATTAAACAAATCAGCTGTTCGGGGAGCCACGTATGATTTTATGACCTCTTTTGCTGTGGTCGCTAAGTGACTCGCTCAGTTAAGTGAGCCACATGGTTGTTAAAGGAATTTGGCTTCCCTCATTAGGTTTTGCGTGTTGGAAGCCAACATGGAAGGTCATGGATGGTGATCGCATGGCCACAGGACACTACAACTGGCATAAGTACATGCCAGTTGCCAAGCTTATAAACTCTGACCACATGACCAAGCGGATGTTGCAATGGTTGCAAGTGTTGAATACTGGTTCTACGTCCCCTTTTTTCAGTGATGTTGTAACTTTGAACAGTCGCTGAGTGAATAATTGTTAAGTCAAGGGCTGCCTGTAATACCAACGAAGTCATCAGTCTCCTTACCTCTCCATTTTGTCCATATTTGATTTCATACATCAAAACCAACCCATTGGGGTTAACCGGCTCGGGCCACTTCAGATATATGGTGTTTTCCTCCTTCCCTTCCCACGTTACACTTCCTGGAATGTTATCAGCCCCTTCTGTGGAAAGTGAGCACAAGAGAGGATTTCATTTATTTGCATCCCACCTTCCTCATCCCTATTTGCCCCACAACAACAACAACAACCCTATGAGATGGGTTGGACGGAGAAAAAGTGACTGGCCCAAGGTCACCCAGCTGGCTTTCATTACTAAGGCGGGACGAGAACTCACAATCTCCTGGTAGTGATAGGCCCAGAGTCACCCCGCCAGCTTTCCTGCCTAAATGTCCTGCCCCCATCGGAGTCTGAATCTGTGGGGGAAGATCAACTGAAACAAAAGCCGACAGAGACCGAGAAGGCGGCTCCGTTGGCCTTGGAGGAAACTCGGGGAGGAGCAGGAGAGACAGAGCTCAGGCGAAAAGCAAGGACCACCCACTCCTGATCCTAGAGCACGGAGAGAAGAGAGAAGGTGAGAACAACGCAGACTGAGCTGGCTATGAGGGAGGAGAGTGCCCCGCTCCTCTTCACAAGGCACACCTGGGGACTGAGATTTAAGGAGGGGCATTTGTCAGGAACAAGCGTTGAATCTGTGGAGCCTCGTGTGCACTTTGTCGATACCTGGAAATTACTGGGCTTGTGGGGCTTGGCCGGTTCGCCTGCTTTGCTGAACTTCTTGCTCTGGTTACTGTTTGGCTAACTTTATTTATTGGACTGCTCACAGAAAGAAGCTGCTGAAGGTGCATGAAACAGCTTTGCTCCAGTACTTGTAGTAAACGTGGGGATGTTTGGGGGCAAAGTTGGAGCAACAAAGAGGAGTTAGACCTGTTCTCTGGCTGTGTTGCTTTCATGCCACACCCCGGGTCATCACACTAAGGCAGGACTACAATTCACTATCTCCTGGCGATTGAGCTAAAGTCATCCAGCCGGCTTTCCTGCCTAAAGTGGGACTAGAACTCACGGTCTCCTGGTGATAGGCCCAAAGTCACCCAGCTGGTTTTCATAGCTAAAGCAGGATTTGAACTCACAGTTTCCTGCTTTCTAGGCTGGTACTTTAACCATTAGTGGCATCAAAGTGGCTCTTTGATTGAACTCTAAATCAGAGCTGAGATCTAAAGTGGCATATCTTTGAACCAATTTAACCTGGAAGTTACATATTTCGCCAAAAAAGGAAGTTTTTTTTAAAAAAAAAACAGGAACTTTTAGGCAGCTTACAGCAATAAAAAGGAAGACATGAAAAGCGCATAAACTGAAGGAAAATAAGAGAACAATAAAATAAACAATGAAATAAACAATGAGAATACATCAATATGATAATCATTATCATTACCTTATTTCATTACATCAAACAATTTCAAGGAACCACGCAGTAGCTCTCAGCATTCAGCTCTTCAGCTGTTTACTGAATCCCTTATTCTTCTAATCCTGCCTATACAATCTGCAATTGTATTTTGGTTGCATGCTACAATCCTTTCAAAATTTACTGACAAAAGTGAAATGTTTAAAGCGACAGAAGAGGAAAGCAATTAAATTCCTGCGGAAGGATCTCACCAATAGTATTAAATGTTATGAAATTCCATGTTGAATTTATCCTGGTTCCATCCAACTGACAGGATGTCAATCAACAGAAAGCCCGAGTCAAATGACATTGCAACGCTCTTTCTTCATCGACTCTACTCCTAGGATCAAACTACAAGGGAGTTTACGCACCAGATTGGACCATGATGCTTTCTTCAGTAACACCAGAGGTGGACTCCTACCAGTTCAGACTGGTTCAGCTGAACCGGTAGTAGTTTGGTGGCCTGGGTCGCTGGAACCGGCTGCGACCCAGGCCTGCCACGTCCCTGAACCGGTTCTCCTACAGGGCTGCCATCTTGATTTTCAGTTCTGTGCATGCGCAGAACAATTGCAATTGCACAAATGTAACCTATTTTTGTGCAAATGCGCACAGGTGCGGAGTGCACGCCTGGCATGCATGCGAGCAAAGCAAGCTGGCCCATGCAAAATTTTTGTGCACACTGAGCCGGCAGTAATGCCGTGAGCAACCTACCCGAGTAACATTTACACTAAACAAAAGATGAGAGATTGGTACCTGCTGGCATTGTCCGGGCGAAGACAAAGTTTGAAGCGCTGCAGCCCAGGCGTGCCGCTTCATGGTTGCAACTATGGATGTCAATCCGATAAAGGGTGAAAGGCAGGAGTTGGGAGATGAGGGTCCGTTCCTTTCCCTCCACCTTCGCTTCGTAGAAGGGAAACTCCATCTCACCCTCCTCCACCTCGGTCCCGTTGCTTGGATGTTCTGGAGCGATCCCGGTCTTGTTCTTACCGGCAAATGTTGTGTTTGCGACGCGGAACAAATCCCTCCTCTTCCGATCAGGTCTGGACCAAAAAATGAAAAACCCCCACCAGGCTTTAATCTCTCAGACATTCAAAGCTGCACTCCAAGGCCTCAATATTTTCAGAGAAAATAGCACCCAACGTTTATTAAAGGATTTAAAAAGCAAAAATATACCCTTTCCCTGCATGCAGCCTGAGTGAAAATAACCCTAAATCACTTAAAATTTATAATTATCACACTCCCACCTGTCAGGGTTCCAAATAGCATCCAAAATTAAATTAGAGTCCAAGGCAAAGGATTCCTCAAAGTTCCGATTTATGAAGAGAGCTTCCCGGTTTCCCCCACCCAGTTGAAAGTTCAAGATCTTTCCCCCACACCCACAAGTCCATCACATGGTCCAATCATCCACTGCCATGCTGGCAGTTCCACCCATTCAGTTCCGGTCAGGTGCAGAGGTGCAAAGACAAAGGATGACCTTGGCTTTCTAGAAAGAATGTTATTATGGTTACATAGCATCTAACTCTGTACAATCGCCCCCTCCCATTTTCCCACAATAGAAAATGCATAGTAGAATAATAGAAAGTATTGCAGGCCAAAGACCCCAAAGAAAAGATGTCTGCAGGCATGACGCCATGATTGAAGGGAGAGAAGAGGGGTGCTTGCTTTATTTTAAGGTGAGTTCAGCCAAAGCTATGAGTTTTGGTACAATTTTTGCCTCGAAATGATTTGGGGGCAATGTTCTGGGGCCCACGCAAAATAGGGTTCAAGAGCTAAGCCAGCTCTGTGGATTCAGGTTGACTCCTGATCCAAGTGAAAAGGTGATGGTGTTTTGCAAAGCCCAGGGGAGACATTTTATTAGAAAGAAAAGCCAAAATGAGACAGGACAACGATGCAGACATACAGCAACTATGGAAAATACCGTATTTTTCGGAGTATAAGATGCACCGGGATATAAGGCGCACCAAGATTTTGAAGAGGTAAATTTAAAAAAAAGGTTTTGTACTTTGCAGACCTTCCCAAAACAGCCCATTTTTTGTGAAAACGGGCCTGTTTTTTGTCAAAAAAGGGCATGAGTAGCCTTTAAGAGGCTTATAGAGTGCTCCTGGGGGCTGGGGGGGCCCCGCAAAAATGCACATCATTTTTGCAAAGGGGCCTGGGTTTTGGGAAACCAAAAATGCTGTATTCAATGTATAAGTCACACCCAGATTTTCACCCTCTTTTTTGAGGGAAAAGGGTGCGTCTTATACTCCAAAAAATACAGATTTCACATGAACCAGCAATGACCCCGAGCGTCTCGGTCAGCGGTGCTAATCCGGCTCAGCACAGAAAGAGGTTTATGCGATGCTCTCCTGCTCAGGAGCCTCTCCTCAAATATTAACAGTTTTATTGGGAAAGTTGCTTTTCCAAATCTCCCTAAAGCTAGCCAATTCTGAGTCATTCTGGCACCTGTCAAAGCATAGAGAAGAATGGAGGGGAGGGGGACATGGGGGACACAAAAGGTTGTTCAACGGGGAGACTCTTAGTGATGAAGAGATCTTTCAAGGGGGCTCAGCTCAGAAACAGTCCCCAGAAGGTGCTGGGTGGAGGAAAAGACCTCCTCTGACAGAGGAAATGGGGGTACAGAATTGTTGCTTGAATATGTATGCCTACCTATCCCACCAGAAGCCGTATCCTCTCCCCCCTCCCAAGCAGGGACAGGACCAAAACAAAATCCATATGAAGTGGATTGGTAGCTATTAGTTAAAATGAATTTCCTGTAAGGTACCCTGCTTGTAAAGTTAAGGGAGCTCCAGGTGTACTAACAATTCTCTCTCTCCCTCTCCCTCTCTCTCCCCTCCCCTCTCTCTGTCTCCTTCCCTTCCTCATGCCCAACAGACATACACACACATATACACACTAAACAGATATTTAGAAAAAGAAGAAGAAAAGAGGATGGGGGTGGATTAAGGAATAGATACAGTGGGTAGGGAATCAGAAAGGAACAAAACTAGGTGAAACAAAAGGCAGGGAGGGAGGGAGAAGAGGAAGGAAGGGAAGGAGAGCGGAAGAAAGGTAGAAGGGATGGAGGAAGAAAAGGAGGGAGGAGAGAAAGAGAAAGGAAGGGAGGGAGGGAGACAGGAAGGAAGGAAGGAAGGAAGGAAGGGAATGAGGGAGGAAGGTGGAAGGGAATGAGGGAGGAAGGTAGAAGGGATGGAGGAAAAGAAGGAGGGAGGAGTGAAGGAGAAAGGGAGAGAGGAAGGAAGGAAAGAAAAAAGGGGAGGGAGGAAGCTGTGCTCACATGTCACAGAAAGGGTTAAATTCAGCAGGCCCTCAGCCCCTCTCAAGCAACACCTGATGCTCAAACTCCTCTTCAAAGGCTCCTGGCCCCACTCATAGCTGCCGATGTCTTTGCCAAATCCTTCTCGCCTCTTTTATTCTCCTTGTGGAATGTAAGAATTATGACCAATGAAACCAAAGGACTTCCTTCTGAGAAATAAATGCCACCCCCCCTGGATCCCATTTGCTTCTGGAAGGTTCCCCCCTCCCCCTCACCTGGGCAAAAAGATGGCGTTGTGGAGGAAATTCTCAAAGACCTTCCGGTACTCGGCTTCCTCCTTATCGGCCTGCTTCTCTGCTTCAGTCTTTGGACAGGTGCAGCAAGGCCCTTTCTCCCCACCAGACCCCTCCGACTTGGTGGGTTCCGTGGATTCTTCAGTATCTATGGTCCCATCAGCGTATCTCCGAATTGGGACTTTATCTTGGAAGGCAAAAGAGAGGAGGAAGAGGAGGAGAAAAGGTAAAATCAAAAGAGGTCGGTGGACTAACCCGGCAGCTGTGACGTCCCCACTGAAGGCCTTCTGACCCCAGCCATTCCTTCCCATCAGTGGCGATAGCCATGTGAGCGAAGGGCTTTGCATAAAGAGGCAATAGCAACAGCACTTAGACTTATATACTGCTTCACGGTGTGTTATCGCCCTCTCTAAGCGGTTTACACAGTCAGCATCTTTGACCCCAACAATCTGGTCCTCATTTTACCCACCTCGGAAGGATGGAAGGCTGAGACAACCTTGAGCCCGGTGAGGATCAAATTCCTGGCAGTCGGCAGAATAGCCTGCAATACTGCATTCTAACACTGCACCATCACAGTTCATTCACCTGTTTTTATTGCTTAGCTGACATTCCTACCACTCAACCAGTATCTATCTTCTTAGCAATAGCACTTTAGACTTATACCCCGCTTCACAGTGCTTTACAGCCTTCTCTAAGCGGTTTACACAGTCAGCATCTTTGCCCCCAACAATCTGGGTCCTCATTTTAATGACCTCGGAAGGATGGAAGGCTGAGTCAACCTTGAGCCTGGTGAGATTCGAACTGCCAAATTGCAGGCAGCTAGTGGTCAGCAGAAGTAGCCTGCAGTACTGTACTCTAACCACTGTGCCACCTCAGCTCGGTTGGTCGTTAGATTCATTTCAGGAGTGTGAAGATCTCTCCGTGAATCTCAGAGACTCTGTGCCCAGTCTTTCCTTGCAAGGCACCTCATTTGCAAAACATTTACATGGCAGCTTTCCAAGACAGATAAGGTCTGTGGTCATAAATATTCCTTTGAAGGACTGTTTGCCAGGCCTTGCTGAATGCGAATGAGAGGAATTCACATTCATTTAATAAAAGAGGTTTTGTCGGGGCCTGGACTCTGCTTCGTGCTTTTGGGGGAAGCCAAACATAGGGATTGCATGCATAAATTAAGCTTTGATGCATTGTTGTTGAACTTTAAGGTAGTAGAGACTCCATAACATATTTATCTCACTTAGTGCCCTGCAGATGAGTTGACTTCCAAGATATCCCGAGGATTCCAGACCGGAAGAGGTGATCTACCATGAATTTAGGAAACTGTTTAAGGAGAGGAAAAGCTACCTCAAAGCCTGCAGGTATGCTTCCATGTCGGTCTTACCTTTCGAGCAGTAGTTGTGCCTGTACAGGTAACTATCCTGAGGCTGCTGCTGCCACCTTACAATATAGTAGGACAGGTTGCCATTGGGGTAAGTCGGAGGGTTCCATTTCACAATCAGCTGTGAGGAGGAGTTGGAGGCCGAGATGACATCCAGAGGGATGGACGGCACTAGAAGAACAGAAGACAACCAGGGAGCTTTTAGTAGGTTTCTGCCAAGAACCTATCAGGAACTGAAGTCCACCAAAAAATAACATTCTCTTTGCAGTGCACACCTCACTCTTCCATTCTCTTCGGGTGACATCCTCAAATACATCCCAGAAACAAAGACCAGGGCATTTAATGGTCCCCAGGCCACATCTGGCCATTTGGCTGTCCCTCTCTGGACTGTGTGAGGTCAACTAGAAATTAGAAATCAAATGTAAATAACTGCACTTCAGGGGGGAGGAGAAATACCGTGTTTCCCCAAAAATAAGACAGGGTCTTTTATTTGACCCCAGAAATAAGCCCTTGGCCTTATTTTCGGGGAAGTCTTCTTATTTTTGAGGTGTAGGATGTGGCGAGTGTAGTACCCTCATGGCTTCTGCTGTGTTGCAACATTTTCAGGGAGGGCTTATTTGGGGAGGGGGGTATTTTAGTGCATGCGCTCAAAAGACCGATTGGGCTTATTATCCAGGGAGGACTTATTTTCAGGGAAACAGGATAGCCCTCAACTTACAACCACAATTAGGACTGGGATTCCTGTGGCTAAGCAGAACGGAGGTTCAGTGAGTTGTGCCGGATTTTTACAATCTGGGGTTTTTTTTGGCCACAGTTGTTAAGCCAATTGCTGCAATTGTGAAGGGAATCTGGATAACTATCCCAATTTTGATCACACGATCATAGGGATGCTGGAAAGTTTGTGTAACTTTGAAAAACGGCCGTAAGTCACATTTTTTTTCAGTGCCGCTGTAACTGAATGGTCGTTAAACAAATCGTTGTTAAGTTGAGGACTATCGGTACAGGGATTTCCCAGCAAAACAAATGCTCAAGATTCTGTGCAGAGGTGAACACTTCAAAGCCAGAGCCCAGGGCATCAGGGCGACACCAATTAGCTTGCCAAATGATCCAATATCCAAAGGGATAAAATGCCATCTTTCACTGAAAATAAGCCCTATCCCAAAATAAGCCCTAGTTAAGACCCTCCTCGCTATGAGGTGTACAGGGTGGGGCGAAGCACATGGGTAAAAAAATCAAGCTGGGTGGGGGGAATGGGTGTGTGTGGTGCTGCCCTACTTACCTTTGGATAGTTGCAGCCAGGTCTCTCACAACGACACCTGCCTCCCCCTGCCAGCCCACTTCTTCTGCAGCTGCTTACAGCTGCTTGTGCATGTCACCCTAGGCCTTGTTTTACAGTCAGAGGCCTTCGGGAAAGGCCTCTGCAGCCGAGAAACGGGCTCCGGATTGACGCAAGTGGCCGCAGAGGAAGTGGGCCAGCAGTGGGCTCCTGCTGGGCAAGGCTGTTGGTGCCACCACTGCAAAGTGAGTCAGTGGACGACATCCCCCCAAAATAACACCTGGCACCTTTTTTGGTGGCAAAAAAAATATTAAAAAAATAAGACCAGGTCTTATTTTCAGGAAAATACGGAAGTAGACTCAAAACCTAAATTTTTAATTTTAATTATGATCAGAAAATACAAACCGTGCACTTTTTGCTTTTTGATATTGCAAAATTTGTTCTTTATTTCTATTCTGGCCAACCCTACATCTAACCCCAACATATTGCAGCAAGCCTCAACGTTTTAGCATAAATGCAAGCCGTTGTTTTTCCAAAAACACTCAATACAAGCCCAATTTTTACATATCCCTGGCCTTTTCTTGGCTCAGTTCGGATGGATAAACATCTATAATTCTGTCACCAAGGCAGATATTATATTCTAAGCCGCCTAGGAGTTTGCCAATTAAGTGGCATACGAATGACCTTAAGCAAATAAATAAATATTATTCCCGCCCTCAGGAAGAACTTCATTCAAGATGATAAAATGCTATTGGATATTTCCCTGGGTTGATTAATCGGACAATTATCACCTCTCCACAGTGCCCAGCTTTGGGGGCAATTAAATTCTGGCAGGCAGAAGTAGACTACCAACAGCCATCAACTTTGGAAGGGTGGTTTTTTTTTTGATACGTTAAGAAGAAACAGAGATCCCAAGTAAGCAAACTGAAAAGGATGAACGCCAAGAACAACTGTTCATCCATTAAAACCCTTTGTCACTGAAAATCAATTCCATATGATGGCAAGAACGCCCTCTCATTTCCCCCCTTCTGCACCAAATGCTCAGTATGGATGACACCAAGAGGCCTAGGTCATAGACCCATTGGGCTTGAAGGGGCCTTGGAGGACTTCTATTTCAACCCCCTGCTCCAGGCAAGAGTCCTGATCGCATCCTGGACAAATGGTGGTCCACTCTATCTTTGAAAGCCTCCGGTGAGGGAGTATTCACAACTCCATGTGGCAAGCTGTTCCACCGATTAATGGTTCTCACTGTCAGGGAGTTTCTCCTTAGTTCCAGGTTGGGTCTCTCTTTGACAAGCTTACACCAATTGCTTCTTGACCTGCCTTCAGATGTTTGGGAGAATAGATCAACCCCTTCTTCCCTGTGAAAGACCTTCAAATATTGGAAGACAATTATCGTGTCCCCATTAATGCTTATTTTCAATAGCAATAGCACTTAAGACTTATATACCGCTTCACACTGCTTTACAGCCCTCTCTAAGGGGTTTACAGAGTCAGCCTCTTGTCCACAACAATCTAGGTCCTCATTTTACCCACCTCGGAAGGATGGGAGGCTGAGTCAACCTTGAGCCCATCAGGATCGAACTGCTGGCAGTTGACAGAGTCAGCCTGTAATACTGCATTCAAACCACTGTACCACTATGGCTTCCTTCCTTCCTTCGCATTTCCATTCCTTCCTTCTCATCTTTCTTTCTTTCCTTCCTTCTCAAGCAATAGCACTTAGACTTATATACCCCTTCACAATGCTTTACGGCCCTCTCTAAGCGGTTTACAGAGTCCTCTTTGCCCTCAACAATCTGGGTCCCCATTTCACCTATCTCGGAAGGATGGGAGGCTGACTCAGCCTTGAGCCTGGTGAGATTTGAACTGCAGCAGAAGTAGCCTGCAGTACTGCACTCTAACCACTGCGCCACTGTGGCACTTACAGGCTAGGCATACCTTCTTCCCATAACCATTCACTAGTGGGATGTTTGTTAAGTGAATTTTGCCCCATTTTACGACCTTTTCCTGCCACAGTTGTTAAATGAATCGCTGCTGTTGTTAAGTTGGTAACCTGGTTGTAAAATGAATCTGGCTTCCCCGTTGACTGCTTGCCGAGATGTTGCAAAAGGGGATCATGTGACCCTGGGACACCACAAATGTCATAAATATGAGTCAGTTGCCAAGTGTCTGAATTTTGATCATGTGACCATGGGGATGCCAAAACGGTCTTTAAGTGTGAAAAAATGTTCCTACGTTAGTTTTTCCAGTGCCCCGTTGTAACTTTGAATGGTCACTAAATGAATTGTAAGTGGAGGTCTACCTATACAGCCTCTGATGGAGCCTGCAAACTGCCACTGAATCCTCATCAATCAAGATGATTCATAAGAGAAGGACACCACCACCCCCAAAAGGTGCAAAGTATTTGGGGTTTCCTGTCTGGCCCTCCAGTGCCCCCAGATTCTGGAATCACTCCAGTTTTGATAGCATTCAGCATTCAGATGGATTAAAGTAAATGTAAAGGTTCCCCTCGCACATATGTGCTAGTCGTTCCTGACTCTAGGGGGCCTCGAACCAAAAAGGAAAAAGGAAAAAAAGGCAAGCAAAATAGTGTTTTTCCTTCCAGAAAGCCACTATGCACACAGGTGCTGTATTTGCCAACTCCCAGCCCAGCCCGACACAATTGGGTTGCAAAATCATCGCAAAGCTTTCAGAAAACATAGGATGCGGGCCCTCTAGAAAAAGGGGGCAGGGGAGTCCCCAGTTGAATTAAAAAGATATGAAAGTTCCTGGTTTAATAGAAGGCAGGGAAAAAACTTTTTAACAAGGAGACGTTTCTTTTGCTTTTCAACCTGAAAATTTCCAGTGGAAGATTTAAGCCAGGATCGTCAAAACGAGTCGGATGTTGAGATCTCTAAGGTAAAGGTTTCCCTTGCACATATGTGCTAGTCGTAGGGAGCGATGCTCATCTCCGTTTCAAAGCCAAAGAGCCAGCGCTGTCCGAGGACGTCTCCATGGTCATGTGGCCGGCATGACTCAATGCCCCAGAAGGCGCCCAGAACGCTGTTACCTTCCCACCAAAGTGGTCCCTATATTTTCTACTTGCATTTTTTATGTGCTTTTGAACTGCTAGGCTGGCAGAAGCTGGGACAAGTAACGGGAGCTCACTCTGTTACACGGCGCTAGGGATTCGAACCGTCGAACTGCTGACCTTTCTGATCGACAAACTCAGCATCTTAGTCACTGAAGCCGCCCTTCAGGTGGATAAACCATGATGCTAATACAAATGATTCTAAAACTCAACAGTTAATTTTTTTCCTTTTTTTTTTTTTTTACATCTACTGCTACATTTTTCTCCCAAACTATGAATTTTGGAATTACACAAAGCTTGGATGAATGATGCATTGGAAATGAACTGCGTTTTCTGGCCATCTGCTGGAAAAATCTGTGCGAAATTTCCCATCCCAATAAAAGATGGCAAGCTACAAATTGAAGCCATGGCACAGATTTATTAAGAACGTCCCACAAGGACTTCCTAGGAAGAAAGCAGATTTATATCCTAGTATCTTTGCTTGTAGCCAAAAACTAATTATGCCAAAATACTTAAGATTTATGGCTAGTTTAAATTTCATAGAAGACATCATGAATCACTTTCCCAAATGCTCTTAGTCCTCCTTGCCCAATCAAGGCCACCAGGCAGAAACACAATTCATTTTTCTAAATTTTATCTTCACCCAGTCTAATGGCTTCTTACCTGCAGCCTTAGTGCGGATGTAGACAATCTCGCTCTTCGCTCCATGAGGGTGGTAGTTCTCCATCATAGTGAGCATGACGGCTTTGACATAAATTGCATATTGGGTCCACGGTTTCAGCGGCTGCAGTAAAATCCCTGGATTGTCGTCTTTATTTGAAGGCAGGTCCACATCGACCATGTTCCAGCTGTTAGAACCACAAGCGTCCTGCCCATCATATTCTGTCACATTCTTGAAGGCTCTGGAATGGACAAGCAAGGGAGCTAGGACATGTCCATCTGATAAAACAGCTACAGAATATAATGGAATGGAATGGAACAGAACAGAATAGAATATAGGAAAGAGAATGGGGAATGGGAATAGAATAGAATAGAATGCAGTAGAGTAGAGTAGAGTAGAGTAGAGTAGAGTAGAGTAGAGTAGAGTAGAACAGAACAGAACAGAACAGAGGAAAGACAATGGGGAACGGGAATGGGAATAGAATAGAATAGAACAGAACAGAATATAGGAAAGAGAATGGGGAATGGGAATGGAATAGAATAGAGCAGAGGAAAGAGAATGGAGAATGGGGATGGGAATGAGAATAGAATAGAATAGGGAATGGGTATAGAATATAGGAAAGAGAATGGGGAATGGGAATAGAATGGAATAGAATAGAAATATAGGAATAGGACTGGACTAGAATAGATTAGAATAACTTTATTGTCACTTTGAATGTACACTAACTGGCATACATTAAAAATGAAATTTCATTGCATGGAGCTTTTACAGGGACACTACCTCCAACTATAACTACATAATCATGACTAAATAAATAAATAAATACAAAATTATGTATATACCCACATATATTATATGACACAGAGAAACCACACAGTTTGGATGCATACATGTTTATGGCGAGAAAAAGGTATCTTGTGAGATTACCAGATGGTTGGCACAGGGAAAAAAGCACTGACAGAATGTGGTTGTCCTGCTAGAAATACTTTGAAACCTCCTCCCGGAGGGGAGCTCATTACTACTATTCCGATCAGAATTGCTGAAAGGGGAAGGACATCTCCCATCATTCCATGGTGGGAAATAGCAATAGCAGTTAGGCTTATGTACAGCCCCATGGTGTTTTACAGCACTCTTGGCTTACAATTTCAACATATTGCTTCCAACAATCTGGGTCATTTTATCAAACTTAAAGATGGATGGAAGGCTGAGTCAACCTCGATCCCTGTCAGGTCAGGATCAAACTCCAGACTGCGGGCAGAGTTTGCCTGCAATGCTGCATTCTGACCACTAGGCCACCAGGGCTCCTGAAGAGGATGGAAATTTTAACCCAAACTGTCAGGCACAAAGAATCAGGACCATACATTAAGTTCCAGTTGATTTATTTCTCACTAGCTGATAACCTGGCATTGCCCGGGTATTTATTTATAGGGAGGAAATGTCCGGACCAAATGTAATTTCTTACGTTGGATTTTCCTCCCTTAGCAGAGGGATCCTCTTGTGAAGCTGTTACCATGGCATCTCCACTGCGCTGTTCAGTAGAAGCCATTTTACGGCAGTACAGTAGAAGCCATTTTGTGGCAGTACAGTAGAAACCATTTTACGGCAGTACAGTAGAAGCCATTTTACGGCAGTACAGTACAGTAGAAGCCATTTTACGGCAGTACAGTACAGTAGAAGTCATTTGGAAGCACAACAGGCTGTATCTTAACAGATACTACGGGTGTATTACCCACACAATATTTTTTTCCAGAGATTAAGCCATCTGTGTACCAAGTTTGGTTGAAATTACTCAAGGGAGTTCCAGAGTTATGCTGAAACACACACACACACACACACACACACACATTTTTATAGATAGAGATAGATAGATAGATAGATAGATAGATAGATAGATAGATAGATAGATAGATAGATAGATAGATAGATAGAAGATAGATAGATGCCTATACATCTGGTCAACTAAACATCAGCACTAAATTGCTGCTAGGTAACAGTCAATAGAATTCAAGAGAGGTTGGACTATTTGTGGGAGTTTTAGACCGGTTGTGGGAATGTAACAAATCTAGGCTAGTCACTTGCTTGACTCTGTTCCCAGTCGCTGCCTATCTTTCTCCTACACAAATCTCCAATAATGGCTGCACCATGAAAGGAATAGCTGACATTTTCACACAATCCTGCCCACATTTCATATATGTATCTATCCACTTTGCAGTCCTCAGCTTAGCAACAAGAAGATTGATCTCCTGATCCAAAGATGCTTTTTTTCAAAAAAGAACTAGACTTTCTTTTCCCTTGAAGATGGAACTGAAGAAGCTTCTTGGAGAAGTAAAATGTCTTCAAAGAAGAAATCAGAAAGTCCAGTTGCCTCTTGAAAAAAGCACCTTTAGGACAACCATGACCTGGATGACTGAGAATCTCAACAAGAGGTCCTGTCCATTTTAAGACTTCTGGTACATTTCCTCATCACTTGGCCAATGCTGCTACTGAAAAGTACTTTTTACATGAGAAAAGATGAAAACTGTTAAATATACAGGGAATCCGCATAGGGATGGTATGTATTCAGTTGTTACTTTTAATTCAATTTAATCACATTTCACCCTATTTACTTTTGTCCAATTTCACCTGATCTGACCTCAGCCATTTTGGGTGAATGAGACCCTTGCAAGCCCCTCAAAACCTTGGTTCATATGATTTCTCACTTCAGATTGAAAAAAGGGGGGGGGGAGCAGAGAAAGTTGTATCCTAAATAAGTCTTAAAGGCACCGGTTTGTAAAGGTTGCTCTACGGAAAGAAAAACAAAACATGGCATTACAATCTCCATGAAAAAGAGGTGCCTGATAGAGAGATCAGGGGCGTAATAAATAAACAAACAAACAAATAAATAAGCAATCAATCAAACCCACCTGAATTACTCTCATGGAGTTGTGATATTTGAAAATGTGGCATTATCTTGACAATATCTGCCCTTTATTTTTAGTTTAGTCCTTTCTATTAGAGACCAGACAACTATTTGTTCAACTAAACAACTTTCTTTGCATAGCCTGTTATAGTGGTAGCTCAATACTCGACTGCTTCAAAACTCGGAGAATTTGATACATGACGCCAAAATATTGCCCTGTACTCGTTGTTTGCTTGATACTTGACCCACTGCGATAGGAAAAGGGGAACAGCCGTAGGGAACGGACAGGAAGTCGGCCATGCCGGAAATTCGCAGCAAAAAAGAAAAGGGGGACAGGACGGGGAGGACTGACAGGAAATCGGCCATGGTGGGAAAACCGCTAACATAGGAAAAAGGACAGATAGGAAGTCCTTCCCAGATGAAACAAAGTCACATGGTATGTCACGTGGTTTGGCACTCGTTTTTTAGTACTCATTGCGCCTCCCAGAACCAATTAATGAATACCGAGGTACCATTGCATTGTATTCTGCTCACTACTTTGGCAACTTCCAATGCGTAGATTTCAACTCCCCAAATGCTCCATTTTGCAGGCTGATTTCTGAAAATTCTGGCATGTGGTCCATATAGTACAGGAGTGTCAAACTCAAGGCTCGTGGGCTGCATCTGTCCAGCGGGGTGCTTAGATCTGGCCCGCAGGGCTGCCCTGAAAACAGAGGAGGTTCCTCTGCCAGCGAAAATGGAGCTCATGAGGGCCATGGACAGCCCTCCCAAGCTCTATTTTCGCTGGCAGAGGAATGTAGGAGGCCATCACAGCTGAAAACAGAGCTCGGGTGCCTGTTTTCGCTAGCAGAGCACTCCGACAACCACAGGTGCCCCGCGACAAGTGGTGTCCAGCTGGTCACACACCCCTCCCATGTTGAAATTCATTTTTTTTACTACTGGTTCTGTGGGCGTGGCTTGGTGGGCGTGGCAGGGGAAGGATACTGCAAAATCTCCATTCCCTCCCCACTCTGGGGCCAGCCAGAGGTGGTATTTGCCGGTTCTCTGAACTACTCAAAATTTCCACTACCGGTTCTCCAGAACCTGCTGCATTTCACCCCTGACGCACCCCTTGGCCACGCACCCCTGGCCCCTCTGAGGTCAAACACAACCCTAATGTGTCTCTCAATGAACTCCAGTTTGACACCCATGATATAGTACATCTGGAAGCTGCAAAGGCTGGTTAATACTGCTAAAACCACATAAACACAACTTCACTTTGTCTGGAGTAATGACGTAGTTGTGGATACTCACGCTTCTTTGTAATAGACGGTGAAGCTAATCAAATCTCTGTAATCTTTAGGCCGATACTGTTCCCATGTCAGTTTGATCCGGTTTTTCATTGTAGTGTTGGAAACGAATTTCAGAATGTGACTTTCACCTGAAACACAAAAGCAGCACACTTGGCTGAATTGCCACTAACACACACACAGCAATGGAATTTATTATTATGAGAGAGAGAAAGAGAGAGAGAAGGGGGGAGGGAGGGAGAAAGAGGGGGAGAGAGAGGAGGAGGAAAGAGAGGGAGAAGAGAAAGAGATCATTTGAGTGATTCTTTTCTGGAAATATGTTCCACAATTGGGAATTGGTTCCTTGGTTTTGTTCAAAAGTGGATGGATCGCATTTTGGGGGAGCTAAAGCACCTTCTCCTCTGATAAAACCACAGCATGGGAATATGACCAATTTCTTTCCCAGCAGTAAATGGCTGGGCTGATCCAGATTTGATACAGGAAGGTCCGTTTAAACTGATTTATTGCTACTCCTGCCTATGCACAGGAATCTTCACAACTAGGGGTTAGCACCTGCTTGGAGTTAGATAGTTTGAATTCAAGGGGGGGTTTAATTCCACTCCCAGGTTATGCCATTCCTTCCCCTACACAGGGATGTTTCTTTTTTTAAAAAAATAAAACATAATATATGTCATGCAAAATGTACCGTCAGGCAGGCACTTCTAATTTCATTTTTCCAAAAGCAAATATTAAACAACAGGAAGCGTTTCACAATGTTTTGAGCAAGAAAAAATTGTCACACCATCCAGCAAATGGAACAGTCTGATGTTTCACGTAACACAATTTGAACGCTCAATGAATGCATTTTGTTCTTCCGAGCTTTTTTCTTACACCCACAGAGGAAAAAAACCCAGGTGACTCAATCTTACCTGTGCACAATACATTTCTGCAACCCTCCCCTCCTCCCAATTTTTAGGCAAAGCCTGCTAGCCGATCTAACTTCATTAATGGAGATGAATCTGTTTTCAAAAGCCAAGTCTGGTCTTCATATCTTTAAAACGCCATCCGATTGAAAACAAGTTTGAATAGTTGTTTGTTTTGTAGATTGTGGGTGTTTGTTTTGAGAGAAGCTTAATTCTTGGCTTGGGAACCCAGCATACAATTGGATTTTTCAGTTGCTTTTTTGTTTGGATACAACACTGCCAAATGTTTCAACCTTCTTCCATCCTGCATACATTTTAAAGTCCATGTAGACAAATAAGCTTTTCCCTCTCCCTTTTTTAGTGAAACCTAGTCCAGACCCTTGAGGGTACATAGGAGAGGCGGGCCAAAGCTTTCACAATGCCTCCAAGGCTGACAAATGGATGTGGGTGATTCCCCTTTGGTGTGAATACAGGCCAACATGTGTCTTTGGGAAACGGATCCCAGTTCCATATGCGGAGGAGGGGGGAAATATTGTTTGCAAAAATAACATCCTGAAGGTCTATTTTAGATGCCAGAGATGGAGAGGAGACCATTTCAATAGCCTGCTCACCAATCACCGATCAGATGCGTGCAGCATACGCATTGAACGAGCACATTGTTTCGACCAATGAGGATAAGGCACTGATTTTCTTTTCATGTTCTTCTAAAGAAGCTAGTTTTCTGAGCCCCACATCTGACTTGCAAATAATCCCCCCTCCCCCATTTTACTAATTGGAGAATTATGGGCAAAATGTTGGGAGCGCAAATTAAGAGTGTGCCAGGCGCTTCCACCGGCCGTCCTGTGTAGCAATTATAAAAAGATACCGCTGATGGAAAGATTCTGTCCCTACGGCCCAGGAGAGGTGGAGATTATGAGTCACATGCTCCTTATATGTTCCTTTTACACCGAGATTAGGAAAAAAACATATTCTGCCAATTACTACTAGGTATCTTGGACGCTCCGATATTACCTATCTGCAATGGCTGCTTAAGGGTGAGCAGTCCATAAATACAGTGCAGGTGGCCAGATTCTGCACAGCAGCACTGGGGATTCGTTGCAAACATGTGTCTTCTCCACCATAGTTATGTTATATAACAAATATGGCAAACCCTCAGTCTTTTCCCTTTTAGCGTTGAACCTACAACGGGCCTCACTGGTTAGGGGTTGCAACTATCTTATAGGCAGATCATGTATAATTGACACTGGATTTTATTATAGATTTTAATTGTTATTTACCCTGTTACCCTGAAAATAAGACCTCCACAGATAATAAGCCCTCCCCAAAAATATGCTACAACAGAGCAGCAGCCATGCAGTGACAACTCTAGCTGCCTCCTGCACCTCAAAAATAAGACCTCCCCGAAAATAAGGTCAAGTGCTTATTTTGGAGGTCAAAAGAAATGCAGTATTATTTTATAGTAGAATTTTTAATTGTATATTGACTGAGTGTTTTTATTGTTCTGATCTCTGGTCTAAGATTGCAATAAACTGTTTGACTGAATTAAAAGAGTGACTAAAACCCACACAAAAGAAAATAACGACAAAAAGTCCTCAACATCCCAAACTCCGCCATTTAAACTCCTTGGTTTTTGTTTGGGTTTTTTCCACGTGACTTCTTAGTTGCTAGTTGAACAGAATATTGTGTGTGTGTCTGTGTGTGTGTGTGTGTGTGTGTGTGTGTGCGTGTGTGTGTGTGTGTGTGTAATGGATGAAAGAGAAGGGACGTTATTTATTAGTGATATGGAGCAATCCAGAATTGGAATGACTTCAGGGAAAGGAAAAACATGCCGAGGACTAGTCTCCTGTCTGCGCATGCTCCAAATAACCTTTTTGCATCTCAAGTCTGGATCCCTACAAACCTCCTGTTATTTAAGGTCAGAAAAAAAAACCACCCTCTTCCATTTTGGTTATTCCACCCCAACACAATGTCCTCACGTACAGGATGCTTTCTCTCCGTTGTTCCTCGGATTGATGTCGCCTTTATTTTTTCGATCTTTGGTTCCAGTCACCTCCTCCATTTGGTAAATCTCCGAAACGCACAATTTGGGATTAAAAGCAAAGTACATTTTCCCTTCTTTGATGGTCAGGTTATGGTGGCTCCAGTCCCACAGTTGCTGCAAGTTTTGGTTGTCCAGCACATAAAACGAGTAATTCCTAAAAAGGGAATGTTTGGAAGGGGGAGGGGAATCAGTCCATGTAAACAAAACCACACATTTTTCATTCTGCTTGTGGTATATATATATATACATCTCACGCAAAGTGTTAAAAGAAGCCTAAGAATCTCAGTGGCGTATGAACAGACCTAACATGTCTCCCAGGTTGTAAGTTGGAAAAGGTCGTTGCTTTTAAGGCTGAAGGAGTGACAAACTTCTTTAGCCTTAAACAATCTTCAGTCCTGGATGGTTTCAGCTCCATCTTCCCCAGAACCGGAAATAGTTTAAAAGAAAGAAAACTCTAAAAAGAGCACAGAGAAGAGCAACAAATAAACAAATAAAGGTTTGGAGGCTAAACCGTATGATGAACAATTGAGATATGTCTAATCTAACAAAGAGTAGGATAAGGGGTGATATGATAGCTATCTCTTGAGGGGCTGTCAGAGGGAAGAGAGGGGTCAACCTCTTTTCCAAAGCAGCAGAGGGCAGGACAAGAAGCGGTGCGTGGAAGCTCATTGAAGAGAGACCCAACCTAGAACTAAGGAGAAATTTAAGTCCACAAGTTTAAAAGTTAACTAAGACTGGACACCCTTGTTGTAAGCTATTCTATCAATCTAGTCTGCTGATCCAGGACCAAAACTACGTTTCATTTCTATCCCACTTTTAATATAATTTTAATTAATATGTACGATCACAACAATCACCACCCATCATATTTAGCAGCTTTCCTCTGTGAGACATTAAAATTTTTAATTTGATAACAGTTCTGGAGCTCCCAGGTCAGGCGCAGATGGCGCTTTTACAGGGCAAAATATTGCAAGGGCTGGAAGCTCATCCAGAATCTAGAACGAAGGAGAAATTCTCGACAGTGAGAACAACTGATCAGTAGAACGGCTTCCTTCCGGTGTGCTCTGACACGGGAGGTTTTCAAAAAGAGATTGGACAGCCATTTGTCCAGAATGCTATCGGATCTCCTGCTTCAGCAGTAGGTTGGATAAGGCGGCCTTCAACATCCCTCCCAACCTCATTCTATATTCTGTGGCTTCAGAGACAAGAGGAACTTTCCAGGGTGGAAGAAAGCAACACTGCCCTTTACAACATATCCCGTCACTCAGCTTGATTTACCATTAGACCAGGGGGGGGGCCGGACTGGCTGGCTGGGGGTTGCTAGGTGGCCATGTGAGTGGATGGGCATGTCTAGGTGACCATGTGATTGGGTGACCATGCCTAGGTAGTCACGTGACTGGGTGGGTGTGGCTAGGTGGTCATGTGATTGGGTGGGCATGTCTAGGTGACCATGTGACTGGGTGGGCATGTCTAGATGGCCATGTGACCGGGCAGGTGTTGCTAGGTGGCCGTGTGACTGGCTGGGTGTGGCTGGGTGGCCCTGTGACCGGGTGGGTGTTGCTAGGTGGTCATGTGATTGGGTGGGCATGTCTAGGTGACCATGTGACTGGGTGGGCATGTCTAGATGGCCATGTGACCGGGCAGGTGTTGCTAGGTGGCCGTGTGACTGGCTGGGTGTGGCTGGGTGGCCCTGTGACCGGGTGGGTGTTGCTAGGTGGTCATGTGACTGGCTGGGCGTGGCTAGGTGGTCATGTAACTGGGAGGGTGTGGCTAAGTGGCCATGTGACTGGGTGGGTATGGCCAATTTAGCAGTCCATTAAACAATACACACACATTAAACTTTGATTTGTTATGCTCCTGGGGGTGGAAAGCAGGTTAATGAAGGGAGGCGGCTGCCTTGATGTGTGTGTGTGTATGTGTGCGTCTCTTTCTCTCTCGAGGCTGGGGAGGCCAAAAATGGGCCCACTTTTGGTCTACTTGGCCTCCAGAACCACTCTGCACCCAAAAAACTGGCCTGTTTTTGGCGTCCTGAGGCCTCCAGAAAGAGGGGGGCGTGGGTAGGGGGGGTGATGTGGGTGGGGTAGCCTTGTGGTCCCTTGTGGGCCGGATTAATGGCTTCAGCAGCAGGTAGTTTGAGGATCCCTGCAGTTAGACAGTGATAGGAGTGTAACACCAGAGTTGCCTTGTGATAAAGTGGGGGGCCAATGCATTTAATAAAATAAACAAATTGATCAGCTGGAACCTGTTAAGTATCTCTGGAACATGAAGAAATCCAACGTATTTTAAGAAGAGACTGGGCAGCCACTTGTCTGGGTCTCCTGCTTCAGCAGGGGGTTGGCCTAGAAGACCTCCAAGGTCCGTCCATCTCCAACCCTACGAGTCTACTGTTTTACAGCTTGAGAGAGAAGAGGAACTTTCCAGGGTGGAAGAAAGCAGCGGCTGCCCTTTACAACATATTCCATCCCTCTCTGGAATTTGGAGAATGCAAAGCTGACCAAACTGCAGCCAGAAAGGGAGGGACCCGAGGGGGGGGGGGGAAAGGAGGTTGAGAACCTACCCTCATCCTGTAAGATAATCCTTTCAGGCCAGATAAATCGGACACAACAAGGGCTGTTCTCATGACCTTGCCCCGGCCTTGTTCAAACAGTTCCCCCCACCCGAAAAAATCCTGTTTATTAACTACTGATGCAACCGGTAAGGGTTTGTTTGGAGGTAAAGAGAGCAGAGAAAATGTCCCAAGAGAAACACGGCAATTTCCCAGGACGCGAAGGGCAGAACGATGCTCCCCTCCTATTAGTCTGATGATAGCCACAAATTTTCCCAGCTGTATGGTCTTCAAAAATGATGCAACTCCATTCTTTTACATACAGGTAGACCCAGACTTATGGCTGTTCATTTAGTGACCATTCGAACTTACAACGGCACTGGAAAAAATGTGACTTTTAGTACCTTTTTTCACAATCACAACCACTGCAGAAATCCCCATGGTCATGTGATCAAAATTCAGATGTTTGGCCACTGATTCATATTTATGACGGCGGCAGAGTCCTGGGGTCAGCTTTTGTGACTTCTGACCAGCAAAATTCACTTATTATTGATTTTAGTTGTTATTTATTATTTTATACTAGTTGTTTTAAGTGTATGCCGTATTTTTCGGAGTGTAAGATGCACCTTCCCCCCCCCCCAAAAAAAGAGGGTGAAAATCTGGGTGCGTCTTATACACTGAATGCAGCACTTTTGGCCTCACAAAACCCCACCCACTTCACAAAAATGGACGTGCAGAGGGTTTGGAAGGCTGCAAAGTGCTCCTGGGGGCGGGAGGGGGGGGCAAAAACTAGCGAAAAACAGGCTGTTTTTTGCTCATTTTTGCTTCCCCCCAGCCCCCAGGAGCACTCTACAAGCCTCCTAAAGGCTATGCATGCCCTGTTTTTGGCAAAAAAAAAAAAAATGTGGCATGCAGAGGGTTTGGGAGGTCTGCAGAGTGCAAAAACTTTATTTTTAAATTTACCTCTTCAAAATCTTTGTGCGTCTTATACTCTGAAAAATACGGTATATACTCAGGGGTTGTTTTTTTTTTTTTTTTTGGTCGCTGGTCTAAGACTGTAATTATAAATTGTTGCTGTACCACTTAACAAATGTCTCATTTAGCCACAAAAAGGTTTGGGCTCCCTGGCGGTTGTAACTCAAGGACTACTTGTACCTTCCTTTCTCTACCTTTGTGTCTTCTCAGAGGCATCTGAAATGGAACTCTGCCACCCAGTAGCCCTGGCAAGGGAAGAAGATGGGTATTGTAACCCAACCTTCTTCAGAAGGCCAATGAACTGGGAGAGAAGGATGAAAACAATATGAAGTTAGATGCTTACTCTGTGTTAAAGAACACAAGGCACCTTTGTCCCTCCAAAAACAGGACCGTCCTTTCAGCTCAGTTGAGCAAATACAAGATGGCAAATCCAGTTTTGAGCAGGACGACAAGTGAAAACATTTTACAGACATCTTAATGCACCCAAAGTTCACCCTTTGGTTGAAATTTTCCATAGATGATTTTCAGGAGCATCCAAGCAGAACTGCTGAATCATCCACAAGAGGACAACAAAGTAAAAAAAATAAAAATCTATG
This sequence comes from Thamnophis sirtalis, assembly GCF_051295495.1. NCBI lineage: Eukaryota > Metazoa > Chordata > Lepidosauria > Squamata > Natricidae > Thamnophis > Thamnophis sirtalis. Next base: position 20,301,669 of record NW_028261382.1, read on the forward strand.
GATCGAGTGAATGTGCATGCAGGTAACTCATGATGCTTCTAGCAACCTTCCTGGAAACCAAGGGCCATATCTGAAGGAGGGGAGGAACAAATAAAAACTGAAAGTTCAAGAGTTGTTGTTCGATGCTGTGAAGCTGAAGAATGGGAAGGTGGAGGGACCAGGTTCAGTTGACCATGACGTGGTCTTCAGCTTATGTATTAGGGCAGTGTTTCTCAACATTGGGAACCTTAAGATGTGTGGACTTCAACTCCCAGCTGGGAGTTGGAAACCCACACATCGTCAAGTTCCCAAGGCTGAGAAACATTGTGTTCTCTAACAAGAACGTCAAGAACCATTTGTCCGAGAATGTGATGTTCAATGACATGACTTCTTACAGTAGAATCAGGCTACCCTTACCCCTCCAGTTGTTCCTCTCCGTTGATATATCGCAGGTTCTTCAAAAACGACAAGGACACCAAAGCATGAGAATGCCGGATCTTCACATATCCAGTCACCGTTTCTATCAACCCCATGAAGTCCTCCAGCTCAGAGGCGATATTGTCTGCAGGAGGGAAAACAAAACATCCAAGAGAGGGAAGGGTGATAAATCCTCCTAGTTTCGAGATTTTTCTTCTCACCACAATTAGCTTCATCAGCTTAAGAGTGGCCTTCTGGGAATGTCAACTCTTTGCTGTGCAACACACACAACCTTGTATGATTTACCTAGGCAAGCCGGGGCAGCCAGGATGCCAAACTAAATGCCACTTCAATTTAATCTAGTTAATTTTTCGGCCGGTGCAATGGCAGTCCGTTCCCTTCAACGCTGGCTGCTAAATGCCAGCGTCGCATTCTGAGCTTTCAACAGCTGATGTTTTGGCAAGTTTCTCTTGGGCCGTTGTAAATCTAAGCCTTCAGGAAGCCACAGCTCTACAGTGATGCTCAGTGACAGATGTAAATGTTACCGCATTACTGCTAGCCAAAACTGTCCCATTGAGGAGAACCTCAAGTCTTGCCTCAAGATAGTCTGGGTGTCGGCAACCTGCGGCTCCGAAGCCACGTGGCTCTTTCGTCCCCCTGCTGTGGGGCTCCCTGTCGGCTGAACCCACCAGTGGTTGGCCCCAGCCCCTACCCCTGGTTGGGCACCTCTGATCTAGAAAGTTATAGGGCAGTGATGGCGAACCTTTTTGGAGACTGGGCCGAAACCCGTAAGAGGAGCTGCCCAGGGGCATGCGCGCGCCAAAAAAATAAACTTCCGGTTCCCAGCGCATGCATGTGCACTCAGCAGCTAGTCTTCTGGTTACTGGCTCACATGTGCATGTGAAAATCAGCTGACCAGTGCACATGCTCACACTGGAAAACGGAAGACCAGGTCATCCAGTTTCTGGTACTGCCGTACGCAGGAAGGCCCGCTGATCGTTGCGCGCGCATGTGCACCAGAAACCCAGAAGAGGGTTTCTAAGCTCTACCTGCCATTTCAGGCCCGCGTGCCACAGGCTCACCATTACAGTCTCCTGCTTGAACAGGGGGTTGGGCTAGAAAACGTCCAAGCCCCTTCCAACTTTAGTTATGCTGTAATAATATCCTTTTCCCGTTAAGTCACATTATTTAATAAATTAGAAGTAGATTGTCCCTGCTAAAGCAGGGTCTACTTTATGGCATAGAAACCAGGAGCAAACTGAGGTTCAAAGTTAGTATTTCCTTGAGCTGTGTTTGCATGCAGTAATAGGTAACAACTCTTTACCCTTCTGCTTTCATCAAGAACATGCTTATTATTCATATCTAATGCTTGCTCGCTCCTGCATACTTTTCCTACTTAACGGGCCTGGCTTGAGAACAAAGTCGGTGCTATATCGTGATACGGCGAACTATTAACTCTACCTTGTTCTCCTCTGAAAAAGCCAGAGTCAAAAGACCAAAACGAAGAAGGGTTAACAGAGGAGCAAGCCGAAGGACCTGTTCACACATGCCATAAAGCAGGGATGGCTAACCTTTTTGTTGTTGGGTGCCAAAAATGCAAGCGTGCACTATCCAGGAAAGCCTCTGGAACCTGGGGAAGGCGAAAACGGCCTCCCCTGGCCCTACGAATTGTTTCCAAACTTCCGGTAGGCCCGTTGGGTGCGTTTTTCGTCCTGCCCAGGCTCCGGAGGCTCTCCTGAAGCTTGGCGAGAGTGAAAAGCCCCCCCCCCCCCAGCCCTCCAGAAGGCTGGAAATCAGCTGGCCAGCACGCACATGCACACTGGAGTGTGCCACTGTGCCATAGGTTTGCCATCACAGCCATAAAGCAAGCTGTAATTGGACGTGTCTTGATCTCTTAGTCCAGGAGTCCCCAAGCTGGGCAACTTTAAGACTTGTGGACTTCAACTTCCAGAATTCTGGGAGTTGAAGTCCACAAGTCTTAAAGTTGCCCAGTTTGAAGACTTCTGTCTTAGTCCCTTTGGCATCCAGAAGAGAGAGAACAAACCAGCCATCGACTCTCTGATCCGTTCGTTCTCCACTGAGCGAGACGAGAGCTTTCCGTGCTTCTGTGATATACAATCCTTTTCGGTCGAATAAGCCATCCAAGGGGCCTCTTTGGGGAAATCGGAACAAACACATATAAGCGGGAGGCGGCCCATGGGGGGAATGTATCCTAGAGAGCAGCCACAAGGCGGCTTGACTTAAAATGGGGGGGGGGGGGGTTAACAGGGAGTCCCCAAAGCAGGGGCAGAGAAAACTGCATGGCATTTGTGGGGTTCTAACAGATGAAACGGGTGTGTTACCAGCCTTCAAATCAAATGAATGTTCTCCTTCTTCAAGTTGGGCCAACTATGTTCCTTCGTAGGGAGGGAGGGAAGGAAAGAAGGGAAAGGGAGGGAGTACAAGGGATGGGAAAGAAGGAAGGAAAGAAAGATAAGGGAAAGGAAGGGAGGAGGGAGGGAGGGAGGGAAGAAAGAAGGGAGGGAGGGAGGGAAAGGGAAGGCAGGGGAGTGGGAGGAAGGGAGGGGAAGGAAGGTGGGAGGTATGGAAAAGGAAGAGAGGGAGAGAAGAAGGAAAGAAGGGAAAGAGCAGGGCAGGGGAATGGGAGGGGAAGGAAGAAAGGAAGGAAGGAAAGGGAAAGGGGAGTGGGAGGGAGGGAGGGAGAGGAAGGAAGGAAAGGTGGGAGACATGTAAAAGGAAGAGAGGGAGAGGGAAGAAAGAAAGAAAGAAAGGACGAAAGGACAAAAGAAAGAAAGAAAGAAAGAAAGAAAGAAAGAAAGAAAGAAAGAAAGAAAGAAAGAAAGAAAGAAAGACCGTTGGAATTTTCCCAGAAGGTGACTCATCACTCTGACAAATTGTTAACTGAACATTCATTTTCTGTTAAGACATGTACTAGACGTGGCCAACTCAGCCCTGAGAAATTCCAAGGTGGGAACTCTGGTGCCAGGCTTTGAAGAGGGCATCATGTACACTGCAGAGAAAGATTTGCCACTGGGCAAATAATTAGATTCACTGATGTGCCACCCAACACGAGGGAGACAATGCAAATTCCGAAAACCTTATCAAGACTAGCAGTAAGCCGCCTTCTCCCTTTCCCTCCTGGGAACTTTGATCCGGCTGCAATGATACCTTGAGAATTCGTTGGGATTACCTGCAGAAAACTTCTCCTACGGAACACAAGGTGTTTTCCATGGCAAACGAAAAGCTGGCACTTTCATTATTTAAAAAGAACTTAAATTTGTTTTGGTTTTATTGAGAAGCAAAACCAATGTATTTCAACCACCGAGTAGCCAAAGGGAAAAAGGACAATTGCAATTTATCAAGAATGAAATGCAGGGCTGACATATCTAATATCCTCTGCCGTTTATTTAAGTATGTCTGTCTTGCAACATCAGAATGTCCGCTCGAGGCATCATGGGTACATTTAAACACCCTTCCCATGTGCTCCACGGTGGAGAGAGAGCAGTTGGAGAAACCATAAAACTCCACCCATGGTTTCTTTAGCACAGGGGTGCCCAAACTTGGGAACTTTAAGACTTGTGGACTTCAACTCCCAGAATTCTGGCTGGCTGGGGAATTCTGGGAGTTGAAGTCCACAAGTCTTAAAGTTCCCAAGTTAAGGCACCCCTGCTTTAGCACAACATGCACTTTAGGAAGCTCACAGAGGGGTTGTCACAATCAACCAAGGTTACCAAACTCTTTATGCTCTACCAATCTGGCATCAACTTACTCCCACGGCGGATGTTGATAAGAAGGTTCCCTCTAATTTCGGTGCATCCCTGGAGCGTCTGTGCTGACGTGACGGAGTCAATGGTCAGGATTTTGTCATCTGCACACACTTTGGGGCAGGGCCCCTCACAAGGGCTGCAGAACATGCTGGCAAAAGACAAAGGAGAGGAAGAGATGAGCATGAATGGCCCTTCCGTCAGCCAAGGTGGCGCAGCGGTTAGAATGCAGTATTGCAGGCTAATTCTGCCGTCCTTCCATCCTTCCGAGGTGGGTAAAATGAGGACCCAGATTGTTGGGAGACAATATGCTGACCTTGTAAACCGCTTAGAGAGGGCTGCAAAGCACTGTGAAGCGCTATATGAGTCTTATTGCTATTGCTATTCCATGCCTATTCCTGTTCCTATTCTCCATGGCGGCAAGTGGTTAAAATGCAGTATTGCAGGCTGTTTCTGCTGACAGCCGGCTGCAATTTGGCACTTCAAATCTCACCAGGCTCAAGGTTGGCTCAGCCTTCCATTCCTTCCCAGGGGGATAAAATGAGGACCCAGATTATTGGGGGCAAGAGGCTGACTTTGTGAACCGCTTAGAGAGGGCTGGAAAGCATTGGGAAGCAGTATATGTCTGCTGTGGCTATCTTTCTTTCTTCCTCCCTCCCTTCCTTCCCAGTGGTTAGAAGGCAGTATTGAAAACTAACTCTGCCAACTGCCAGGAGTTTGATCCTGACCAGCTCAAGGTTGACTCAGCCTTCCATCCTTCTGAGGTGGGTAAAATGCGGACCCAGATTGTTGGGAGCAAGAAGCTGGCTCTGTAAACTGCTTAGAGAGGGCTTTAAAGCACTGCGAAGCGGGATATAAGTCTAAGTGCTACTGCTCTCTTGGACAAGTGACTGTTCAATCTGGGTCCTCATTTTACCCACCTCGGAAGGAGGGAAGGCTGAGTCAACCTGGAGCCGCTCAGAACCGAACTATTGGAAGAACAAGTAGTGCAATACAGGTTGTCCTTGATTTACAATCGCAATTGAGTCCAAAATATCTGTTGCTAAATGAAACATTTATTAAGGAACTTTGTTCTGTTTTGTGACCTTTCTTGCCACTGTTGTTAAGTGAACCACTGCAGTTGTTAAGTTAGTAATGCTTTTTTTTAGTGAATCTGATTTCCCCACTGACTTTGCTTGCCAGAAAATTACCAAAAGTGGGTCACCTGTCCCCAGGTTTCTGCAACCGTCATAAATATGAATCAGTTGCCAAGCATCTAAATTTTGATCACCAGACCATAGGGACCTCCAAAGTTCTTTGTGATTCTGATTCTATATTGCACAACACATCCAGATTTCTCTTTGTGCTGCCTTTTGCGTTGCACTGATGAATTTGGCTGGAGTTTAGTGTGCAAGCCACAAGGACGAGAGCATTTTCATTTTCATTCTCTCTCTCTCTCTCTCTCTCTCTCTCTCTCTCTCTCTCTCTCTCTCTCTCTCTCTCTCTCTCCCCCTCTCCCCCCCTCCCTTCCTCCCTCCGTCCTCCAATTGTCAGCTGATTCCTGACTGAGTCACATGGTATCTTTGCAATCCAGTGGCTCCCATGATGCTTTACATGAATTCACAAGCTCATATTTCAAATGCTTCAGCACAAGGCACTGTTGATACACGCCAGAAACCTTTGAGAACGCACACTAAGAATTTTTGGTCCTTCGGTTTGCAAGTGGTGGGTGTGCGATCAAGGGAGACTGGAGCAGGAAAACACAATCAAACACACACACAAATGCCACATGTGTGCTGGTTATCATTCCCTCTTTTGCATCCATCTTTTTTTCCCCATTCACAACGTGAACCTTGATAAACACCTGCCCCTCTTTATTTTTTTTATGAGGGTTTTAATTGCTTGAAAACACAAGTGGCCAGATAGTAGTGGAGGAAAAAAACGTTTCCAGGTAAACATTTGCTTTCTAGCTGTGGGACAGAGATCACTGCTTTGCACCTGTATGTAAACTAGAAATTCTTCGGCAGGGGAAAAACGGGGAGGTGTGTTTGGATAGCTTCACAACAAAACAAGAGACAACAGACGTCATCAGAAAGCTCAACTCAACCCAAATAAAGACACACCATCCAGGTCGTTAAAAACAATTTAAAATTCCCCACGGGGAATTCTCCCTCTGCAGGAGAAATATTTCCTTTTTAATTACCCCCGGATCAGGAATACCAAAGGCTCTTAATCAGGCAGCCGATACAAGCAGATTCGACCCTTATTTCATTTCTGCAGCGCCAGGATGATCAATTCGTGGATAGACTGGCGGATAAGCTCAGCCCAGAGTAAGCCGCACTGTTGGATTTTTCAACCGAAAGGCCGTGAAAAATGTGCCACCTGTGGATAAGCTGAAACCTTCCCCTTTTTTTGATTTTTTGTAATTGGCGTAGGTGCAGGACGCACGTTTTTTCATGGTGTTTTGGTTAAAAGTTGGATGGCCTATTTTTCACAGATCTGTGAGCATATACAGTAGGGGTGTCAAACTCAAGGCCCGCAGGCTCCATCCGGGCCACGGTGTGGTTGGATCCAGTCCGCAGGGCTGTCCTGGAAAATGTAAGAGGCCGGCCCACGTCGCTTCGGCCCAGTCTACCCAGTGCAAAGAGGAAACATGCCAGTGGTTTGGGGGAGTGGTGTCAAGCTGGCCATGCCCTCCCAGATGGCCACCCCCCGATTGTCATGAAGATGGCCATGCCCTCCCAGTAGGCCTCGCACACCCAGCCCCCGCCCGCAGTCAACCACAGTCCTGATATGGCCCTCAATGAAATTGAGTTTGACACCACTGATATCGGTTACTCCTCGACTCATTTGTTGATGAAAATTTTGGAACCAGAATCTTACAGAAATCCAATCTTTAATTTCCCTGGGAACAACAGTTCGGTATTTAGTCATCTCTGTTGATTTCACAGGACGTAACTTTAGCAAGTAACAGTCCTTGACTTACAGACATTTGCTGAGTGACCTACTAAGTTACAACAGCACTGAAAAAAGGAACGTATGACCATTTTTCACAGTTATGACTGTTGCAGCATCCCCGTGGTCACATGACCAAAATTTGGACACTTTGCAACTGACTCATATTTACGACGGTTGTAGTGTCCCAGGGTCATGTGATCTTTTTGCGATGAGCAAAATCCAGGGGGAAACTAGATTCACTTACTAACCGCCTTACTAACTTAACAACTGTGGCAAGAAAGATTGTGAAACTGGGCAAAATTCACTCAACAACTGTCTCACTCAGCCACAGAGGTTTTGGGCTCAATTGGGGACATAAAATCAAGGACAGCCTGTATTTGAAACATTCTTAAAGTAAAGGTTCCCCTCGCACATATGTGCTAGTCGTTCACGACTCTAGGGGGCAGTGCTGATCTCCGTTTCAAAGCCAAAGAGCCAGCGCTGTCCGAAGACGTCTCCGTGGTCATGTGGCCGGCATGACTCAATGACTCGAAGGAACACGGAACGCTGTTACCTTCCCACCAAAGGTGATTCCTATTTTTATACTTGCATTTTTACATGCTTTTGAACTGCTAGGTTGGCAGAAGCTGGGACAAGTAACAGAAGCTCACTCCGTTACATGGCGCTAGGGATTCGAACCGCTGACCTTTCTGATCAACAAGCTCAGCGTCTTAGCCACTGAGCCACTGTATCCCAAAACATTCTTAGAGGCCCCCATTAAGAGTTCAGACTCTTTCTTACCACCCACCGGCAAGGGAAAAAAATCAAAGCCACTTGCCTTTCCCGTGTGTAAACACAAGTGTCCCCCACTTACCTTTGTGTATCATTGCGCACAAATCCTGGAGGACACTCTGGCACACACTCATCCTCATGGATCACAAATCTCTCATCTTCCCCAAGTAGCTCCGAGGAAGTGTTGAAACACTTCTTCTTGGTAATGCAACGCCAGCCCTCAAACTTGTAGGTGTTGGGTGGGCAGGTAGGAACGCAGGTGCCGTCATGGTAGTAGTTGCGACAGGCCACACAGGCCGAGCTGTTGTGGGGTGCGGTGCAGCTGCCCAAGCATTCGGGGTGACAGCATTCATTCTGGTCTGTGCAGGCATGTTTGCCACAGGAACTGGGACAGGCTGGAAAGAGAGAGAACAAAGCAGTGGGCATGAAAAGACCATCTTAAATTGGGAGGAAGGAAAGACCAACAGTTGACATGATTAGCAATAGCAGTAGCACTTAAGACTTATATACCACTTCACAGTGCTTTTCCAGCCCTCTCTAAGCGGTTTACAGAGTCAGCCTCTTGCGCTCAACAATCTGGGTCCTCATTTTATCAACCTCGGAAGAGGGAAGACTGAGTCAATCTTGAGCTGGTCAGGATCAAACTCCTGGCAGTGAGCAGAGTCAGCTTGCAATACTGCATTCTAACCACTGCGCCACCCAGGTAGACAGACAGACACCAACAGCACTAGGTCTTTGTCTTATATAGCAATAGCACTTAGACTTATATACCACTTCACAGCCCTCTCTAAGTGGTTTACAGAGTCAGCTTCTTACCCCCAACAATCTGGGTCCCCATTTTACCAATCTCGGAAGGAAGGAAGGCTGACTCAACCTTCAACCAGTCAGGATCAAGCTCCTGGCAGTGAGCAAAGTCAGCTTGCAATACTGTATTCTAACTACTGCGCTACCCAGGTAGGTAGGTAGGTAATCTGTTTCTCTGAAAATAAGCCCTCCCCCAAAATATTGCAACACAGCAGCAGCCATGAGGTGACCATGCTTGCTGCCTCTTGCACCTCAAAAGTAGTAAGACCTCCTTGAAAATAAGACCAAGTGTTTATTTTGGTGGTAAAAAAAAGACCCTGTGTTATTTTTGGGAAAACAAGGTAGGCAGGTAGGCAGACAGACACCAATAGTACTGGCTCTTTGACGTATATAGCAATAGCACTTTGACGTATATACCATTCGCAGTGCTTTACAGCCCTCTCTAACTGATTTACAGAGTCAGCACATTGCCCCCAACAATCTGGATCCTCATTTTACCAACCTCAGAAGGATGGAAGGCTGAGTCAACTTTGATCTGGTGAGGATCGAACTCCTGGCAGTCGGCAGAACTAGCCTGCACTACTGCATTCTGACCACTGCACCACCAAGGCTCTTAAACTTGGCTAAAGTTCATCAGTTTCCATTTGGCTTCTCTTGCCATCGAAGGTTTCCCAAAGCTAGACTTTTAACAAGGTGTAAATGCAGAAGGAACCCAACCGTAGGGTTGATTCTGGTCACAAAATCTGGAGGGTTAGGAAGAGCAATGGTGAACCATCCTGTGAAAATCTCACCAGAACACTTTATGGCAATAATTCAACATGTAGACTAAGAATGGTTGATAGAAGGAGGATTGACGCCTTTGAACTGTGCAGCTGGAGTGATTTCTTGAGTATAACATGGGCAGCCAGGGTAACTAACCAAGGTGTTTAAATTGTATAAAACCAAAACATCACTAGAAGCTAAAATCATAAGATCACGTGTGATTTACTTTGGCCATGTTGCATATCAACTCATTGGAGAAGGCAATGATAACTAATGGTTAGTGGGACAAGAACAGACAAGCAAAGAGGAACGGTTGCAGGAATTGGGTATGTCTAGTTTAATGAAAAGAAAGACTAGGGGTGACATGTTCCAATATCTAAGGGGCTGAGACAAGAAAAGGGGGTCAAGGTTTTCTCCAAAGCACCTGAAGGCAGAACAATGGATGGAAACTAATCAAGGAGAGAACCAAGCTAGAACTAAGGAGGAATTTCTTGACTGTTAAGAACATTGAACCAATGGAATGACTAGTCTCCAGAAGTTGTGGATACTCCATCACTGGAGGTTTTTAAGAAGAGATTGGACAACCATTTGTCTGAAATGTTTCTCCTGTTTGAGCAGGGGTTGGAGTAGAAGACCTCTAAGGTCCCTTCCAACTCTGTTATTGGGTTAAAGAACATGTTGGCTTGATCACATCAAATCTGATCCCAAGTTGAACAATTCAAAGAAACTGTGCTTGGCATGGTACCATGGAGAATACTTGCCTATAAGATCGTCAAGAGTCAGACACACTTAAATAGTTAAAACAACAACAAAAGGTAAGTACATTTGAAGATTATGGGATTACAACTGTGTAACCGTAGCACCTTCCATTACAATTTGCTGCATCAATCAAGTTAATTAATGATATAGCCTCTCAACCACTCCTAGAGTTCCGTAATAGTTTCACCATAGAAAATGCAAGATATTGTATCTCAAACAGCCAATGCAACAGAGGAATAAAGTCACACCTAGCCGATAAATCAAGAATAAACACAATTTCTTAGTGTAATCTTATGACATATTTGGTAATGAGTGCAAGATTAAAGCAAGCTTTTACTACTGCTAATGGGCAAGTCCAGGCCGTCCTTAGGGTAATCAGATGCTAACGAACAATATCTTCAAGAACCTGAATATACTTTTAATAATCAGCCCAGAATTTAAAACTATTATCCTTTGAAGGTCCATGTTTAAATATTTGGATCTCAATTAATACAACAACCAAAGCTAATCAAAACACACTTGCTTTTATCTTGACCTCCAAAAGCAAGAAGGACTCTGGCATCTCCCAGAAGCTGCTTATGTGGTCCTCAAAGAATTCGAACAACTCTGAGTCACCTCTTCCCCAAATGACAAACCGGAGCTTCTGGTATGTCAATCTTAATCTTGTTTGCTCGCTGCCCCCAAGTTTCATCTCCATGAATGTCTTCACTACATTGTCCGCCTAAGCTAGGTAATAAAACCAAAAGGCAGAATTTTCCTAAATAAATGTTTTGTGACTGACCACATCAACTATGTCTATGCATCCATGCTTTAGCAGGTCCCAAACGTGACCTACTATTGACCTCTCATCTCCTCTATCTGACAAGGGAAACGACATAGCGTCAGATCAAAAGACATCCATGACGGGGGTGTTTTGTTGCTGCTTAGCTGCCATCACCAAGCTGGATGACATCCTCAGCTGGACTTTGGTCGAAGCACCTCGTTCCAGTTTTTCTCCGCTTTTATTCCAAACAACACTCTGATGTGGTCATGTGGTTGATGGTTCATGTGATTGGCTGGTTCTGCCACTTGACTGGCTGGTGCTGTTGTGTAAAGGCCACCAAGTGAAGAAATGAGTCAGTTCCATTGTTATTTGGTCACTCAATTGACATGGCTCCTTATGAGTTTGTAGGCAGGCTAGCTTCAAATCTGTGTGACACACGGTATGTCACGCAGAGTGACCAGCTGGTCACATGACCCTATGACCACATCAGATCAATAAAAGTGGAGAAGAACTGAAACAAGACACTGTTGTGACCTGCCAGCGGCCAGCAGAGCTGGCAGCAGATTCAGACAGTGAGGAGGAACATGGGCCATTCCTGGAGTCTGGGGAAGGCTCTGATGAGGGCTCTGTGTTGGAGGCAGAGAGGGGGCCAGAGCCATATGCCAGTTATCAGCTGCCTTCGGAGTCAGACATCAGTGAGACAGAGGAACAGCTGGAGCCTGTTCCCAGTGTGCACATGCGCAGAGTTGCCAAACGAAGGGAACAGCTAAAGAATAGGGGTCGACTTGGGAGTAAGGCCACAGGTGGATCATGAATGGCCCCTCCCAGAGGAAATAAAAGAGGAGCGAAAGGGGAGTGGAGTTTACAGGAGACAATTAGTTCACTTAATTGGTTCGTGACTCTCCGAGACTCCTTCCCAAGTTTTGCAGAGATCCGTCTGGCAGCTCTCCAAGCCAGATGAGGCCTGTGACTGTAAATCCTCCCTTGAAAGACTTTGCTGGATGTGAATGAGCAGAATTCACAGGAAATTAATAAAAGGGTTTTTTGTCAGGACCAGGAGTTTGCTTCTTGCTCTTGGGAAGTCTAGGTCAAAACAGACACTTCAACAGAAGTCCCGCTGAGGATATCAGTCAGCCTGGTGATGAAACAATTGGGAGCTAAACAGGAAGCCCGGAGAACCAACCAACCAACAACATCTAAATATTTCTAATCATTTCTGACGAATATACTTCTGACCTAGAATGGGTAGTTCAGTCCAAAGCTTGTACTGTAACATTCCAGCCTAGTTTCTTCCAAACATTTTTTTACCCAACTAGGTAACATACTCAATGCTACAGGGCTAACAGTAATGATGTTACTTGGTTGGGTAATGAAATGTCTGCAGGAGAACAAGCAAGTTCAGAGAGCACCAAGGACCCCCCCTCTTTCTCCTCCCCAAAACCCCCATTTATTTTATCACTGATTGCCTAATTCTGTTCTGACCTAGACTTCCCGAGAAAGCATAAATCACAATCTTAGTCCCCAAGAACCTCTTTTATTTATACGGCTGTAAATTATGGTTATTCAGAGTCTGCAAGGCTTCAGAGTCTGTGAATCCAGTCCAAACCGGCTGAATACCACCTGACTGGACCCCCTCTTCTTTCCAGAAAGGGTTTCACAGAACTATCTAGAGCAAAGTGGCTGGAATAAGCTCTGCATCGCAAGAACTCTTTCCTC